>NC_079189.1:262003744-262312685 GCF_029499605.1 Hyla sarda
ATTTCCACATGCGGCGATACCACATATGTTTATTTTTATTTACACTTTTTTTTATATTGGAAAAGGGGGGTGATTCAAACTTTTATTAGGAAAGGTGTTAACTTATCTTTATTCACTTTTTGAATAGGGGGCTATAACACTGCACACACTGATCTTTTACATTGATCAGTGGTTTCTCATAGGAAACCACTGATCAATGATTCTGACGCTTGACTGCTCATGCCTGGATCTCAGGCACTGAGCAGTCATTCGGCGATCAGACAGCATGGAGGCAGGTAGTGACCCTCCAGATGTCCTGTAAGCTGTTCGGGATGCTATGGCCCCGCTTTATAGAACGGGAGCGGACTAATGACGTACCGGTACATCATGGGTCCTTAAGGGGTTAATAGATCCTCCTGTGTTCCCCCCCCCCCCCCCCCCCCCCCCCTGCATCACTTAGCACTCTGTTGCCCAGTATTAAATACAGTGGGGCAAAAAACTATTTAGTCAGACACCAATTGTGCAAGTTCCCCCACTTAAAAAGAATATATTTGCAAACTATGGGCAAAAATAAGTATTTGGTCACCTACAAACAAGCAAGATTTCTGGCTCTAAAAGACCTGTAACTTCTTCTGTAAGAGTCTCCTCTGTCCTCCACTCATTACCTGTATTAATGGCACCTGTTTGAACTTGTTATCAGTATAAAAGACAACTGTCCACAACCTCAAACAGTCACACTCCAAACTCCACTATGACCAAGACCAAAGAGCTGTCAAAGAACACCAGAAACAAAATTGTAGACCTGCGCCAGGCTGAGAAGACTGAATCTGCAATAGGCAAACAGATTGGTGTGAAGAAATCAACCGTGGGAACAATTATTAGAAAGTGGAAGGCATACAAGACCACTGATAATTTCCCTCGATCTGGGGCTCCACACAAGATCTAACCCTGTGGTGTCAAAATGAACCACACGGGGGGGGGGGGGGGGGGGGACCTATTGAATGACCTGCAGAGAGCTGGGACCAAAGTAACAAAGGCTACCATCAGTAACACACTATGCCACCAGGGACTCAAATCATGCAGTGCCAGGCGTTAGTGTTGCTCGCAAATATTCGCAATGCAAATTTTACTCGCGAATATTGCATTTTTTTTTTTTACAATACACATCACAGTGATCATCCCTCTCTGCTTCCAGCTTGTGTATTGTAAAGAAGGCTCTAATACTACTGTGTGAGACTGGCGTGACAATTTTCGCATATAGGAATTTTCGCATATGCTAATTTTTGTATATGCTAATTTTCGCATATGTTAATTTTCGCATATGCCAAATTTCGCATATGCGAAAATAAAACGTGAATATTACGAATATGCAAATTTTGCGAATACATGATGAATATTTGTCCACATGGTCGCGAAATATCGTGAATTTGAATATGGCCTATGCCGCTCAACACTACCAGACGTGTCCCCCTGCTTAAGCCAGTACATGTCCCGTCTGAAGTTTGCTAGAGAGCATTTGTATGATCCAGAAGAGTATTGGGAGAATGTCATATGGTGAGACGAAACCAAAGTAGAACTTTTTGGTAAAAACTCAAATCGTCGTGTTTGGAGGAGAAAGAATGCTGAGTTGCATGTAAAGAACACCATACCTACTGTGAAGCATGGGGGTGGAAACATCATGCTTTGGGGCTGTTTTTCTGCTAAGGCACCAGGATGACGGATCCGTATTCCCTTCGGAAAAAATGAATGGGGCCATGTATCGTGAGATTTTGAGTGAAAACCTCCTTCCATCAGCAAGGGCATTGAAAATGAAACGTGGCTGGGTCTTTCAGCATGACACTGATCCCAGACACACCGCCCGTGCAACAAAGGAGTGGCTTCGTAAGAAGCATTTCAAGGTCCTGGAGTGGCCTAACCAGTCTCCAGATCTCAACCCCATAGAAAACCTTTGCAGGGAGTTGAAAGTCCATGTTGCCCAGCGACAGCCCCAAAACATCACTGCTCTAGAGGAGATCTGCATGGAGGAATGGGCCAAAATACCGGCAACAGTGTGTGAAAACTTTGTGAAGACTTACAGAAAACGTTTGACCTCTGTCATTGCCAACAAAGGGTATATAACAAAGTATTGAGATGAACTTTTGTTATTCACCAAATACTTATTTTGCACCATAATTTGCAAAAAAAATCTTTAAAAAAGTCAATGTGATTTTATGGATTTTTTTTCTCATTATGTCTCTCATAGTTGAGGTATACCTATGATGAAATTTACAGTCCTCTCATCTTTTTAAGTGGGAGAACTTGCACAATTGGTGTCTGACTAAATACTTTTTGCACCACTGTATCTAACAATTAGATTGACGTGATCTAAGGTGATTACTGTATCTAGTTGAGTGAAAAACATATACTTGGAATTTAATAAAATGATGTGTGGAGTAGTTTAGATTCAGATCTCTGTCTCCTTTTTGCATCCAGTCTCTCCCAGCAGTGAAACAGCAAGGAAGTCTCTGCTAACTAAAAGAGGGAAGTATACAAGCGATTGTTTGAGCTGTGATTGTTTTGAGCTGTATACAAGAGTGTGAAGTATACAAGTGAGTGTGGGTATAAAAGTGAAAGGGACTTAACATTTTAATTGACATATTTGATTGTTTTTTTATTTTTTTTATTTACTGATATTTTTGCAATCCCCAAACCTAGAATGGCCTCCATGTTGGAAAATGCAGTCCGGTGTGCATCTTGTACAATGTATGCAATCCTTGAGCAGCAGTTCGAGGGTGAATATTGTTGTGTGAGATGTGAGTGAGTTGTTCGTTTGGAAGCCCAGATGCTGGATCTAGAGGAACAACTGGCAACCTTGAGATGCATTGACAACCTGGAGAGGAGTCTCCTGCTCACTGAGCAGGCACTCTCGGGGGTAGAGGTGGGGGAGGACAGTGGGACGGAGTTGCAGGACAGTCAGGCAGCTAGCTGGGTTACAGTTAGAAAGCGGGGTAGGGGAAAAAGTGTCAGGGAGGCTAGTCCTGAACTGGCACACCCCAACAAGTTTGCCCGCTTGGCAGATGAGGGGGATGCAATTTCAGAGCTAGCAGTACTGCAGCAGGACTCTGCCTCTGACCGCCAGGGGGTTGTCTGCTCCAGTAAGGAGGGAAGGAGGAGTGCAGGGCAGGCCAGACAGGTACTAGTGGTTGGGGACTCAATTATTAGGGGGACAGACAGAGCGATCTGCCACAAAGACCGGGATCGCCGAACAGTGTGTTGTCTACTTGGCGCTCGAGTTTGGCACATCGCGGATCGGGTTCACAGGTTGCTGGGCAGGGCTGGAGAGGACCCAGCCAGTCATGGTACATATTGGCACCAATGACAAAGTAAGAGGTAGGTGGAGTGTCCTTAAAAATGATTTCAGGGACTTAGGCCGCAAGCTTAAGGCTTGGAAATACTACCAGTGCCACGAGCCACACTAGAGAGGCAGCAGGAGATTAGGGAGGTAAACAAGTGGCTCAGAAGCTGGTGTAGGAAGGAGGGGTTTGGGTTCATGGAGAACTGGGCCGACTTCGCTGTCGGTTACCGGCTCTACCGTAGGGACGGGCTGTACCTCAATGGGGAGGGTGCAGCTGTGCTTGGGGAGAAGATGGCTAGAAGGGTGGAGGAGTGTTTAAACTAGGGACTTGGGGGGAGGGAACCTACAGAAAAGAGGGGGAAGATAGCATAGATAGAGAGGTGGGAATTATTAATGTACCTGGGGGTGGAGTGGACGGAGGGGTTAGAATAGTTAATAGGAATAGGCTTCATAGGAAAATAAAACATATACCCTTTTGATTTTGAGGAGGTGGAATCACTGTGGGTATAATTACAAAAGGAGGGAAATACTGAAAAAATAATATTTGGGGTAATCTACAGACCCCCTAATATCACTGAAGAGATAGAAGTTCGGCTTCATAAACAAATAGAGGGCCGCCCAGGCAGGTACAGTGGTAATAATGGGAGATTTTAACTATCCAGATATAGATTGGGGTCCGGGGTTGGCTAAAACTACAAAGGGGCAACAATTCCTAAATTTATTGCAGGATAATTTTATGGGCCAGTTTGTGGAGGACCCAACAAGAAGTGATGTCTTGTTGGATCTGATCATTTCCAACAACGCAGAGCTGGTTGGTAATGTAACTGTGCGGGAAAACCTTGGTAATAGCGACCACAATATAGTTACTTTTGACTTAAAATGTAGAAAACAAAGACAGGCGGGGAAGACAAAAACATATAACTTTAAAAAGGCAAATTTCCCTGGGCTGAGGGCTGCACTACAGGACATAGACTGGGGGGAGGTGTTGTCGAATACTGATACAGAAGGTAAATGGGACATCTTTAAATCAACTCTAAATAACTATACATCTAAATATATACCAAAGGGGAACAAATATAAACGATTAAAACTAAATCCTACGTGGCTGACACATGATGTTAAAAGAGCAATAAACAACAAAAAAATAGCCTTCAAAAAATACAAATCTGATGGGTCAGCGATAACATTTAAACAGTACAAAGAGCTTAATAAAATCTGTAAAAATGCTATAAAAACAGCAAAAATTCAAAACGAGAGACAGGTGGCCAAAGAAAGCAAAACTAATCCTAAATATTTTTTTAGATATATCAATGCAAAAAAAACAAGGACAGAGCATGTAGGACCCCTTAATAATGATAATGGGGAGGTTGTCACAGGCGATCAAAAGAAAGCGGAGCTACTGAATGGGTTCTTTAGTTCTGTATACACTATGGAAAAAGGAGCTGACATTGGCCAGGTCAGTGCTGGTAACACATCATGTAATGTACTGAACTGGCTTAATGTAGAGATGGTACAAGGTAAGTTAAGTGATATAAATGTAAGCAAATCCCCAAGGCCGGATGGACTACACCCAAGAGTTCTTAGAGAGGTAAGTTCAGTAATATCTGTACCCCTGTTCATGATATTTAGAGATTATCTGGTGTCTGGTATTGTGCCAAGGGACTGGCGCAAGGCGTATGTGGTGCCAATCTTCAAAAAGGGCTCTAGGTCTTCCCCAGGAAATTATAGACCGGTAAGTTTAACGTGCATTGTGGGTAAATTGTTTGAAGGACTTATAAGAGATTGCATACAGGAATACATAGGGGATAATAGTATTATAAGTGATAGCCAGCATGGGTTTACTAAGGATAGAAGTTGTCAAACCAATCTAATTTGCTTTTATGAAGAGGTGAGTAGAAGCCTTGACAGAGGAATGGCTGTGGATATAGTGTTTCTGGATTTTGCTAAAGCATTTAATACTGTCCCTCACCGACGTCTGACAGGTAAGTTAAGGTCTTTGGGTTTGGAAATTTTAGTTTGTAACTGGATGGAACACGGGCTCATGGATCATACCCAGAGAGTGGTGGTCAATGATTCGTACTCTGATTGGTCCCCGGTAATTAGTGGTGTACCCCAAGGTTCAGTACTGGGCCCGCTGTTGTTTAATTTATTTATCAATGATATAGAGGATGGTATTAACAGCTCTGTTTCTATCTTTGCAGATGACACCAAGCTTTGTAGCACGGTACAGTCTATAGAGGATGTTCATAAGTTACAAGATGACTTGGATAGACTAAGTGTCTGGGCATCCACTTGGCAAATGAGGTTCAATGTGGATAAATGTAAAGTTATGCATCTGGGTACTAATAACCTGCATGCGTCGTATGTCTTAGGGGGGGGATTAAACTGGCAGAGTCACTGGTAGAGAAGGATCTGGGTGTACTTGTAGATCACAGACTACAGAATAGCATGCAATGTCAGGCTGCTGCTTCCAAAGCCGGCAGGATATTGTCATGTATCAAAAGAGGCTTGGACTCGAGGGACAGGGACATACTACTCCCGCTTTATAAAGCATTGGTACGGCCTCACCTGGAATATGCTGTTCAGTTTTGGTCGCCTGTCCATAAAAGGGACACTGTGGAGCTGGAAAGGGTGCAGAGACACGCGACTAAACTAATATGGGGCATGGAACATCTTAGCTATGATGAGCGATTAAAGGAGTTACAATTGTTTAGTCTTGAGAAGAGACGTTTAAGGGGGGATATGATAAATGTATATAAGTATATTAATGGCCCATACAAAACATATGGAGAAAAACTGTTCCAGGTTAAGCCCCCTCAAAGGAAGAGGGGACACTCCCTCCGTCTGGAGAGGAAAGGGTTTAGTCTCAAGGGGCGACACGCCTTCTGTACCATAAGAACTGTGAATTTATGGAACAGTCTACTCCAGTCAGGAACTAGACACAGCAGGAACGATTAATACATTTAAAACAGGGTTAGATACATTCCTGGAACAAAATAACATTAATGCTTATGCAGAAATATAAAATCCCATCCCTTCCCCCAATATCCCGCCACCCCCCTACCCTTCAATTCCCTGGTTGGACTTGATGTCTTTTTTCAATCGTACTAACTATGTAACTATATGTAACTATGTAATACATAGACGGTTGTCCCATAATCAAATGCATAAAGCATTGATCAGATTCTGGCATTATGGGGTCACCCCTCCTATTAGGTTTAACCATCTAGCTGGTGGTGGAATTGCAAGGCCAGGTTGTGGCAAATGTGGGGAGTTAGACCTGGTGATGCTACCCTATTGATTAATCTCAGGTTGGAGCCTGTTGTGTTTTTTCTGGTTGTTCACATTATGCCCGCAGCTGTTGCTGTGATGGACACCTTTTGTGTTCACAGGTTTTTCTTGGCTATAATATTTTAGAAGCCGCTGGCTACTTTAACAACTTAGCTACCTTACTGGCTACCTAAGCAACATAACTACCTACCTGGCTACCTACATAGCTACCTAACCAACATAGCTACCACCTGGCTACCTAACCAACATAGTTACCTACCTGTTTACCAACCTACTTATTTACTTACATATCTACATAGCTACTTACCTAGCTACCTACATAGCTAGTTCTAGTCATCTACCTAGCTACTTGCTATGTTGCTGCTTACCTAGCTACCTGCCTACTTACCTACATAGCTAGCTACCTACCTACATAACTACCTACCAAGCTATATATATACCTATTTATTTATTTATTTATCTAATTACCTACTTATTTATCTACCTGGCTACCTACCTACATACTTACCTAGCTAGCTACCTACCTACTTACCTAGGTACATACCTACAAAGCTAGCTACCTACTTACTCACCTACCAACATATTTGCCTACTTGGGGAAGGGGGATTAATTTACCTACCTAAGGATGTATTTATCTACCTGCCTGTCTCTATACCTGCCAATGTGAAAGACTACCTAATAAGGGAACAAACTGTGGTGGGACATACCTACCTGCCTGATAGGGGAATATATCTACTTAATGTGGGATCTTCTAATTTACCCACTTTTAAAGTGCAGGATATCAAAAGGGTCATTATTACAGTTTAAGGGCCTATAGATGGGGAGAAAATGTAGAGGTGGGAAGAATACTCGGAAAATGTGGAGTCTAGCATGTTTGTCCTGCAGATACTAAAGAGATGGCATTTTGGCTGGAGAAAGTCGTCATACTGGTCTGATCTGGATCAAGAAGAAAATGCAAGAGGATGACACTGATAAGAAAAGATGCCAGTTGTAAATCACTAAACTGCCCGGGGTTAAAGGGGCAATAGGTGAACCTCTGTATATATACCCTTGATCCTCACCATTATCTTGTTGCCTAAACAGGTTGTTTTAGACTCTGAACACATGTTGGCGTACCACTTTGGGATACTGCTGCACATTTGCTGTGAATTTTTGAACTTTTTGTAAAAATGATGCGCTTTTACCACAATTATACAAACTGCAGCAAAAAATGCATAATGCAGCAATATTAGCAAATTGTGACAATAACACTGCTGTAAATTTAGTATTTTTAACCTGTTAAGGACCAAGAGCGTACCTGTACACCCTGAGTTCGCTCCCTTTCTATAGCGGAGCCGCGTGCTATTAACCCTTTAGATGATTCAAAGTTGATTAGCGCGTCTAAAGTGAAACCAAACTACCCCCGGCTAGCTCAGTCAGCTGTTCGGGACCGCCGCAGAGAAATCATGGCATCTCGAACAGCTGTAGGACACGAGGAGGGTCCCCCTACCTGCCTCCTGGTGTCTGATCGCCGAATGACTGCTCTAATCTCTGAGATCCAGGCATGAGCAGTCAAGCGGCAGAATCATTGATCTATGTTATCCTATGGGATAACAAAGATCAATGTAAAATATCAGTCGGTGCAGTGTTATAGCCCCCTATGAAGGCTATAATATTGCAAAAAAATAGTTTAAAAAAAAAGTTAATAAAGATCATTTAACCCCTTCCCTAATAAAAGTTTGAATCACCCCCCCTTTTCCTATTTAAAAAAATACTGTGTAAATAACAATAAACATGTGGTATCGCCGCGTGCGGAAATGTCTGAATTATAAAAATATATATTGTTAATTTAACCGCATGGTCAATGGCATACACGCAAAAAAATTCCAAAGTCCAAAATTGCGTATTTTTGGTCCCTTATTACTTCATGAAAAAATTAATAAAAAGCGATCAAAAAGTCTGATCAATACAAAAATGGTACAGCTAAAAACGTCAGATCACAGCGCAAAAAAGGAACGCTCATACTGCCCCGTATGCAGAAAAAAGAAAGTTATAGGGGTCAGAAGATGACAATTTTAAACGTATAAATTTTCCTGCATGTAGTTATGATCACAAACCTATATAAGTAGGGTATCATTTTAATAGTATGGACCTACAGAATAAAGATAAGGTGTCATTTTTAAAAATGCGTAGAAATAGGAAGCCCACAAAATTTACAAAATCCTGTTTTTTTTCTTCAATTTTGTCACACAAGGATTTTGTTTTCCGTTTCGTCATAGATTTTTGGGTAAAATTACTGATGTCATTACAAAGTAGAATTGGTGGCGCAAAAAATGAGCCATCGTATGGGTATTAGGTGCAAAACTGAAAGAGTTATGATTTTTTTTAAAGGTAAGGAGGAAAAAATGAAAGTGCCAAAACGAAAAAACCCTGGTCCTTAAGGGGTTAAGAAGTTTGTCACCTTATTGACACCTTTCATTTGAAAAAACATGAAGGTGAAGTGAGGCATTTTACAGCAGGTACACTTTTTCTTAGTTACCAGGAATAAGATAATATCCACCAGTACGGTGTGAGAGCTCCATCTGGTAGCCTAATACTTTATAAAGAACACAGTACAGTCTTTGTACCATAAAAGCACTTGCTGGCAAAAACATTTAAAGTAGAACTACTGTAATTCCAGGCTGTCGGTACATGTCCTCTCTATGAACAATTTATGAAATATGTTTATTTTACACTAACTAGGCTGGGTTACAGTGCATTTGTTTCTTTTGTACATATATATTTTATACACTTGAAAAAAAATATATATATATACGTTAACAGATGCTAAAAATGGATGCTGCAGTACATACAGCAGAATCGATTTCCTGTTGACATACATTATTTATAAGAAAAAAATTAAAAAAACAACATATAGCTACTAATTTACACGTTTACCTACACAGCCTGCAACCAAATACATACTTCTCTGTTCTCGGTTACTTCAGGGTGCTCATTTAGAGACTATTCTTTGTGGGAGCTATCGTTTCTCAATTAGGAGATCACCCACATTAGGGGACTTGTTGACACTTAAAGGTGTACTCCAGTGCAGTAAAACGTATCCCTTATCCAAAGGATAGGGGATCATTTTTAGATCACAGGGGTCCAACCATTGGGATCTCCCGCAATCTCCTGCATGGTCCATGGTCGACGCCTTCCCTTCCTGGGGACTGCCAGGGTGCCGTGCAGGTGATCTAAAACCTTTCCCTTATCCTTTGTATAGGGAATAAGTTTTACTGCCCTGGAGTATTCCTTTAAATAGATAAGAGATCAACAAAATGCAACAAATGGAGTAATTTTTACACTTACCAGGTAATGTTGCACAACATCTCAGGAGGTTAATGACCTCATACCTCTGAGGACGCTCTGACTAGCGAAACATGTCAGTAGGGTTAGATGTCTCTACATTTTAGAGTCTAATATTGCCGAGATATATGAAAAGCTTGTTGGTGGACTAGAGCTAGCAGCATTTTATGATACAATAATAAGAGGCCAACAGGGCTGTGAATATACAATACAGTAACAAGCACCACCGAGAAGGTCATTGTCACAGCTATCAGGGCACTTTATAGGAAATACCCTGGTGATATAGGTATTTTTAACCAAGTTGTTGTGCATCATCACTTTTATTAAAATACAATAAAGGTTATGTTTTAGGTAGGGCTGTAAAAGTGATTCTTTCTCCTTGGATCTTGTGAAATTGTAAGTTTGTAAACTTACCTGTGATCCTACTGGGTACATAAGGGGAGATTTATCAAAACCTGTGCAAAGGAAAAGTTGCCCAGTTGCCCATAGCAACCAATCAGATTGTTCCTTTCATTTGGCAGAGGCCTTGTTAAAAATGAAAGAACTGATCTGATTGGTTGCTATGGACAACTGGGCAACTTTTCCTCTGGACAGGTTTTGATAAATCTTCCCCTATGATAGAGTCTCTGTCCTCTACCATAGATTTATTTAGGCATAAAATGTTATTTAGGGTCTATTCACATGTCGGTATCCTGTGCAAATTTGATGCTGTATTCAGTCATTTAGTTTACATTGAAATCTGCAGCAGAAAACCCTGTGCATCAAATCTACGCAGAATACGGTACATGTGAATAGACCATTAACCCCTTAAGGACCAGGCCATTTTACACCTTAAGGACCAGAGCGTTTTTTGCAATTCTGACCACTGTCAATTTAAACATTAATAACTCTGGAATGCTTTTAGTTATCATTATGATTCCGAGATTGTTTTTTCGTGATATATTCTACTTTAACTTAGTGGTAAAATTTTATGGTAACTTGCATCCTTTCTTGGTGAAAAATCCCAAAATTTGATGAAAAAAATGAAAATTTTGCATTTTTCTAACTTTGAAGCTCTCTGCTTGTAAGGAAAATGGATATTCAAAATAAAACATTTTTGGGTTCACATATACAATATGTCTACTTTATGTTTGCATCATAAAATTTATGAGTTTTTACTTTTGGAAGACACCAGAGGGCTTCAAAGTTCAGCAGCAATTTGGAAATTTTTCACAAAATTTTCAAACTCGCTATTTTTCATGGACCAGTTCAGGTTTGAAGTGGATTTGAAGGGTCTTCATATTAGAAATACCCCATAAATGACCCCATTATAAAAACTACACCCCCCAAAGTATTCAAAATGACATCCAATAAGTGTATTAACCCTTTAGGTGTTTCACAGGAATAGCAGAAAAGTGAAGGAGAAAATTCACAATCTTCATTTTTTACACTCGCATGTTCTTGTAGACCCAATTTTTGAATTTTTGCAAGGGGTAAAAAGGAGAAAATTTTTACTTGTATTTGAAACCCAATTTCTCTCGAGTAAGCACATACCTCATATGTCTATGTTAATTGTTCGGCGGGCGCAGTAGAGGGCTCAGAAGGGAAGGAGCGTCAAATAGTTTTTGGGGGGCATGTCACCTTTAGGAAGCCCCTATGGTGCCAGGACAGCAAAAAAAAACCACATGGCATACCATTTTGGAAACTAGACCCCTCAGGGAACGTAACAAGGGGTAAAGTGAACCTTAATACCCCACAGGTGATTCACGACTTTTGCATATGTAAAAAAAAAAAAAAATGTTTTACCTAAAATGCTCGGTTTCCCAAAAATGTTACATTTTTAAAAAGGATAATAGCAGAAAATACCCCCCAAAATTTGAAGCCCAATTTCTCCCGATTCAGAAAACACCCCATATGGGGGTGAAAAGTGCTCTGCTGGCGCACTACAGGTCTCAGAAGAGAAGGAGTCACATTTGGCTTTTTGAAAGCAAATTTTGCTCTGGGGGCATGCCGCATTTAGGAAGCCCCTATGGTGCCAGAACCGCAAAAAAAAACACATGGCATACCATTTTGGAAACCAGACCCCTCGGGGAACTTAAAAAGGGGTAAAGTGAACCTTAATACCCTACAGGTGTTTCATGACTTTTGCATATGTTAAAAAAATATTTTTTTTTACCTAAAATGCTTGGTTTCCCAAAATTTTTGCATTTTTAAAAAGGGTAATAGCAGAAAATACCCCCCAAAATTTGAAGCCCAATTTCTCCCGATTCAGAAAACACCCCATATGGGGGTGAGAAGTGCTCTGCTGGCGCACTACAGGTCTCAGAAGAGAAGGAGTCACATTTGGCTTTTTGAAAGCAAATTTTGCTCTGGGGGCATGCCGCATTTAGGAAGCCCCTATGGTGCCAGGACAGCAAAAAAAAACCACATGGCATACCATTTTGGAAACTAGACCCCTCGGGGAACGTAACAAGGGGTAATGTGAACCTTAATACCCCACAGGTGATTTACAACTTTTGCATATGTAAAAAAAAAAAAAAAAAATTTTACCTAAAATGTTGGTTTCCCAAAAATTTTTGATTTTTAAAAAGGGTAATAGCAGAAAATACCCCCCCATAATTTGTAACACAATTTCTCCCGAGTACGGCGATACCCCATATGTGACCCTAAACTGTTGCCTTGAAATACGACAGGGCTCCAAAGTGAGAGCGCCATGCGCATTTGAGGCCTGAATTAGGGACTTGCATAGGGGTGGACATAGGGGTATTCTACGCCAGTGATTCCCAAACAGGGTGCCTCCAGCTGTTGTAAAAGTCCCAGCATGCCTGGACAGTAAGTGGCTGTCTGGTAATACTGGGAGTAGTTGTTTTGCAACAGCTGGAGGCTCCGTTTTGGAAACAGTGGCGTACCAGACGTTTTTCATTTTTATTGGGGAGGGGGGCTGTGTAGGGGTATGTGTATACGTAGTGCTTTTTACTTTTTATTTTATTTTGTGTTAGTGTAGTGTAGTGTTTTTAGGGTACAGTCACACGGGCAGTAGTTTCTCGCTGGCAGTTTGAGCAGCGGCAGAAAATTTGCCTCAGCTCAAACTTGCAGCCGGGTACTTACTGTAATCCTCCGCCCATGTGAGTGTACCCTGTACGTTCACATTGGGGGGGGGGGGGGGGGGAACATCCAGCTGTTGCAAAACTACAACTCCCAGCATGTACGGTCTATCAGTGCATGCTGGGAATTGTAGTTTTGCAACAGCTGGAGACACACAGGTTGTGAAACACCGAGTTTGGCAACAAACTCAGTGTTTTGCAACCAGTGTGCCTTCAGCTGTTGCAAAAGCTACAACCCCCAGCATGTACGGACAGCGGAAGGGCATGCTGGGTGTTGTAGTTATGCAACAGCGGGAGGCATACTACTTTGGCTGGGGATGCTGGGGATTGTAGTTATGCAACAGCTGGAGACACACTGGTTTGCTACTTAACTCAGTGTGCCTTCAGCTGTTGCAAAACTACAACTCTCAGCAGTCACCGACAGCCAACGGGCATGCTGGGAGTTGTAGTTATGCAACCAGCAGATGCACCACTACAACTCCCAGCATGCACTTAAGCTGTTTGTGCAAGCTGGGAGTTGTAGTTACACAACAGCTGAAGGTACACTTTTCCATAGAAAGAATGTGCCTCCAGCTGTTGCAAAACCATAAGTCCCAGCATGCCCATAAGTGCATGCTGGGAGTTGTGGTGGTCTGCCTCCTCCTGTTGCATAACTACAGCTCCCAGCATGCCCTTTTTGCATGCTGGGAGCTGTTGCTAAGCAACAGCAGGAGGCTGTCACTCACCTCCTGCTGCTGCTTGATCGCCGCATGAGGTCAGTCCCGCCGCCGCCGCCGTTGTCGCTCCTGGGGCCCCGATCCCAACATTAACGCCAGGGATCGGGGTCCCCAGCACCAGGGGTGCACGTCCCGCACCCGCTCACGTCCTCCGGAAGAGGGGCGGAGCGGGTGCGGGATTGACAACCGCAGCAGGCGCCCTGATTGGTCGGCCGGGAATCCGGCCGACGAATCAGGGCGATCGTGAGGTGGCACCAGTGCCACCTCACCCCTGCAGGCTCTGGCTGTTCGGGGCCGTCTCTGACGGCCCCGATCAGCCAGTAATTCCGGGTCACCGGGTCACTGGAGACCCGATTGACCCGGAATCGCCGCAGATCGCTGGACTGAATTGTCCAGCGATCTGCGGCCATCGCCGACATGGGGGGGCATAATGACCCCCCTGGGCGATATGCCGCGATGCCTGCTGAACGATTTCAGCAGGCATCGGGCACCGGCTCCCCTCCGGCTAGCGGCAGGGGCCGGGAAAGGACAGGACGTACTCCTACGTCCTCGGTCCTTAAGGACTCGGAAACGGGGG
Source organism: Hyla sarda (assembly GCF_029499605.1). Lineage (NCBI taxonomy): Eukaryota > Metazoa > Chordata > Amphibia > Anura > Hylidae > Hyla > Hyla sarda. The sequence continues at coordinate 262,018,049 of NC_079189.1, forward strand.
CGTAGGAGTACGTCCATTGTCCTTAAGGGGTTAAGGACCAAGCCCATTTTCACCTTGAGGACCAGAGCGTTTTTCTGCAAATCTGACCACTCACTTTAAGCATTAATAACTCTGGGATGCTTTTACTTTTCATTCTGATTCCGAGTTTGTTTTTTCGTGACATATTCTACTTTATGTTAGTGGTAAATGTTCGTCGATACTTGCATCATTTCTTGGTGAAAAATTCCCAAATTTTATGAAAAATGTGAAAATTTTGCATTTTTCTAATTTTAAACTCTCTGCCTATAAGGAAAATGAACATGCCAAATAAATTATATATTGATTCACATCTACAATATGTCTACTTTATATTTGCATCATAAAGTTGACATGTTTTTACTTTTGGAAGACGTCAGAGGGCTTCAAAGTTCAGCAGCAATTTTCCAATTTTTCACAAAATTTTCAAAATCAGAATTTTTCAGGGACCAGTTCAGGTTTGAAGTGGATTTGAAGGGTCTTCATATTAGAAATACCCCACAAATGACCAAATTATAAAAACTGCACAAATCTACATTTACATCCACATGTCTAACAATATTGTTCGCATCTGTATGATTATTGTATTTTTATGTATTCCTACTGTTTATTACAGTTTATAGTTAGCAGCTAGGGACCATACTGTTTAGACAGGATAGCATGCTCCTGTGTACATATCTGGCTTCTAACATGCTGGACACGAGAAACTGCGACTTTTTACATTCTGGCTGCAGTGAATCAGAAGCCTCTCACAGGCTGGACTTCATGATACTGAACCCTATATAGTGCTACAGCACAACATTGCCATCTGCAACAGTCACAAGTGTGCAAGCCCGTGCATAGTGTCACCATGTCAGCAGCAGAACTTACTTGACCATTGCTGACAAGGTCTTACATCTCAGCGAGCTTCAGAAGCCAAAATTGAGTAGTCATTGTAGTCATTGACACCGCAAAGGCTGAAGCCACCAAAATGCGAGCAACATTTGCTGAACAAGAAAGGTAATTTAAAGGAGTATTCCGGGATATAAAAATTGTCATTCATACTTCTGGCAGTAAAAAAGAAAAAGGCATGCTGTCTCCAGTAACTCGCTCCGGCCTCCGCCGCAATCCTCTTACTGGTTGCCGGTGGTCGGTGAGTCATACTGAACTCAGTCAATCACTGGTCGCACCGAAGTCCCGCCTCGGCCGGCGATAGGCTGAGCGGCAATGTGACGTTTTTGTCCCCGGCACCTGGTGCGGGGTACCTGAGGCGCCGGCGGTGCGACTGTAGGTATGTATCTATTTTCTTTTTTACTGCCAGCAGTATGAATGACAATTTTCATATCCTGGAATACTCCTTTAACCCCTTAAGGACATGCATCGTAAATGTATGGCTCTGCTAAGAAGTACTTAGCGCACAGCGCCGTACATACGGTGCAACTTTCCTGGATCACCGCGTCTCCAGACACGGTGAGCGGAATGACTGCTGATATCTATCAGCAGCCATCCCAGCATATCGCCCATATCGGCGATCGCGGCAAATCGCGCGTCAATTCATACCTGCGATTTTCCGCTATTCCGGGTCAATCGGATCTCTAGTGACCCGGTAACCCGGAAAAAAAGGGTGAATGGGGCTGTCCGAGACAGCCCCATTCACCCATACCCAGCAGGAGTGAGGTGGCCTGGTTGCAGCCTCACGATCACCTGACTGATCGGTCTTTCCGACCGATCAAACACGGACCTGCTGGGCAGTGATCGGGACGGCGATCGGAGCGGAGATCGGCGCTGGCGGGGGTCTCCTACCTTGCCTTGGTCCAGGGGGGGTACCCTCAGGATCGGTGGCGGCGACAGGAGCGGCAGGATCAGTCCCTGCGGCTGGATACAGCGGCGGCAGGATACCACAGGAGGTGAGTCCTGTTCACCTCCTACTGTTGCTTAGCAACAATTCGCAGCATGCAAAGCCCAAGGGCATGCTGGGAGTTGTAGTTTAGCAACAGCTGGTGTTCCAACTACAACTCCCAGCATGCCCTTTGGTAGTCTGTGCATGCTGGGGGTTGTAGTTTTGCAACAGCTGGAGGCACATTTTTTTCTATGAAAAAGTGTGCATTCACTGTTGCATAACTGCAACTCCCAGCATGCACAGACTACCAAAGGGCATGCCGGGAGTTGTAGCAGTGTGCCTCCAGCTGTTGCAAAACTACAACTCTCAGCATGCCCTTCCACTGTCAATGGATGTTGATTGTTGCAGTTTTGCAACAGCTGGTGACACATTGGTTGTGAAACCGAGTTTGTTACCTAACTCTGTGTTTCACAACCAATGTGCCTCCAGCTGTTGCAAAAATACAACTCCCAGCATGCACTGAGAGACTGTACATGCTGGGAGTTGTAGTTTTGCAACAGCTGGAGGCACACTGGTTGTGAAACACTGTGTTAAGTAACAAACGCTCAGTGTTTCGCAACCATTGTGCCTCCAGCTGTTGCATAACTACAACTCCCAGCATGTATGGTCTGTCAGTGCATGCTGGGAGTTGTAGTTTTGCAACAGCTGGAGGTTTACCCCCCCCCCATGTGAATGTACAGGGTACATTCACATGGGTGGATTTACAGCAAGTTTTCTGCTGCAAGTCTGAGATGCGGCAAACTCCCAGCGAGAAACTCACTGTAAACCCAACCGTGTGAATGTATCCTAAAAACACTACACTACACTACACCTACACAAAATAAAAAGTAAAACACTACATATACACATACCCCTACACAGCCCCCCCCACCCCCCACCCCAATAAAAAAAAAGTCTTGTACGGCATTGTTTCCAAAACAGAGCCTCCAGCTGTTGAAAAACAACAACTCCCAGTATTGCCGGACAGCCACTGACTGTCCAGGCATGCTGGGAGTTTTGCAACAGCTGGAGACACCCAGTTTGGGAAACACTGCCATGGGGTATTTTTGTGGCGGATTCAAATCCCCGATTTAGGCCTCAAATGTGCATGGCGCTCTCTCACTTCGGAGCCCTATCGTATTTCAAAGAAACAGTTTAGGGCCACATATGGGGTATTTCCATACTCGGGCGAAATTGTGTTACAAATTTTGGGGGGCTTTTTCTCCTTTTACCCCTTATGAAAAGGTAAAGTTGGGGTCTACACCAGCATGTTAGTGTACAAAAACATTTTTTTACACTAACATGCTGGTGTTGCCCCATAATTTAAATTTTCACAAGCGGTAAAAGGAAAAAAAGACGTCCAGAATTTGTAACACAATTTCTCCTGAATACGGAAATACCCCATATGTGGGTGTAAAATGTTCTGCGGACGCACAGCAAGGCTCAGGAGTGAGAGCACATGTACAGTTGAGGTCTAAATTGGTGATTTGCACAGGGGTGGCTGATTTTACAGCGGTTCTGACATAAACGCAAAAAATAAATACCCACATGTGACCCCATTTGGGAAACTACAACCCTCAGGGAATGTAACAAGGGGTATAGTGAGCCTTAACACCCCACAGGTGTTTGACAAATTTTCTTTAAAGTTGGATGTGAAAATGAAAAAAAAAATTTTTTCACTAAAATGCTAAATTTTTCATTTTCACAAGGGAGAATAGGAAAAAAGCCCCCCAAAATGTGTAACCCCATTTCTTCTGAGTATATAAATACCCCATATGTGGATGTAAAGTGCTCTGCGGGTGCACTACAATGCTCAGAAGAGAAGGAATGCCATTGGGATTTTGGAGACAGAATGTGTCCGAAATTGAAGGCCATGTGTGTTTACAAAGCCCCCATAGTGCCAGAACAGTGGACCCCCCCCCCACATGTGACCCCATTTTGGAAAGTACACCCCTCATGTAATGTAATAAGGGGTACAGTGGGCATTTACGCCCCACAGGTGTCTGACAGATTTTTGGAACAGTGGTCTGTGAAAATGAAAAATAAAATTTTTCATATGCACAGCCCACTGTTCCAAAGATCTGTCAAACGCCAGTGGGGTGTAAATGTTCACTGCACCACTTATTAAATTCTGTGAGGGGTGTAGTTTCCAAAATGGGGTCACATGTGGGGGGTCCACTGTTCTGGCACCACGGGGAACTTTGTAAACGCACATGGCCCCCGACTTCTATTCCAACCAAATTCTCTCACCAAACGCCCAATGTCCCTCGTTCTCTTCTGAGCATTGTAGTTTGCCCGCAGAGCACTTTACATCCACATATGGGGTATTTCCATATTCAGAAGAAATGGGGTTACACATTTTCGGAGGCTTTTTCTCCAATTACTCCTTGTGAAAATGAAAAATTTGGGGTAACATCAGCATTTTAGTGAAAAAAAATCTAATTTTTAATTTCCCTGTCCAAATTTAGCGGAAATTTGCCAAACACCTGTGGGGTGTTAAGGCTCATTGTACCCCTTGTTACGTTCCTTGAGGGGTGTAGTTTCCAGAATAGTATGCCATGTGTTTTTTTTCGCTGTTCTGGCACCATAGGGGCTTCCTAAATGCGACATGCCCCCCAAAAATAATTTCAGCAAAAATTGGCTTTCCAAAAGCCAAATGTGACTTCTTCTCTTCTGAGCATTGTAGTGCACCAGCAGTGCACTTGACGTCCACACATGGGGTATTTCCATTTCCATAGAGATGGGGTTACAAATTTTGGGTGGCATTTTCTCCTATAACCCCTTGAAAAAAAATGAAAAATTTGGGGGAAAACCAGCAGTTTAGTGAAAAAAAATAAAAATTCATTTACGTATCTGACTTTAACGAAAATTCGTCAAACACCTGTGGGGTGTTAAGGCTCACTGGACCCCTTGTTACGTTCCTTTAGGGGTATAGTTTCCAAAATAGTATGCCATGTAGGGTTTAGTTTTTTTGCTGTTCTGGCACCATATGGGCTTCCTAAATGTGACATGCCCCCCAAAAACCATTTCAGAAAAACTTACTCTCCAAAATCCCATTGTCGCTCCTTCCCTTCTGAGCCTTGTAGTGCACCCACAGAGCACTTGACATCCACATATGAGGTATTTCCGTACTCGAGAGAAATTGGGTTACAAATTTTTGGGGGCTTTTTCTCCCTTTACCCCTTGTAAAATTTCAAAAACTTGGTCTACAAGAACATGAGAGTGTAAAAAATTAAGATTTTGAATTTTCTCCTTCATTTTGCTGCTATTCCTATAAAACACCTAAAGGGTTAACACACTTTCTGAATGTCATTTTGAATACTTTTGGGGGTGCAGTTTTTGTAATGGGGTAATTTATGGGGTATTTCTAATATGAAGACACCTCAAATCCACTTCAATTCCGATTTTGAAAATTTTGTGAAAAATTGGAAAATTGCTGCTGAACTTTGAAGCCCTCTGATGTCTTCCAAAAGTAAAAACATGTCAACTTTATGATGCCAACATAAAGTAGACATATTGTATTTGTGAATCAATATATAATTTATTTGGAATATCCATTTTCCATACAAGCAGAGAGTTTCAAAGTTAGAAAAATCCTAAATTTTCATGAAATTTAGGGATTTTTCTCCAAGAAAGGATCCAAGTAACGACGGAAATTGACCACTGTGTTAAAGTAGAATATATCATGAAAAAACAATCTCGGAATCAGAATGATCGGTAAAAGCATCCCAAAGTTACTAATGCATAGAGTGATAGTGGTCAGAATTGCAAAAAGGGCTGCGTCCTTAAGGTGAAAAAGGGCTCAGTCCTTAAGGGGTTAAGATAGGATAAACACAAATGGAAGCAGCTCTAGCCGAGCAACAAGCAACACTGGAAAAGCTAGCAGTGGAAAAGGAAGCTGCAGCTGCTATGGCAGAAGCAGAGACTTCAGAGGGAGCAGCAAACTCCACAGGCGATGGACTCAGCAACATACTTGAACCCCAACCAGGTCATTACAATAACGTGCAATGCACTTCAGACTACGTACTGCAACATGCTAAGTCAGATGACAGCCTGTATTCTGGTACAGGAGCACAGTCAACCCCTGCTAAAGAGCTCCAGCAGAATCCTGTCACAAACCAAGCAACCTCAGCTGACTGAACGCCCTACATTAAGCCAGACAATAGTTTCATATGCCATCAGGCCTCGGCAATCTGCATTCAAACCAACAAATGACAACAGTACAGTTACAGTCTTAAAAAAGGAACCAACAGATGGTGGCTATTACAGCAATACCAAGTTTAAAAGCTACATTAGCCCACCTAGACATCTACACCGCCGCTTATCTCTGGATCAGGGCCGGCTCTGCCTATAGGCAAAATAGAGAGCCGCCTAGAGCGCCCTCTTGAGGGGGGCGCTGCTCTACCTGCCGCAACTTAACCAGCCAGCAACCGAACCACCCGATCACAGCCAGCACCACTCCTCCCGACGCCCCCAACGTTTGTTAGTCTGTCACCCTAGTTGTAAGGGGATTACGAGGAGGGAGTTTGTTACAGTGTGTCAGACATCGCAGTAGTAAGTAGATTACATGAGAAAGAGGTGTGTTAGAGCGTTTGACCTCAGTAGTAAGGTGATTACATGAGGATGAGGTTTCTTACAGTATGTCACCCCAGTAGTAAGGAGATTACATAAGGAGGGTGTTTGTTACAGTGTGTCACCCCAGTAGTAAGGAGACTACATAAGGAGGGTGTTTGTTACAGTGTGTCACCCCAGTAGTAAGGTGGGGCATGTCAAAGGGCAGAGACAATGGGTGGGGTTAAGGGGGGGGCCGCAAAATTAGTGTGGTGTCATTGGGGTGTGATGTGAGGTTTAAGGGGCAAATGATGTTGCCAGGGGTAGATGTTATTAACCCCTTCATGTTCGTGACGCCAGGGTGTGGTTTGCCACGCCCTGTAACCACCAGAAGGTAGTACCGCTAATCCTAGGTTACGCAGGGGCAGATAATAGTCCAAGGCCATGTTAAGATTAAACGGTAGTTTTCACTGAGGTAGACAGATGGTACAGTCTATACAGTTCGGCCAGGATCCCAGATAGGTGATGAGTAACACGGGGGACCTTGCAGCTTGCTGGGACTTGCAGTGACTTGAGAGACTATGGGTGCAGGCCACACTGACTACAATTGACTTGACTTGACTGAAGAGGATGACAGATGATAAAGATGATTTGGCATACTGACTTGTGGCTGCAATTTAGGTTGAGGCCTCCAGATGTGCTGAACACTGACCCTGAGATGTCTGGACTGGACTTGACCTAAGCAGAAAGTGAAACACAAGAAAGAGATTGTAGTACCTCCCCCTCTTATAAAGGGGTGCTGAGCAAAAAGCCAATCGGCCAACGGAGGGTCACCTGGTGCCCTCTGGGTAACAAACATATGACTTAAACATGTGGCAACCATTATCATGTGACTAAAAATCATGTGACCCACGTCAAAGGTCCTTTGCACTTAATATACAACCTATTCACATTATGGGGGAACACTGCAGGAGAGCAATGAGGACGTACAGGGACTAAACCTGACAGGACTGTAGGAACATATCCCGTTGTTTCGATGGGACTATTATATCGCTTAAAAAATATTTTTTTTCAGGGTATATAAAATTACCAAAAATACGCAGTTTTGGACTTTGGAATTTTTTTACGTATATGCCATTAACCGCGTGGTTTAATTAACATTATATTTTTAGAGTTCGGATATTTACCCATGTGGCAATACCACATATATTTATGCTTACATTTTTTTATGGGAAAAGGAGGGTGATTAAAATTTTTATTAGGGAAGGGTTTAAACCACATTTATTAACTTTTTTTTCTATCTTTTACACCATTTTTTAGTCCCCATAGACTATTATATGCATTCTGCTGATTGCATACACTGGCCAATGCTATGCCATAGCATAGCATTGATCAGTGTTATCCTCGCTCTGCTGCTCCAGCCTGGATCTCAGGCATGGAGCAGCAGAGCGCGGATTGGACAGAGATGGAGGTAGGTAGGGAACCTCCCCTGCCCATTCAGATGTTCGGGACACCACGATATCACCGTGGCGCTCCTAAATAGCCCAACTGAGCTGCCGGGAACTGTTTACTTTTGTTTTAGAAGTGGTGATCAACTTTGATTGCCGTGCCTTAGGGATTAATGCCGGGTATCACCGAGATCGGTGGTGTTCGGCATTAGCCACGGGTCCTGGCAGCTGATAGCCGATTGGGCCACCCGACTATGACTCAGGGTCAGCCCGTTACCCTGAGTTATAGCACGGGAGTGAGACCAGGGAGTACAGGTACACCCTTGGTCCTTAAGGTGCTAAAAGGCAGCACGGCAGGGCAATGCCAGTAGAGTTCCCTCATACAAGTTTCCCTGCCCCCATAATAGCAAGGAGTGTAGTTTTCAAAATGGTGTCACATGTGGGTGGTTTCCACTGTCTGGGCACCATGGGGGCTTTATAAATGCAACATGGCCCCCAAAAACTATTCCAGCCAAATTCTCTCTCCAAAAGCCAAATGGCGCTTCTTCCCTTCTGAGCCCTGCTGTGCGCCCGGAAAGCCCTTTATGTCCACATAAGGGGTATTTCCATAGTCAGGAGAAATAGGGTTACAAATTTTGTGGGTGTTTTTTCCCTTTTATCCCTTGTGAAAATGAAAAATTTTGGGTAACACCAGCATTTTTGTGAAAAAATAAAATTTTTCATTTTCAAGTCCCACTTTAACGCAAGTTTGTCAAGCACCTGTGGGGAATTAAAGGAGTACTCCGGTGAAAAACTATTTTTTCATATCAACTGGCTCCAGAGAGTTAAAGAGATTTGTAAATTACTTCTATATAAAAAAAAATCTTAATCCTATCAGCACTTATTAGCTGCTGAAGTTGAGTTGTTCTTTTATGTCTGACAACAGTGCTCTCTGCTGACACCTCTGTCTGTCTCAGGAACTGTCCAGAGTAGGAGCAAATCCCCATAGCAAACATCTCCTACTCAGGACAGTTCCAGAGACAGACAGAGGTGTAAGCAGAGAGCACTGTTGTCAGACAGAAAAGAACAACTCAACTTCAGCAGCTGATAAATACTGGTAGGATTAAGATTTTTTAATACATAATTTATTTGGAATATCCATTTTCCTTACAAGCAGAGAGTTTCAAAGTTAGAAAAATGCTAAATTTAAAAAAATGTCATGACATTTTTGAATTTTTCGCAAAGGAATAATGCAAGTATCAACACAAATTTACCACTATCATAAAGTAGAATATGTCACGAAAAAAACAATCTCAGAATCAGAATGATAGGTGAAAGCATTCCAGAGTTATCAATGCATAAAGTGACACAGGACAGATTTGCAAAAACCACCCTCTTCCTTAACCCCTTAAGGACCCTTGCCGTACGCGTACGTCATGACAACCTGGTACTTAAGGACCCATTACGTACTAGTACGTCATGGACAATTCCGGCCCCTGCCGTGCGCCGGGTGGGGATCGGAAGCGGATGCCTGCTGAAATGCTTCAGCAGGCATCCAGGGCAAACGCCGAGGAGGGCCATGTAGGCCCCCCATGTCGGCGATCGTCGCAAATCGCAAGAGAAATCGCCCCTGCGATCTGCGGCGATACCGGGCTTATCGGGTCTCTGGGACCCGACCGCCCGGTAATTTTGCATGATCCCGGTTGTCACAGACAGCCAGGACCATGCTGAAGGCTAGGAGCGAGGTGGCAAGCCTGCCACCTCCTCCTATCCCCTGCGATCCGTCGGTTAGCTAACCGACCAATCGCAGGGGGGGGTGGTTACTTCCTCCCGCCCTGCCCGGCCCCTGGAAGTCCGGAGAGGACGGGAGGAAGACCGGAGGACGCGGCGGGGGACGGGGGAGTGCTGGGGCCCGGCCCCGGTACTTACCTCGTCCCTGAAGACCCGGATCCCGGCGATGAAGATGGCGGCGGCGACAGGTGAGTTCCTCTTCAGCCACGGCCGGGCCCTTTACAGCAATGCACGTCGCCGTAAAGCAACATGCATTGCTGTAATGGGACCCTGTATACTACAACTCCCAGCATGCCCAGACAGCCCTTGGCATACGGGCATGCTGGGAGTTGCAGTTTTGCAACATCTGGAGGTCCACAGTTTGGAGACCACTGTACCCTTCCAGATGTTGTAAAACTACACATCCTCAGCATGCCCTTACTGTCCAGGCATGCTGGGAGTTATAGTTCTGTAACATCTGGCCCTTCAGGGTACATTCACATGGGCAGGGGGCTTACAGTGAGTATCAAGCTGCAAGTTTGCGATGCAGCAAATTTTGCGCGGCAGCTCAAACTTGCAGCAGGAAACTCACTGTAACCCCCGCCCGTGTGACTGTACCCTAAAAATACTACACTACACTAACACAAAATAAAATAAAAAGTAAAAAACACTACATATACACATACCCCTACACAGCCTCCCTCCCCTCCCCAATAAAAATGAAAACCGTCTGGTACACCACTGTTTCCAAAATGGAGCCTCCAGCTGTTGCAAAACAACAACTCCCAGTGTTGCCAGACAGCCGTTGACTGTCCAAGCATGCTGGGAGTTTTGCAACAGCTGGAGGCACCCTGTTTGGGAATCACTGGCATAGAATACCCCTATGTCCACCCCTATGCAAATCCCTAATTCAGGCCTCAAATGCGCATGGCGCTCTCACTTTGGAGCCCTGTCGTATTTCAAGGCAATAGTTTAGGGTCACATATGGGGTATCGCCGTACTCGGGGGAAATTGCCTAACAAATTCGGGGGGCTTTTTCTCCTTTAACCCCTTATGAAAAGGTGAAGTTGGGGTCTACACCAGCATGTTAGTGTAAAAAAAAAAATTTTTACACTAACATGCTGGTGTTGCCCTATACTTTTCTTTTTGACAAGAGGTAAAAGGGAAAAAAGCCCCCCAAAATTTGTAATGCAATTTCTCCCGACTACGGAGATACCCCATATGTGGGCGCAAAGTGCTCTGGGGGCGCACAACAAGGCCCAGAAGGGAGAGTGCGCCATGTAGATTTGAGGTGATTTGCACAGGGGTGGCTGATTGTTACAGCGGTTTTGACAAACGCAAAAAAAAACAAAACCCCACATGTGACCCCATTTCGGAAACTACACCCCTCACGTAATGTAATGAGGGGTGCAGTAAGAATTTACCCCCCACTAGTGTCTGACAGATCTTTGGAACAGTGGGCTGTGCAAATAAAAAAATTCGTACAGTCCACTGTTCCAAAGATCTGACAGACACCAGTGGGGGGTAAATGCTCACTGTACCCCTTGTTACGTTCCTCAAGGGGTCTAGTTTCCAAAATGGTATGCCATGTTGGGGTTATTTTGCTGTCCTTGCACCATAGGGGCTTCCTAAATGCAACATGCCCCCGAGCAAAATTTGCTGTCAAAAAGCCAAATATGACTTTTCTGAGCATTGTAGTTCGCCCGTAGTGCACTTCAGGTCAACTTATGGAGTACCTCCATACTCAGAAGAGATGGGGTTACAAATTTTGGGGGGTATTTTCTGCTATTAACCCTTGTAAAATGTGAAATTTGGGGGGGAAACACACATTTTAGTGAATTTTTTTTAAATTTTTTTTTACGTATGCAAAAGTCGTGAAACCCCTGTGGGGTATTAAGGCTCACTTTATTCCTTGTTACGTTTCTCAAGGGGTCCAGTTTCCAAAATGGCATGCCATGTGGGTATTTTTTGCTGTCCTGGAACCATAGGGTCTTCCTAAATGCGATATGCCCCCGAGCAAAATTTGCTCTCAAAAAGCCAAATATGACTCCTTCTCTTCTGAGCATTGTAGTTCGCCCGTAGTGCTCTTCAGGTCAACTTATGGGGTACCTCCATACTCAGAAGAGATGGGGTTACAAATTTTGGGGGGTATTTTCTGCTATTAACCCTTGCAAAAATGTGAAATTTGGGGGGGGAAACACACATTTTTGTGAAAATGGCACCATAGGGGCTTCCTAAATGCAACATTCCCCCCAAAAACCATTTCAGAAAAACGTACTCTCCAAAATCCCCTTGTCGCTCCTTCGCTTCTGAGCCCTCTACTGCACCCGCCGAACACTTTACATAGACATATGAGGTATGTGCTTACTTGAGAGAAATTGGGCTACAAATATAAGTATAAATTTTCTCCTTTTACCCCTTGTAAAAATTCAAAAATTGGGTCTACAAGAACATGCGAGTGTAAAAAATGAAGATTGTGAATTTTCTCCTTCACTTTGCTGCTATTCCTGTGAAACACCTAAAGGGTTAAAACACTTACTGAATGTCATTTTGAATACTTTGGGGGTGCAGTTTTTATAATGGGGTCATTTGTGGGGTATTTCTAAGATGAAGATCCTTCAAATCCACTTCAAACCTGAACTGGTAGCTGAAAAATTGTGAGTTTGGAAATTTGTGAAAAATTGGAAAATTGCTGCTGAACTTTGAAGCCCTCTGGTGTCTTCCAAAAGTAAAAACACGTCAATTTTATGATGCAAACATAAAGTGGACATATTGTATATGTGAATAAAAAACAAAATTATTTGGAATATCCATTTTCCTTACAAGCAGAGAGCTTCAAAGTTAGAAAAATGCAACATTTTCTAATTTTTCATCAAATTTGGGGATTTTTCACCAAGAAAGGATGCAAGTAGCGACAACATTTTACAACTATGTTAAAGTAGAATATGTCACGAAAAAATAATCACGGAATCAGAATGATAAGTAAAAGCATTCCAGAGTTATTAATGTTTAAAGTGACGGTGGTCAGATGTGCAAAAAATGGCCGTGTCCTAAGGTGTAAAATAGCTGGGTCCTTAAGGGGTTAAAGGGGTACTCCGTCCCTAGACATCTTATCCCCTATCTGTATTATTTCTTAGCTAATACAGAGCAGGTTATTTTTTTTATTTTTATTTTATTTATTACCAATGTATATGATAAATAAGTTACGCCAATGTACACATTCACAAATCAATTTATAAACAAATCCCACCCACCACCCCAACACTGGAATCAGAGAGGTATGGAGAGTTTGAGAGGGGAATAGAAAAAAAAACATCTATTCCACATTCTATGAAATTAACTTAAAGGACAACTGCAGCGGTATGACACTTATCCCCTATCCACAGGATAGGGAATAAGTGTTTGATTGCGGGGGGTCCGACTGCTGGGACCCCCCGCGATCTCCCTAACGGGGCGCCGCCATTAGCGTTCATGGTGAGCGCTAAAGCGCTGTCTCCGTTCTATGGGGGAGACGGGGAGGCACGAACGCTGCCTCCCCGCCTCTCCCATAGAGATGTATGGAGGAGGTGTGCCGGCTGCAACGTCATGCTGCGGCCAGCACTCCCCCTGCACGAGACAGCCGCGGCCCCGTACAGGGGATCACAGGGGGTCCCAGCGGTCGGACCCCCCGCGATCAAATACTTATCCCCTATCCTGTGGATAGGGGATAAGTGTTAATCACGCTGCAGATGTCCTTTAAAGAATGTATCAAGTTCTGAGCTACCAAATATTCATATTTCTTCACTTTTTCAATCAGATGATACCAAACCTCACATGCAGGCACCGTGTCTGACAACCAAACCTGTAAAATCATAATCTTAGCACAAAGTAACAATCTACTCAACATCCCAGAGTTGCTCATATTTACATGTTCTCCTAGTATCACTTCAATGAATTTTACCTGATGATTCTTCGGGATTAGCTGTATGTCTTGCATATATTTATTTAAGCACATATTTTTATTCAAATATCTAATCCCCCCCAAAAAAATTGTATTTCTGAGCATTCCCAGATTATGTGCTTCACATCCGCTTCCTCCATTTTACATCATATACACCTGGAATCCTTTCTATCACCAAAACTATATTATTGTTTAGGTGAATAATGTATGTATAAGTTTGAATTGAGTTAGTTTAAAATTAGCATTAAAGGGGTACTCCGGTGGAAACATTTTTTTTCCGAATCAACTGGTTCCATAAAGTTAAACAGTTTTGTAAAGTATACAATGTAGCCCGGACCTTCTAGGTGAGTAAATGAAAATGGATATACGTGGATCGTGCTTCAATAATAATCGATATTTATTATTAAATTTAAATAAGATTCAACACTTCTCACAGGGCCCTTGTGAGAAGAACATACATATTAAAAGGCAACCTAACAATGTATTTAGGCAATAGTAATTAAAACTATAAACCTGGCATAGGATAATAAAATAAGATCTGTACCAAACAAATATGTTAAAGAGTTGCTCTTCTGGGTATTTAGGGTAGATATGTCCCTTTTAGATACAGTAGCAAACAGTCTGTAATATTAGAAATTGTTACCGGTCTGTAAATGGTAACTCAGGCGATGGGTGTTGTTCCCGCCCATCGCCTGAGTTACCATTTACAGACCGGTAACAATTTCTAATATTACAGACTGTTTGCTACTGTATCTTAAAGGGTCATATCTACCCTAAATACCCAGAAGAGCAACTCTTTAACATAGTTGTTTGGTACAGATCTTATTTTATTATCCTATGCCAGGTTTATAGTTTTAATTACTATTGCCTAAATACATTGTTAGGTTGCCTTTTAATATGTATGTTCTTCTCACAAGGGCCCTGTGAGAAGTGTTGAATCTTATTTATATTTTATAATAAATATCGATTATTATTGAAGCACGATCCACGTATATCCATTTTCATTTACTCACCTAGAAGGTCCGGGCTACATTGTTTATTTTTTGGTTTTCCCCTTTCTAGCAATTAAGGTATAGTTGCTTGCCCAGTTTGACCTCGGTGCGTATTAGTTGTGAGCTGCACATACCTATATAGTTTTGTAAAGTACTTCTATCAAAAAATCTTAATCCTTCCAGTACTTATCAGCTGCTGTATACTACAGAGGAAGTTGAGTTGTCCTTTTCAGTCTGACCCCAGTGCTCTCTGCTGACACCTCTATCAATGTCAGGAACTGTCCAGAGTAGAAGTAAATCCCCATAGCAAACCTCTTCTTCTTTGGACAGTTCCTGACATGGACAGAGGTGGCAGCAGAGAGGACTGTGGTCAGACTAAAAAGAAAAACTCTTCTTCCTCTGGAGCATACAGCAGCTGATAAGTAATGGAAGGATTAAGATTTTTTAATAGAAGTACTTTACAAATCTGTATAACTTTCTGGCACCAGTTGATTTTAAAAAGATTGTTTTCCACCAGAGTACCCTTTTATTTGAAAGTGACATCATTTTTTTTTATTAATGTCTTCCCACTGTGCTTTCTTTTTTTAATGGCTGTCAGAAAAGAGGGGTTGTACTAATCATTTAAGTCACATTTCATACTTATTTGTTTTGCTGCTGGCTGCACAGTAGGAATGCTTGTAAGTATAATATGTCTTGGTTTGTTTTTCTAAAGCCTGTGGACAAACCATTTAATATCAGTGCTATATGCATTATTTAAGTTGATACTGTATGTAATTTTTTTTGTGGAAATATTTTCAGAATGTTGGTATTCACTAAAGATTTTGAAGATTAAAACTTACCAAATGCTCGTTTTGGTTGAACCAGGCGTAGGGTAAATGTCTCCGATTTTGGAAGTTCCCTCAACATCTTCGCCACTTCATAATGCCGACATCCCACAATGGTCTGATCATTTATGGCTTCAATATTGTCCCCCACATTGACAGTTTTAAGTCGGTCAGTGATGCTGCCCTCTTTAATTCTCTAATTACAAAACAGAATTTAATAAGAATGTGTATAATCATATAACCCAACCATTAGTATTAAAGGGAAACTGTCATTCTGTTCATCCGCACTTCAAGGGGTACTCCGCCCCTAGACATCTTATCCTCTGTACAAAGAATATGGGACAAGATCCAGCCCCTGGTACTCCCATGATCTCCGGGCCGGCACCCTGGAGTTTTTAAAATTTATGTTCTGAACGCCAGCTTCGGGCTTCCGAGTTTATGACATCACATCACATCCCCTCCATTTATATCTATGGGAGGAGGACTGCAGAAGTACACAGCCGTCACGCCCCCTACATTCATGTCTATGTGAGGGGACGTGATGGCTGTGTACTTCTGCTCCACAGCCACCACGCCGCCTCCCATAGACACTAATGGAGGGATGTGGCGTCATGAACACTGAAGCCTGAAGCTGGCATTCTGAACATAAATGTTCAGAACAGGGGTGCAGATCCTGGAGATTGCGGGGATCCTTTGGATAGGGAATAAGATGTCCAGGAGCTGAATACCCCTTAAATCCAATATACTGGGTTATAGTGTGGGTAAAAAGCAGTACAATGAGGTGTCACTTACATAAATCAGTATATTCGATTTCCATGAGTGCTATGCTATTCTAGCACAGTGCAGGCGCCCCTTTTACAAGTGTAGTGCGGGAGCAACGCCTGCACTCTCCAACAATAGTAGAGCACTCATATGTCTAAAGGCTCTCACGTCACTAGGATGTAAGAATCTGGAAAATTGAATATGCATATCAAGGACAGGAATCGTGCAGGTGGGGAAGCTCGGCAAAACTCCATGGCGCACAGAAGACATTTAGCAATGCAGCTGCCCTGAGCCATAACTTTAAAACGGTTGAAACGATTTATGTAAGTGTCACCAAGTTTTAGTGCTGTTCATCCACACTGTAACCCAGTGTATTGGGTTTAGTATGGATGGACAGGCTGTCAGTTTCCCTTTAACTATGCATGTTATGAACACTTCACTTTCTTTAAAGGGGAAGGCATGTAAAATCATGACAAAAAAGACACTAAGTAAAAGAAAAGATAGTATTGAATAAGGTATACTGTGCATGGAATAAATGTGGACCTGTCAGAAAATTCATGTTGACAATTTAAAAAAGAGTTGTCTGTCCTAGATAATGCCTTGAGTCCATCAAGGTTAACCTAAAACCCTACTGTGTTGATCCAGAAGAAGGCAAGGTCCCCCCCCCCCCCCATGAGGCTGATGTCCTTCCCGACTTCATCCATGCCCTCCATGAAATTATTTATTGAGTCAGACATCACAACTTCATGTGACAGAGTTCCATAGTCTCACTGCTACAGTAAAGAATCTGTGATGATGGTGAAACCTTCTTTCCTCTAGACATAGAGGATGCCCCCTTGTCATGGTTCCTGGCTTAGGTATAAAAAGATCACAAGAAAGATCTCTGTACTGTCCATTCTTATATTTGTACATTGTGACTTCATCGCCCCTAAGACGTCTTTTCTCCAAACTAAATAACCCCAACCTTGATAACCTGTCTTGGTCCTGTAATCCTCCCATACCAGGAATTATCTTTGCACTCTCCTCTGCACCCTCTTCAGTTCAGCCATGTCCACCTTATATACAGGTGCCCAAAATTGAACCCAATACTCCATTTGGTCTGACTAGTGATTTATACAGAGTCAAAACTATGTTTCCATCATGAGCCTCTATGCCTCTCATGATACACCCCATGACTTTGTTAGCCCTGGCATCACTAAAGTAGAGTTTACTGTCCACCAGTACCCCAAGTAAGTCCTTTTTGGTAGAAGTTTTTTCTAGTGTCTTATTATTTAGCACATAAATGTACATTTTGACTCTGATTTACTAAGAGTGGAGAGTAGTTTTCTTTGTGGGTTTTAATTCCCAATGTTTTTGTGAAACTGTTGGCACACACACCCCTTTCAGTGACCACACCCCTTTTAGAATTTTCTAAGTAAAATGTAGAGTTGGTCAGGTTGTTTTTTTAATTTTGGCGCAAATCCTGGCACAGACAGAATTTCTGGCGCAATGTGCCAGAATCTGGCGCACAACCTGACAAAACATGTTGAGTTTACAATAGTAAATCAGGGCCTTTGTTTTTAAAGCCCAAGTGCATAACCTTACATTTATCCACATTAAACTTAATTTCCCATGTTTGTGCCCAAGCCTCCACCTTCCCCAGTTCCCTATGTAATATGTTATCCTGCTCTGTGGTTATCACCTTTTCCAGTTTATTGAAAATCTACTCCGTAATCCCTCTACAAGTGAGGTACCCAACTTGTAACTGTCACCCAGCCAGAGTAAGTTCCATTGATCCCCACCCTCTTGTTCCTATCACTGAGCCAGTTGCTAACCCATTTACATATACCCATATACCCTAGCTCCAACATTCTCATTTTATGTACTAACATTTTGTGTAGCACAGTATCAAAAATTTTTGTTTACGTAGATGAAGGTATTTTCTTGGTTGGTGAAAATCGGTCTTCCTAAAGTTAAATGTTTTTGTAGCCCCACTAGTAGACATCCTCTCATACGATACATAAAAACTTATTATGTTGTCATTATTACCAAGATGACCCACCTACCTCTACTTTGAACACTATGTCTGGCCCATTGGACCCCCTCCCCCTTTGTTATCCAGAACTGAAAAACAGAGCTATTTTATTTCATGAACTGCTCCCCGTCTGTCTCCAGGTTGGGTGTAGTTCTGCAGTTCAGTTCCATTGAAGTGAATGGAGCCAAGTTGTAAAACCTCACCCAACCTGGAGACAGACATGAAGCTCTTTTTGAAAGAAATTAGCTGTGTTTTTCTATGCCCGGATAACCCCTTTAAAGTCCCCTATAATAATGACTTCACCCTTTTTTGATTCTCCATCTATTTGTCTTGTTAGTAGGTTTTGTGCTGCTTCCATTATACTTGGCAATTTATAACAAACCCTTATCACAAATGTATTTTTTTACCCCCTCCCCTTATTTCTACCCATACAGACTCCACATAATAATTTTTACTCATCTAGGACTTCTCTCAGAATGGAAGGATTTTACATATAAAATTGTAATGTCCGTTTATTTATTTTTGCATTTTTCCGTGTTCAGACCTTGTTTTTCATGCATTATGTGTTTTCTGTGCTCTCCTTTCTAGGCGTGGAAGAGTTAATCCTTTCACCCAATGGCAGTGCGGGTGTGTCTATATATCTCCAGCTCAATCTAAGTTCTGGGCTGGTGATTGACCTGTTACTACTGTGATGTCTGTTATATGTTTATGATTTTGTAACAAGACATGCTTGTGACCTTTTTATGGGACTCTGGGGAATTTAGATTTAGAACAATATATATCTGTGCTCCATGGTGGACTCTCGGAGATTGAGTTCTAATATCAAGATATTCCTTTGTTTTCTGGAGGTTTCTGGGAGATTGAGTTTTTATTCCTGTTTTCTCCTTGAGTCTATCCTGACTCATCCGTTTCCTAGTCTTGTGTTCTGGACCTAATCTATTTGTTAGTTATCTGTGTCCAGTGTTAACAGTGTTCTATATTTATATCCTGTTTGGTTGATCTGATCTTTGTCCTTTGTACTTGTAACTGTTTGTGAACAGGGTCCTATGTTCCCGATCAGTTTGTTTGTTTATGTTCTGCCCTGTTAGTATTTGAATCTTGTCTGGTATATCTGGTTGTCCACTAGTTTTCCGTTTCTGGCCTGTGACCGACTAAGTATATTATTTGGCTCCAAGTTGTCGAATCACTGCTTAGGGTGTTTGGGCAAGTAGGCAGGGAGAGTGTCACTAGGGACAGTGACGAATTTCAGGAAACATTCAATTCGCAATGAATGTGAATATCGCTGCAATTCTATCGCTTCATTAAACTCCATTTTACAGCGTTCTAGGCTCCAGGGCATCTAAAATGGCAGATCCACATGTCAGTACATGGGGCAAGGGGTGCTGGGAAGGCAAGGCAGGAAGGGAAGTAGGCGGTATGACCCTGAATCACATGCAGGATGCAGTCTACCAGCAGCCAGTCATCCCTGTGATGTCACAGCCCTATATAAATCGGCAGCCATATTGAGGCCAGCCACTTCATTCATTACACTGCACAGAGATAGGACGGACAGCCTGTGTGTGTGCTTAGTTTACACTGGAGGCGACTGGGGAGCAGTCTGCAAGTTGGACCTTAGGCTGCTGTATATCTGGTTCCTGGTTCTATGTATCTGGCCAGGTAAAAAAAAGACTCACGGCTATTAATCCCAACCATCACCTTGAAAAGGAGCGCTTTTGGAGCACCATGTTTTTGTGGATCACAGATCCCTTTATTTGCCTCTACTGATCAGACGTCCAGGACCGGTTCCCGCGACGGTGAGGTGCCAGCAGCCCTTTCCAGACCATCTGTCTCCCAGTGATCTGGGACTAACAAGCAGTCAATGGTGTTGTGCCTGGGACACAACACGCCCAGGTGAGCGCAGCACCATTCCTCTATATCTATATACACTTGATCAACAGAATCATGGCACATTAGTGCGCTTTTTCTCTGTTTCTTTTTTTCTATATATACCTGAGCCTCCACAGCAGAGAGAAGCACATTCCAGCAACGTTTAACATCCTCCTAGTCACATCAGCGTTCTCGTGGACGGAGAGCATTGTCTTTTTCACTGAAATTGATTTTTACTGCAGTTGCAGGTATTAACCTCCCAGTAACTTTCTTCGGCATAGTATTACAGAGAGGGGCAGATAGCTGTGTGTTGCCTCATACATTTCAACAAGCTGCATCAACTTCATAAACCTTAGCAGAGGAGGCAGGAATAATTTTTCAGCGCAATTCAGTGTCTTTGTTCCACAAAAAAATCATATACTGTTTATACTAGACTGTAGACGGTATAATACCACAGCAGTCCATTCTAATAGTCTGTGACAGAGTGCAATTTTGTGTTTAGTACACAGCTTTTTCTGGCTGCAGCACTGTTGTGTACTGCTAATGTTTTACAAAAATATAAATTTTTTTAAGGGTACTGTAGCGCATTTTTCTGCCCTTATCAGTGCATACCGCATACGTACATCTAAGTAGTGTACTATTTTGTACCGGTTAATCTGTCAAGAGCCTACATACTATGAAAGGACAGCCAAAAGTAATCACCGGCTGGTGTTCTAAACAAATGACAGAGTTTTTAGGCGCATTGTAGCACATTTTCCTACCCTCATAAGTGCATACCGCATTTATGCATCTAAGTAGTGTACTATTTTGTACCTGTTAATCTGTCAAGGGCCTACATACTGTGAAAGTCTAGGCAAAAGTACTCATCGGCTGGCATTGTACTCAGATACTTTTTAAAGTATATTGTAGAGCATTTTTCTGCCCTCATCAGTGCATACCTACATCTAAGTAGTGTACCATTTTGTTCCTGTTAATCTATCAAGGGCCTAGATACTGTGAAAGGCCAGCCAAAAGTAATCACCTGCTGCTGTTCTAGACAAATACTGTTTTAAGCGTAGGGAAGCGTAATGTACTCCCTTATATACACACTAAGTATGTCAGGCAGAGAAGTGTCAGGACGTGCACAGAGGAGTGGCAGAGGCCTAAATCCTTCAGGCAGAGGTCGCAGCAGACTAGGGGAGAGTGGCAGCAGGAGTCACAGCGAGAGGCCTGAGCTCCCGCTATCAGCTAGCGGTCTTGTCTCAACCAGCAACCCATCTGCCGTCATCGATTGGTTAACATGGTCATCCACTTCATCACCAGTGACATCTGTCACCCCCAGTCAACAGTCGGAGGGTTCCTCAGACATAACCCTCAGTTGGCATGGCCTGGGAGCAGTCCCTATCCTATGCTGTTGCCTCTCCTACAGAAGTATCTTATGCTGTGGGTTCAGCTCTACTATTCACTGAGGACGATCTAATAGAGGACAGTCAGCAGCTACTGCTCAGCCAAGAAATGGAGGAGACATCCGCCGCTTCCTCCGCTAGGCTGGCAAGTAGTGAGGAGAGTGACATGGGAGGCAGTGTTGCCAGGGTTCAGGGTCCTGAAGCAGACACTGTTGAGGAACCTGAGGAGGACATCAGAGACGTGCAGACATGTTGATGATGATGAAGCCGATCACAATTGGGAGCCGGGTGCAGAAAGGGCTTCATCATCATCAAGAGAATAGAGTTGCAGCTTGCCTGTGGGCAGCAGCTGAGGGGTTCCTGGAGACGGCGGCAGTAGCATTTAATTAGTGCAGACTGTTGATAGGAAAATCAACTACTCGGCGGTGTGGCAGTTTTTCATCAAGCATCCGGAGGAGGTTCACATGCAAGATATGGGCCACATGCAACGGCAGAAGGTGAAGCGTGGCCAGGGTCCCAATGTTGGCACCACGGCCCTGCATAAACATATGCTTTGCCACCATAAAGTTGCCTGGGAGAACCATGGCTCCAATGTAGTGGTCCAGCCTGCTGCATCACCCAGTGGCACGCCGCTCCCTCTTTCAGCCAGCCAAGGCTTCACCACCTCAGTTGAAGGGAGCATTGTGCCATACCCTCCTTCTGTTGCTCCAGATGCTCCTCCTCCTCCCACTTTTAGTCAGCCATTCTGCAAACAATCCATCAGCGAAGCCATGTCCAAGAGACAACAGTATGCGCCCACTCATCCATTGGCGCAGAAGCTGAATGTGCTCCTGTCTAAGTTGCTGGTTCGGCAGTCCCTCCCTTTTCAAGTGGTGGACTCTGCACTTTCAGAGAACTGATGGCTTGTGCCGAGCCGAGGTGGAGAGTACCAAGCTGTAATTTCTTTGCGAAGAAGGCAGTACCAGCCCTGCACAATTTTGTGGAAGACAAGGTGGTCCAGTCCTTGAGCCTGTCGTTGTGTACCAAAGTGCACAGCAGGGACGACGTCTGGAGCTGTAACTACGGTCAGGGACAATACATGTCCTTTACGGCTCAATGGGTGAATGTGGTTCCGGCACAGCCACAACCCCAACTTAGAGAGGTCAAGCCGCTTCCACCTCCACACTCTCAGCCCGTTGGTCCTGTGACAGTGCGCAACTCCGCCTCCTCATCCTCTATCGTGTCCTCAGCCTCCACTGCCCAGACAAGTATCAGTGGCCCTTCAGCATACTATGTGTGCACGACAAGGCGGTGTCATGCTGTTCTTCACATGGTTTGCCTTGGCGAAAAGAGCCATACAGGGGAGGAACTGCTAAAAGTCATTCGTAAGAAAATCGAAGCATGGCTTACTCTACGAAAACTGGAAATAGGAGCCATGGTGACTGACAACGTGAAGAACATCTTGCATGCGCTGCGATTGGGAAGGCTGAGCCATGCGCCCTGCATGGCACACGTGTTCAATCTGGTTGTGAAGCAGTTCCTGAAGTGTTCCCCCCATTTGCAAGACATCCTAACAATGTGAAGGAAACTTTGCATGCACTTCATCCACTCGTACACCGCAAAGCACACCCTCCTTGAGCTGCAGCATCAGAACGGTATCCCACAACATAGTCTGATTTGTGACGTTGCCACACGTTGGAATTCCACCCTCCATATGTTGGACCAAATGTACGAACAGAGAAAAGCCATCACCAATTTCTTGATGATCCAAGCGGACAGGGATACTCCCCTGTGTAACTTCAATGTGAACCAGTGGTAGCTCATTCGTGACACCTGCCATTTGCTCAGGCCCTTTGAGGAAGCCACATTATTAGTAAGTCGCCAGGATTACGGGATGAACGACATCATTCCACTGCATCATTTCCTAAAACAAGTGTTGGATACGATGGCTGGTCAGGGCAATGGAGGATGAGGGGCACCTACTACACAGAAATCCTACGTAGTCAGTTGGCCGATGCCTATCGGCGCCATCGTCCATCCACTCACAGGTCTTACTCGGGGGCCCTCTAAGCTCACCTTCCACTGCCATGGCTGCTGGGAAGGGGTGGGGTGGCAGGAGCAGTACCAGCTCCATCAGCAACAGCCTTAGTCTACAGTCGTTGATGGGTACCTTTCTTCACCCGCATAGTGAAGCAACTCATCAGCAGCAGGTAGACATGGAGCAGGACCTGAACCAGCAGGTGGTGGCATACCTTGACATGGGCATGCCAACAAACCTTTGAAGATCCGCTTGATTTCCAGGCTGCCAAACTTGATTTATGGCCGCAACTAGCAGAGTTTGCCCTGGAAAAGCTGTCCTGCCCGGCCAGTAGTGTGCCATCAGAGCGGATGTTTAGTGCGGCGGGGGCCATAGTCACCCCAAGAAGAACTCATCTGTCCACGAAAAATGTGGAGAGATTGACCTTTGTGAAGATGAATCAGGCATGGTTCAGCCAGGATTTCGACCCACCAATGCCAGATGCATCAGAGTAGATTGACCATGGTGCTACACCAACACTTCACAAATATGGATAGTGCCAAACACATCACTGGGTGGCTGGAATCACCGGACCAAGGTGGCTTCTGATAAGCCTAATCAACTCCCACATGCTGCTCCTGTTTTGGATTGTAGATCCAACTTTAACAGGAAAAAATGCTTTTTTTTTTTGGCCTACCTATGCTTCTCCACTAACCATACTGCCACAGTACATACAACCACCTTCAAACAAATTTGCAAACATTCCCTACCTTCACACGCATGCATTAAAAAAAATACACTGCAAGAACACGGCAACCAATTTTATTATGAAAATTAAAGAGCATGTCCCAAGTTTCAGGCCCACATAGTTTGGAGCTCCAGGATGGGAAGACATAAGAAATGCTGGGCGATACAGTTGCCGAGATAACTGTACCATCCTAGACAAAGATCCACGGAACTTTGCTAAGTGTAGTACAGTTGCCTTGGTATGGCCTCCATTTCTCCACACTGGAGCTGAAAATCTGAGCTGAAGCTGAAGATTGAGCTGGCCTCAACTTCCACTTTAAATTGAGCATTATACAGCTATAACATTTTCCATCTCCCGACAAGAACTGTAACCCTAACGAATAGTTGTAAATTCCAAAACATAATATAATGCTGCTTTTGATTATGTGGGCATGACCTAACTAGCTATTGCATAGGACAGTGTTGCCCATCCTCTTCAAGCCATGTACCAACTAATAAGATGTTCCAATCGAGTATCACCAAGGAAGCAATTAGTTATAAATGTTGACTAAGTAAGGCCAAGGTCACTGCAACCATAGGCTCTGTTTAGAGTCTTTGTCAGCAGTTGCTTCCCAGCTCAGATCCCCCATAACAATATATATCACCTGATTGCCTCACGTACCTCCTGATGACGTTGCTGTTGCACATGTAGAGGGGGACAATAATTAAGTGTTTTTAATGCGGCCATTACAGTTCAAAGCATTTGGGGTACTGCAGACTCCGATGCTCACATTTACAAAGATGGTTTGTCCATCTGATGATCAGTACAATAACATACTGTAGTGGCAGCAGATATTTAACTTCACCTTTGTCACTTATTATTTTATTCAGCACTATATAAAGTTAAGTTTTAGGGAAGTAGTGTAAAGGTTTTTTTTTTTTTTTGTGCCCTGCAGCTTTACCGAGTCAGACAAATGTAGCAGTGTATACAACTTGGCTAGGCCCACAGAGGTGACCAGTGACTTCAGAGACCACAGGGCCTGCTGGGACTTATGATGGACTTGGACAATTTTGATGCAGGCCCCGCTGACTTGATACAGACTTGACTTGGACTGACTTGACTGAGACTGACTATACCCCGTTTGTAGATTACCAGGCGTTGATTTGGACCTGGGGGTTAATGGACTTGTGGATCCGTGGCTGCTTGACAGACTTTGGCCTCTTCCGGACTCCAGACACACTCTAGCAGGACTTGACCTTACTGCAACTTAGCTACAAGAGAGAGAGAGCAGAGGCTCCACCCAGGGCTTATATGGGGGAGACTCTGAGAGGTCCCATAGGTCACCCTTAGGTCACATGGTCACTGGTACCTCACTGGGTTACAATGACATGACAACAGGTTAATCACATGATAGCAGGTCTTAATGGCATAATGCCATATGTACAATACACTGTGTATAACAGGTACTTAGGATCAAATATACAAGGGAGCAGGTGCAGGGGGGCCAGGGGCACTGTATGGAGGCTGCCTGACAGGGCAGCAAGGGTACAGGGGTGAAACTCCTGTACTAGGCCACCACAATGCCATCTTCTCTAGAGATGAGCGAACTTACAGTGATTTGATTCGTCACAAACTTCTCCGCTCGGTGTTTGCTGACTTTAACCTGCATAAATTAGTTCAGCTTTCAGGTGCTCCGGTGGGCTGGAAAAGGTGGATACATTCCTAGAAGACTCTCTCCTAGGACTGTAGCCATCTTTTCCAGCCCACGGGAGCACCTGAAAGCTGAACTAATTTATGCAGGATAAAGTCAGCAAACGCCGAGCGATGAAGTTTGTGATGAATCGAATTACTGTAAGTTCGCTCATCTCTAATCTCCTCAAGTAAAAATGTCCCGTATAACCATTAAGAAATCTTTCCTGGTAATAGTGTCCCCTATTGACAGTAATATGCCCCCTGTAACCTGTAATATTTTCCCTGTAGCCAGTAATAGGTATTCACTACTTCAGCTAGTAATTTTCCCCTTTGTATCCAGTAATATGCTTCCTCTGTAGCCCCCATAGGCAGTAATATTCCCCCCTGTAGCTAGTAATATTCCTCCCTGTATCCAGTAATATGGACTCCTGAAGCCACAGACAGAGGGGTCAGCAGAGAGCACTGTTGGTAGACTGCAAAGAACAACTCAACTTCCATGGGTGTGGACCCACTGTGCCACAAGTGGCAGCTGGACAAGCTTGCAGAATGGGAGAAACAGATACCATAGAAGGTGTCAGACGCAGCAGAGCTAAATTAGGTGACTTAGTAGGCAGGTGCTATAACAACAGCATAGCTGGATAGCTCAGGAGCAGCAGACTGGAACACAGGAGATGGAGACCTTCGCAGTAGAAACCTACAATATTGCTCAGGCACCACAGGAAGGGAGGAGTGCTCTTTTATAGACAGTGCCCAGCAGGGATTGGCTGGGAATCCAATAGGGAGGGCACACTGGCCCTATAAGTCTCAGCCAGTGCTCACGCGCAACCACTAGAGAACAAAGGGGAAACTGCAGCAATAGCAGAAGCAATAGAACATGGTACAGAGCAAGTTACCTGATGCATTAAGAGACAGGACACAATCAGCAGCGTTACATTAAGGAAACATAGGTGTGAGAGAGAGAGGCTCTGCAAGTAACCACAGACTGCTTTCATGAAGATGTCAGCGGTAAGCCCTCTTACTGAAACCCTGCCAGCTTAAATGGGCACTGTCAGATTCAAAAAAGTTTTATATGTGGTAAATCTTGGCAAAACATTAAACTTTATAATATACTTCATAAGAAAAATGTTTTTCCTTTTTATGGAAATCATGGATTTTTTTATTTTTATTGAGTTATTTTTTTATTTTTATTTTTTTTAATAATTTTTTTTTATTTTAACAATTAAATTATTAAATACAAGTTACATAATCCACAAAAAGAATATTGCAATACATTACATTAACCCCAGGGCGTGACGTCATAAAATATAACCTAAATTCCGGTAAACCCCCTCCACCTTCTTCTTCCAAGTGTACCCACCTTATATATTTGATACGTACTCTACCCCTCCCTCAAATCAATCTACCCATAAGGGCTTCTAATCCCCAAAACCATTTTAGAGGAATCAGCAAGGGGCTGCCCCAAAACATATAATACCTGAGGGAGGACTACCATTTTTATTAACCCTATCCTATCTGCAATTGAAAGAGGCAATTTGACCCATGCATCTATCTTTTTCCTAAACTTACTCAATAATGAATAGAGATTAAGCTGCATAAAAAAAATCTTTTGCAGGTGCTAATTTAATACCTAAATAATCCATATTCTCATCTTCTTTCAGAACTTTTACCCCCATGGGTCCATTAATGTTACCTGTTACCAAAGGCATTAGAGATGATTTTTCCCAATTAATTTTGAGACCAGAAACCCTCCCAAAAGCCTCAAAGACCCTAAGTGCTGTTGGGACCCCTATATATGTGTTTTCTAAGAATAGGAGAATGTCTTCGGCATACATCAAAAATTTCTCTTCTACCCCCGTAATCCCAAATCCCCTCAGATTTTCCGCTTTTTTAACCCCTTAAGGACACAGCGTTTTTCCATTTTTGCATTTTCATTTTTTCCTCATCACCTTCTAAAAATCATAACGCTTTCAATTTTGCACCTAAAAATCCATATGATGGCTTATTTTTTGCGCCACCAATTCTACTTTGCAGTGACATTAGTCATTTTACCAAAAAAACCACGGCGAAATGGAAAAAAAAATCATTGTGTGACAAAATTGAAGAAAAAATTTCATTTTGTAACTTTTGGGGGCTTCCATTTCTACGCAGTGCATTTTTTGGTAAAAATAACACCTTATCTTTAGTCTGTAGGTCCACACGGCTAAAATGATACCCTACTTATAAAGGTTGGATATTGTCGTACTTTGGAAAAAAATCATAACTACATACAGGAAAATTTATATGTTAAAAATTCTCATCTTCTAACCCCTATAACTTTTTTATTTTTCTGCGTATGGGCCGGTATGAGGACTCATTTTTTGCGCCATGTTCGGTACCATTTTTGTATTGATCGGACTTTTTGATCTCTTTTTATTCATTTTTTCATTATATAAAAAGTGACCAAAAATACACTATTTTGGACTTTGCAATCGTTTTGCGCGCACGCCATTGACCGTACAATTTAATTAACGATATATTTTTATAGTTCGGACATTTTCGCATGCGGCGATACCACATATTTATTTTACCACATATTAAGTTTATTTTTATTTACACAGTTTTTTTTATGGGAAAAGGGGAGTGATTCAAACTTTTAATAGGGAAGGGGTTAAATGACCTTTGTCAACTTTTTTTTTTTTCACTATAGCACTGAACACACTGATCTCCTATGCTGATCCCTGCAAAGCCATAGCTTTGCAGGGATCAGTCAGATAGGGGCTCGATTGCTCAAGCCTGTAGCTCAGGCTTGGAGCAATCAATCCCCGATCAGACGCCGCAGAGAGAGGTAAGGAGACCTCCGCCTGCGTCCCAGCTGATCGGAACATTGCGGAACATTTATCGCGATGTCCCGATCAGCCTGACTGAGCTGCCGGGAACCGTTTACTTTCGTTTTCAGAAGCGGCGATCAACTTTGATCGCCGCGTCTGAAGGGTTAACAGTGCGCGGCAAAACGATCGGTGCCGCATGCTGTTAGCCCAGGGTCCCAGCTATCGTTAGCAGCTGGGACCGGCCCGGTGTGATCTCTCCTTCTATCCCAAATTTCTTTAGGACCCTCCACTCCACCCTGTCAAATACCTTCCTAGCATCAAGTGACAGGGTGTAGCGGAAGGGATCCGATCCCAACTGTATATTAACCAATGATCGAGCTAAATTACTATGAATTGACCACCCCGGAATGAAACCGGTTTGTTCAACTCCTACAATACTAGAGAGGAGGGGGGACAATCTTCTGGCCAAAAGTTTGGCTAGAATCTTGGCATCTGAATTTATCAAGGATAGTGGCTGGCAGGATCCTATTTTCATGCTGTCTTTCTATTTTTTAAGAATTAGGACTATTTTAGTTTCTAGCATCGAGGGAGGCAATTCCTCTCCCTTCCGAGCCTCCTCCAAAACTATGCAGAGGATAGGTAGTAAAATCTCCTTATATTCCCTATATATTGAGTAGGGTAAGTCATCCAATCCCGGGGCTGATGTAGTCGAACAACCCTCTAAGGCTTTCTCCAATTCTTCTACTGTAATTTGTTTATTAAGACTTTCCAGTACCACAAAGCCCAGCAAGCCTTTTTCAAGGCTCATACAAAAAAAACTTAAGTACTGAACTGAGCAAAGCTGTGCTGCAGCAGACCTGTATTTTAGCAATACATACGGAAAGCGCCATAAAGGCAGCATAGCGCCTTTACTCACATTTCCAGCGATTAATCACACAAACAGTATACCCACAGGTTGTAACATAGCAGAGGACTCAAAAGCATGTGCAATTAAAACGCATCAGCCTTATAAAGACACTGGGCGTTTATTTTACTGATTCAATTAAACATGGATTACATCTTTCTGGTTAAAAAAAGAGGAAAATTGATATCCAGCTCTCTCAAAATAATCTATAGAGTTAAAGCTTCATTTTTAATCGGTATGCATTAAAACAGGACAGGACAGAAAAAAGTTAAAACGACAAAAACAAAACAGAACTATATCTTTTTAGTTGTTACATAGCAGTTAACAAAAAAATATGTGCACACACACATCTGCCTTGTGAACAGTATTCGTTATTATTATTGTATCATCAAACACGCATCATATCTTCCTAGTTATGTGATAACAGCTAAGTAAAAAGCTCATGCAAGTGACACATCTCCTAGGTAAACTCAGAGTCCACAAATATTATTGGTTGGCTTAAACAAGCATTATATCTTCCTAGCTGTTTGATAGCAGCAAAGTAAAAAGAGTCTGCAAGTGACACGCAACTGCCCTGTAAACAGTGTTGGTGAATACTATTGATTTCATCAAACGTGCATTGTATCTTCCTAGTTTTGTGATCGCAGCGAACTACCAAGCATGTGCAAGTGACACTCATTTGCCTTGTAAATAAAGTGTTCATAAATATTGTTGGTTTCATCAAACACGCATTAGTTCTTCCTATTTGGGACATAGCAATGCATTAAAAAGCATGTTGACTAGTAGGCAAGTAAAAAATCTACCAAAAAGATCAAAATAACATCAACATATTTTACAAAAACCCCAAAATATGTCTGGTAAAAGAATTGTTCGTCCTAGATGCTCTGTTTCCTCATCTCTGTCTTTGCTTCCCTCCCCCCCTACTGCTATGCAAAAGGATAGCACTAGCCACAAGGAGTTGTGTTACGGTCAGTCTTTGGAAAGTGTTGCTGAGGTGGTGAACGGGGATGCATTGGTCGGCAAAGCATTAGTGGGACTGGTGGTGGTAGGCGTGGTGGGGATACTGCAAGGCACCATGGTGAATGTACTGAGGTATGTACTGGGGTGAATGTACTGGGGAAACAAAGAGGTCACGATCACACATCAGAAGTTCTTACTGAGAGGAGTGGTGGGTATGATGAAGAGGAGTTTAAAGATGAAGATGTCTGTTGGTCTGAGCAGCTCAGGAGCATGTGACGGCGATGCTGGTGCTGGATCTGGAGCCTTCAGAAAATAATCTATATATATATAAAACTCAATGGTCCTCATTTACTAAGAGTGTCGGGTTTATCTCTGAGTGTTTCTTCATTTACTCTGTGTATTTTTCTCCCTGATTTACTAATGTGTCGCATGGGAAAAAAATTCCTGCGGGTTGGAAATTGTGTTGCACGGTAAATTGTATTTGTGGTCGGGTTAACTTAACGTGTTCAGGTTAAGTAATGCGACCCCTACCTTAATAACTAAGCCTGAGGTGTGCCTGGTTGGCTGATTGAAGTAGCCTATGAAGAAGGGGGCTACCCTAGGGGATAATAATAAGAGGGGAAATCTAAAATTAAGGGAGGGAGGGTGGGGATGCGTAGCCTGATCGGGAGCCGATACTCTGTGCCGTAAGCTGCAGGTGATATGTAGGTACCCAACCCCTCCCACAAATTCAATTAACTGTGCCAGCTAATTACCACTTGTGGTCGGGTTAACTTAACGTGTTCAGGTTAAGTAATGCGACCCCTACCTTAATAACTAAGCCTGAGGTGTGCCTGGTTGGCTGATTGAAGTAGCCTATGAAGAAGGGGGCAAAACACAAACTGGTAGGAATAGATTTTTATTACTGATATGCACATGTTAAACATCAGCCAGATGACTAAAAGCATTAGCCATCTCGGATTGTGGGTCGGGTATATATCTTTGGAAACAGGGGGAGTTCCAACTACCTAACTTTTTAATAACATGTGACGGAACAGCATGTTTTGAGGCAGATGATGCTGCTCCCATCCTAAAGGAGTGTCCTGAAATTATAGCTGGGTCAATGCCAATGGTATGGGCCAAAATGCGAACATGTCTGATGAAGTCTTTTGATGACAAAGGTAGGACCGGGAACTGTAGCAAAGGTGAGTTGCTGGGGTGACCCTGTAACAGGCTCAACAACTCTTTGAAAATTCTCACCGGGCACCAAGCATTACCAGTGGGGAAAAACCTAATTGACACCGGACTCAGCTGATGAGTTTTGGAGTGCTCTAAGATCAGCTCAAAACCAGTGCCTAATGGTGACAAATGTTTGACTAGCAGGACATGTGAACTATAC
The DNA here is from genome assembly GCF_029499605.1 of Hyla sarda. Lineage (NCBI taxonomy): Eukaryota > Metazoa > Chordata > Amphibia > Anura > Hylidae > Hyla > Hyla sarda. Next base: position 262,049,917 of record NC_079189.1, read on the forward strand.
TGGGTTTTCGTGAACTCACCTGGTCTGAGGAAGCCATAATACGCTAAGTACATGGCGGCTTTAATGACCAAACTAGAGGGCACCCCAAAGGGGGCGCTGTCTAGTATGCCACTGAAACTTTGAAAATTCTCTGCAGTCAAAGGTACCCTAGAAGGGGGTCTAGGCTTTTGTGTCTTCAGAATACCCTTCAACGCAGCCTTGACCGGATGAGCACAAAAAAGGGAGGGAAGGCTAGGGAAACATAATGAACGGTAATGCTGTACACCTGCTAGATACAGGCGTATGGAACTATGTGACAATTTTAGTGATGTGTGGCAAAATGACACGAATGCCAGGATGCATGGAATATCAAAGGGGGATTGACTAGGGTAGATGGCCTGAAATTTCTGAAATGCTCTCCAAGCTAATTTATATGACCTGGCCGTATTGTGAGATAATGACTGCCTGATGAGGCCTACTGCCTCCAAGTATAAACTATTCAGTCCAGTGTCAGAGAACTGATGGCGGGAACCGGAGTTGGAGTTTCGTCCGCTTCCGGCATTGCTTCGCGAAATACCTGGAAGTTAAAACGTGAAAGCGCATCAGCAGCCACATTCCTAGCCCCCTCAATATGTGCACACTCTATATGAAACTTCCTGATCAAGGCTGTAAACGTTAATCTCCGAAGAAATGACATAATGGTGAGAGACCTCGATCTCCCTTTGTTAATAATATCCCGGGTGGCTGTGTTGTCCGTGTAGAAAACTACTGTTTGCCCGTGCCACATGTGACCCCAGGTAATAGCTGCGGCCACGATGGGGATGATCTCGAACAGGGCGGATGTAGTAGAAAACTCTGGCAGTGCTAGGCACTCTGCTGGCCATGGTGCTGTGAACCAGTGTGGTGCTGAAATAGCAGCGAAACCTGTGGAAGCTGCTGCATCGGTGATAACTATAGGCGAGTATTCACAAGCATTGGGAATGAACATTGACACCCCATTCCACTCGGCTAGGAAGTGATCCCACATAATAAGGTCTGCTTTGGCTGTTTGATCAAGGACCACCGGGGACTCGGCCTCCGGAGCTGTTGGTAAAAGAGCCAGGAGCCTAGAAACAAACGCTCTGCCCTGAGGTATGATTCGCATAGCAAAATTAAGCATGCCTAATAAACTCTGTAACTGACGTCTACTTGAGACCGGTGAACGAATCACTCCGTGAATGGTTGCCCGGATACGATCCAGTTTGTCACTTGGTAACCTAGCTTCCAGATTAACTGAATCCAGAATAATGCCTAGGAATGTAATAGTTGTGGCTGGACCTTCCACCTTCTTGTCTGCCACGGGAATGTTTAAATTGCTGAAAACTGCGAGAAGCGTATCTAAATCCTTGGGCAGGCTGCTCGTGCTCTCAAGGAGTAGAAAATCATAGTATCAAGTATCAATCAAGTAGTGTAACACGTTCGAGCAAGACCAGTGATTTTGCAGGATCCATTCGAGTGCTGCTGCGAACGTGTCAAATAACCAAGGACTGCTCTTTCACCCAAACGTGAGCTTGGTAGCAAAATAGTATAGTCCAAACCACTTTATGCCGTGCCATTGCCATAGTTCTGGTCGAATTGGCAACAACTTGAAAGTGTCGGAAATGTCCGCTTTTGAAAGCCAAGCGCCCGGCCCAAGGAGTAGGATACGTTGAATAGCCATGTCTACTGAAGTATATTTCAGTGTGAACTCCTCCGAAGAAATTAAAGAATTTATGCTGGGAACGGTGGAAGAATGTGGGGCAGACAAGTCATAAATTAATCTGAATTTATTAGAAAATTTCCCACAGGCGACTCCTATGGGACTGACCCTCCATTGGTTAAACGGTGCTTTAGAAAAAGGTCCGATGATAAAACCCTTCCTAACTTCGTCCCTCAGTAACTCAGCCACTACCTCTGGGTTACTTGCAGCTGACTGTAAATTATGACATTCAAAGGTTTCTTGAGGTAGACATACAAGCCCGGTACTGAACCCCTCGATAAAACCATTGCACAAAAAATCAACAAGATCCGGGCGTGGATGGTCACACAGATAGACACGGAGAACTTCTGAGTTCACCCCGCCTAGTCATGCTTCATGTCCCGATTTTTTCGGGCATTGACTTTTCGGGTGGGCCCTATGACAAGTGCAGCAAATGTGTAACAGTCTACACTGACTAAAACGGCATGACGAAAAATTGTAGTTATTGCAGATCTGTGCACTGCCTAAATAATGCACGGGTCTGCCCAACTTATCCACAGTAGGACCTGACTGAGGCTTGGGTGGTAGCACGGGCTCAGAACCTGAAGGTGTTGCTATAGCACTGGAGCACCAGTTGGTCGCATGCGTGGATGACTGACAGATGCATAGTGGTGCTCTGAGGCCGGCAAAATGCCTGCAGAAAAGCTCTGTGTCCAGTATGGCCCAATTAGTAGTCTGATGGAATTGGAAAAAGGTGGCTGCGGCTTTTGCTGAAAATGACCGGTGGTAATCGTAAAACGCATACCCGCCGTATTTGTAACCTAAATCCACCAATTTATGCAGGTATTGATCCAATTCCATCCTCCTGTTGGGACTATTAATGCAGATTACATCTCTGTATAGGCCAAAGGCCAGCACGAACTCTGGGATATTGAGCTTCCTGTTAAGGCGGGGATCCCTGGCCTTTACTACCACTGACACTTCGCTGCATGCAAATGTTTTATTGTCCAGGACGTCCTGTGAGGCCACCAGAAGGGAGGCCAGGTTGACGTCCTTGCCTTCTAATATATCCCTCCTGATGGCCTCAGGGATGAAGTGAGCGGGAATGAGCGTGATGGGAGACGATGACGTACCTGGGCATGCGATCCCAGCTGATGGGGTAGAAACTAAAGGTACTGAGGCAGCTTCTGAGGTGCCCGGCAGCGGAGACGGGGTTCCTGGTGCTGACGTGATGACCAGAGCTAGACCGGACGCAGCTCCGGACGGCCCCGCAACCTCAGAAGGCTCGCCAGCCGCGGGAGATGATGCTGCCTCGGGGGTAGCTGCGGGGACCCCTGGACTAGGGCGAGCCTCGAGGTTGGCTAGTCTATCTTCCAACTTATGCATGGAGGAGGAAAGCGTATTAAGCAACGCATGGATCTGCACCAGGGAGGGGGGATCCCGTTCTGCCTGATCCTGCGGGCCGGGTGTTCCCTGGGAACACAAAATCCTATACAGCTCTGCCTTCCTGGCTGTGGCCAGGAAGGGGATGCCTCGATGACGTAATTCCGCCGTAATTCTGGGTATGGTCCAGGTCCTAAGAGACTGGACACTCCCCTGCTCGGAGGACCTCGCTGGTGACAGGGGACCAGCTGCCTCTTCAAAATTCTCCGAAATATGCGACATCTCCTAAAACAAAGAATAATAGCTATCAGGCTGTGACCTGTACACCCCTACTAAATTACACCACGAGAGAGACCGACAGGAGGCGCGTGGATTGACTAGCAATCTGCCTCAAAAGTGCACAAGAACGAGACAGGTGACTAATTCATAACTTAAGAATCGCAAGCCGGACTACGAGGCGCGGGGTTGACGGGCAACCCACCTCTACCGGTAACCCTTCTGTTACATAAGAACCTAAAACTGTAGACTGAGGACTCGAGGATTAACCCGGTAACCCGCCTCACATCTTGTGACAGATCTAAGAAAGGAACACAAATAACTGCTCCACCATTACACCGCGAGAGAGACCTATGGAAAGGCGCGTGGATTGACTAGCAATCTGCCTAAAAGGTGCTCATGAATGAACAGGTGACTAACACATAACTTATCAAAGCTTACACCACGAGAGAGACCAACAGGAGGCGCGTGGATTGACTAGCAATCTGCCTCAAAAGTGCACATGAACGAGACAGGTGACTAATTCATAACTTAAGAATCACAAGCCGGACTACGAGGCGCGGGGTTGACGGGCAACCCACCTCTACCGGTGACCCTTCTGTTACATAAAAACTGCAGACTGAGGACTCGAGGATTAACCCGGTAGTCCGCCTCACATCTTGTGACAGATCTAAGAAAGGAAAACAAATAACTGCTCCACCATTACACCGCGAGAGAGACCTATGGAAAGGCGCGTGGATTGACTAGCAATCTGCCTAAAAGGTGCTCATGAACGCACAGGTGACTAACACATAACTTATCAAAAGCGAGCCAGATTACTAGGTGCGGCCAATAGTGCCTTAAGGTGTCTAAATACCAAAATGTATATGTGTATATATGTGTTTTTATTTTTTTTTTTTTTTTACTCACGGTGACTGAGCCGAAGTACAACTCAAGGCTCACTGCTTGCTGTAGGACAACTTGCTGTAGGAAAAACGCTAGGGTAACTAACCTAAGATGACAATGACATAACACATGCATTAGATACTAAAGCCCGAACCAACATTACCATAATAAAATAACGAAAGGGAAAGAGGAGAGAAAAAAAAAAAAACTTCAAAAACCCCTACCACGGTAGTGTATAACCAAGGGATAAGGAATGGAGCGCCAGAACCGTCAACCGGGTCTAAAGAAACATGACATAAACACGCATCAAGCTAACAATACATGATGACTATCACACCTATTTAAGATATTGCGAAGTACAGGCGGGCAGATGCGCCAGAATCGTTCCTGCACCTAGCTATCTATCCCCCCCCTGTGCTAGATTGTTGAGGTTGCTCTACTAATTTAATGAAGAAACCCCCCCCCCCTTTTTTTTTTTTTTTTCGGATGCATGTACTGACCTCCATACACAGGAAAGGGGGAGTGAGGACCCCTCTCCTACCCCATCATGCAGTACCCCTCAGAACTTATGGAGCCCTCTACCAGCACTGGCAGGAAGCGCACCCTACGCCGCTCTGCTGTTGCCATGGAGATCACTAGGAAGTGGATCGGCGCGCCAACTGCCAGAGCCGGCCGTGACCGGAGCACCTGCTGATCAACCCCCCCCCCCCCCCCCTCTTATTTAGCAACCAACAACAGCCCGGGGGACGTGGTGAGCATAAAATTAAGCCCGGCACCGACACCCGCATATGAGACACATCTGACACGTACACGCTGGCTTCTTGACATATAGCTCCGGACCTGTGGGGTAAACAAAGTACACGTGCAGACGCCGCTCTGCACGTGTAGCCGCCCGTCGCTGACAGTGAGATCCTGCATGCGGCCGCCTCAAGGGAGCTTGGTACGGGTGTGAAGCCCCCTTTCCCGGAGTAAAACTAGCTTAGGAACATAGCAGAGCTACGCACTTACCTGCCCTGAGACTTTCCTGGACGACTGGAGCCGGAACCGGAAGTCCGGATGCGTAGCCTGATCGGGAGCCGATACTCTGTGCCGTAAGCTGCAGGTGATATGTAGGTACCCAACCCCTCCCAAAAATTCAATTAACTGTGCCAGCTAATTACCACATATGTCCCCCGCACAGCGCAATCACATGCCCCGCACAGCGCATGTTATATATGCCCCCTGCACAGGGCATGTTATATATGCCCCGCACAGCGCATTTATATATGTCCCCCGCACAGCGCATGTATATATGTCCCCCGCACAGCGCATGTATATATGTCCCCCGCACAGCGCATGTTATATATGCCCCGCACAGCGCATGTTATATATGCCCCGCACAGCGCATGTTATATATGTCCCCCGCACAGCGCATGTTATATATGTCCCCCGCACAGCGCATGTATATATGTCCCCCGCACAGCGCAATCATATGCCTTGCACAACGCATGTATATATGTCCCACACAGCGCATGTATATATGTCCCCCGCACAGCGCAATCATAAGCTCCCGGTAGCGCTATCATTGACAAGCATTTTATTAGCAGAGCATCTCTCTGGGAAGCCGGTGCCCGATGCTCTGCTAATGCTCTGCTTCTGAGTGATAGCGCTTCAGAGGCATATGTGTATAGAAGCGAAGTGGGGACCAGACATATAGCGTTATCTGGTCCCCACTTTGCTTCTATACACAATTCTCCTAAGTACAAACACCAAAGTTGCCCCATCGCCTCCCCCCATCCCTGTTGTTATAATTACCTGTTCCCGGGGTCCACGATTCTTCTGGTTCCGGCGCCGTCACTGTGCGCACTGACGGTGACGTCACGTTGAGGACGTCACTCGTCATTGCGCATCGCAGCGCACAGTGACAGTGCCAAGCCAGAGGGATCACGGACCCCGGGAACAGGTATTTATAACACTGGGGATGGGGGGAGGCGATGGGGCAGCTGTGGTGTTTGTACTCAGGAGGATTGTGTATAGATAACGCTATGTGTCTGGTCCCCACTTCGCTTCTATACACATATGCCTCTGAAGCGCTATCACTCACAAGCGGAGCATTAGCAGAGCATCAGGCAGCGGCTTCCTGGAGAGATGCTCTGCTAATAAAATGCTTGTCAATGATAGCGCTACCGGGAGTTTTTGATCCTAGCATGCCCACACAACTTTTTGCTGTCGGGGCATGCTGGGATTTGTAGTTTTACAACATCTGGAGGGCCACAGTTTGCAGTGGTCTCTATACTGTTGCTCTCCAGATGTTGGAAAACTGCAAATCCCAGCATGCTGGGAGTTGTAGTTGCGATCCCTCCAGCTGTTGCATAACTACATCTCCCAGCATGCCCTTCGGCGATCAGTACATGCTGGGAGTTGTAATTTTGCAACAGCTGGAGGCACACTAGTTGGAAAATATTGAGTTAGATAACAGAACCTAACTGAAGGTTTTCAAAACCAGTGTACCTCCAGCTGTTGCAAAAGTACAACTCCCAGCATGCACGGTTTGTCAGTACATGCTGGGAGTTGTAGTTTTGAAACTGCTGGAGGTTTGCCCCCCCCCCCCCCCCATGTGAACGTACAGGGTACATTCACACGGGCGGGTTTACAGTAAGTTTTCTGCCTCAAGTATGAGCTGCGGCAAATTTTTCGCCGCAGCGCAAACTCCTAGCAGGGAACTCACTGTAAACCTCCGCCAGTGCGAATGTACCTTAAAAACACTACACTACACTACACTAACACAAAATAAAGGGTAAAACAATACATATACACCCACTTACACTGTCTCTCCCCCCCCCCCCCCCCCCAATAAAAATGAAAAACGTCTTGTACGGCAGTGTTTCCAAAACGGAGCCTCCAGCTGTTGCAAAACAACAACTCCCAGCATTTCTGGACAGCCACTGACTGTCCAGGAATGCTGGGAGTTTAGCAACAGCTGGAGGCACCCTGTTTGGGAATCACTGGCATAGAATACCCCTATGTCCACCCCTATGCAATCCCTAATTTAGTCCTCAAATGTGCATGGCGCTCTCTCACTTCAGAGCCCTGTGGTATTTCAAGGAAACAGTTTAGGGCCACATATGGGGTATTTCCGGACTCGGGAGAAATTGCACTACAAATTTTGGGAGGCGTTTTCTCCTTTTACCCCTTATGAAAAGGAACAGTTGGGGTCTACACCAGCTTGTTAGTGTAAAAAAAAAATGTTTTACACTAACATGCTGGTGTTGCCCTTTACTTTTTATTTTCACAAGAGGTAAAAGGAAAAAAAGATCCCCAAAATTTGTAACGCAATTTCTCCTGAGTACAGAAATACCCCATATGTGGGCGTTTTTACAATTTTTTCATCAAATTTTGGAATTTTTCATGAAGAAATGATGCAAGTATTGACAAAATTTTACCACTAACATAAAGTAGAATATGTCCCGAAAAAACAATCTCGGAATCAGAATGAAAGATAAAAGCATCCCAGAGTTATTAATGCTTAAAGTGAAAGTTGTCCTACAGTGAAAAATGGCCTGGTCCTTAAGGGTTGAAAATTTTTTTTCCAGCGGAGTACTCCTTCAAGACATTACAAAGTACAATTGTTCCCCCAAAAAACAATAACACTAATACAGGTATAGATGAAAAAATAAGAGTTATGACTATTAAAGTGCAAGGAGGAAAAAAACAAAACTGCAACAACTAAAAGTAGCCCATTCCTTAAGGGGTTAGGAACCACACACTGTTACTGAATAATAGCCACTATATAGAGTTTCTCATACAATAACCATATAGTGGTAGATACCATATCAAAGTGATTACAGTACAGTTAAATCTAGTGACCCACAGTGGATATCATTTGGGAATTGTTGTCTTTCCTTTTCTGCTCATTACAACCCAGGCAGCCATGTAGACTTTTTCCAGCTACAGCTCATTCCTGCAGAATCTGCTGGGCAAAAACCTTAGGCTTCTTTGCGTTATCCCCCTCACACAGTAAAAAGGTAGGTCAGTAAGTAGGTAGTTTCCCCCAGTAAATAGGCCCACCCTGTAGGTAGCTAGGTCCTCCAAGTCAGTGTCCATTTGCCAAAAACAAAACAAACTCACCTTCTCCCTCTCAAATTCATCATTACCTTATTTATTTTTCACTCTGGTGCAGGCAGCACAGTGAATTAACCCCTTAACGACCACGGACGTAAAAGTACGTCCTGGTTTGGCAGTACTTCGCGCACCAGGACGTACATTTACGTCCTGTGTATGACCGCGAGCATCGGAGTGGTGCTCACATCATACACGGCAGGGGACCCGCTGGTAATGTCCGACATCCGCGATCATGCAGCGGTCTGCCATTAACCCCCTTAGATGCCGTGATCAGTACAGATCACGGCATCTGCGGCAATGCACATGTTACCATAGATGATCTGATCATCTGTAATGGCGATCCCATCATCTGTAATGGCAAGGGGAGGTCCCCTCACCTGCCTCCGTCTGTCTCCTGCTCTGGTCTGAGATTGAGCAGACGATAACCGATAATACTGATCAGTGCTATGTCCTATGCATAGCACTGAACAGTATTAGCAATCAAATGATTGCTATAGATGGTCCCCTATGGGGACAAAAAAAGTGTAAAAAAAAGTTGGAAAATGTAAAAATAAAAAGTAACAAAAAAGTGAAATATACCCCAATAAAAATGAAAATTGTCAGTTTTTCCCATTTTACCCCCAAAAAGCATAAACATTTTTTTTACCGTAAAGTGTACAGTGTGAAAACGAAACCCTCCAAAATGTGCAAAATTGTGGTGTTCATTTACATTCCCTCCCTAAAAAAATATTTTTTGGGGTTCGCCATACATTTTTTGGTAAAATTAGAGGTTTCATTACAAAGTACAATTGGTCACGGAAAAAACAAGCCCTTATATGGGTCTGTAGATGGAAATATAAAAGAGTTATGGATTTTAGAAGGCGAGGAGGAAAAAACGAAAATGCAAAAATAAAATTGGCCTGCCCTTAAGGTTAAAATGGGCTTGGTCCTTAAGGGGTTAATATCCATGCATGTGTCTGCAACTAGGATGGGGAACAGAAGTCCTGTGCCTCTTATAGGTCAGCAGTGTGTGACCTACAAAATCAAGTGAAGGAGCAAACATCCACTGGCTCCTTGCTCTGTCAACTGCATATGGGTCCTAAAGAAGCATTTACAGTTGAAAGCAGCAGTCACCCACCCAGGAATCAGGGACTAGTGCCCTGGATTTCCCAGTGCTAGCAACCACCAGTGACTTGATCCCACCCTCTTTTCCTCAAGCTGGATACGTGGTGGTGGTTCCCTGTCCTGCAACCCTACATTGCCCCTACTTTCTCCCAAGTGGTAAAGGTCCTCAGGTGCTAGCCCTAGGTGCTCTTCCTTTAATTTGGCTTTATTCTGACCCTGCAACACAGCAGGAAAAATAGAGCAGAACAAGTCCTCCAGAGCAATACATGCCCTTTGTAACCACTCTCCAGTGATGAGAATCCTATTAACTTATTTCCCTAATAGGGTACATGAAAACTAGATAACCCCTTTTAGGGTCTGTTCACACGTACAGTATTCTGCACAGTTTTGATGCACAGAATTTTCTGCTGCAGATTTCAATGTAAACTCAATGACTGAGCACAGCTTCTAATCCTGCGCATCAAATCTGCTAAGAATACCTTACGTGTGAACAGACCCTTAAAAGGGAACCTGTCAGTTAAGCTTTTCTGCCCTGTCCTGTAGATTGATAGTCTTTTACCTATCACTGTATAGGTAAAAATATGTCATTACCAGCTGGTGGGCAGAGACAGATGCAGTGGTGACTATTTGTGGGCGTCCCCCAACTTACCTGCAGTCAATTTACATATTTGTCATTTACAATAAAAATATGCAAAGTATCACCAAAAAAGGCATAGGTACTGCTTATTCATAAGTTTATAAATTTAGGCTTTGAGGGTCTATTCACTTCATACAGTATCCTGCAGTTTTGATGCTGTGATTAGTCAGTTAGATTACATTGAAATCTGCAACATAAAATCTTAAACTTCAAATCCTGTGCATCAAATATGCCCTGGATACTGTACATGTTATAAGACCCTAAGGCTAAGTTTCCACTAGGTTTTTTTCTGGCAGTTTTTGGAATACTGCCACTGCAGTTTTTGAGCCAAACCAGAAGTGTATTCAAAAGGAATGGGAAATATAAAGGAAGGACTTCATACTTCCCTTATGGATCCACTTCTGACTTTGGCTCAAAGACTGCAAGAAAAATAAACAAGTGGAATCCTAGCCTAAGGGAAGCATAAATAGGCTAATAGATCCACTTTAATCAATTGCTTAAAAAATTGGTTTTCATTGTATATTATATTGTTGGATAAATTGATGGGAATTACACATGCTCTTTGATTACATTAATTTTTTTTTGATCATAAAAACTTTAAAAATGTACCTTTATAAATGCATATCCAGCTCCATTATCAGTAATTGTGAGGCCCAAGGCATCTTCTGTTTTGGTGATCTCAACTTCTTTGGTTTCTCCTCTAACATGTGCAAAGATAAAATCTTCCAAACCAATCTGACCACCAAGAAGCTTCTGCATGTCCACTTTGTGCGTGTTCAATGTGCAGAATAAAATCTATGCAAAAAAAGTAACCATATATATATGTAGTTTAAGAATATCTTGATAATTGGTTATACGTTTCCTTGGCTGTTCTAAATTGGAACATACAAGATTCATACAAAACATTTAATAAATGATACCACAATTTTTGATGTCATCTCACAAATCACTAATACAGATGAACTCAGTCTCACTGTTACTTTTATTCGGAAATTCAGCCAAAATTTACTGCCCATTGATTTCAGTGGGTTTCCGCAGTCCCATTCAGAAAGCGGATTGCTCGCCGTGGAAATTCCACTTTCAGCAAAAATGTAAGATCAGTCTTATATTGTGCAGAATTCAAACCCCCGCGATCTATAACTTATCCCCTATCCTTTGGATAGGGGAGAGGTTATATTTCACTGCACTACTCCTTTAAGGCTAAGTTTCCACACAGATTTTTTCCTGGCATTGTTTGGAATACTGCCACTGCAGTTATTGAGCCAAAGCCAGAAGTGTATTCAAGAGAAATAGGAAAAATAAAGGAAGGACTTACTACTTCCCTTATGGATCCACTTCTGACTTTGGCTCAAAAACTGCAGTGGCAGTATTCCAAAAACTGCCAGAAGAAAACCTGTGTGGAAACTAAGCCTAATAAAGATGTGGTGTTCAAACTCCTTTCTTCCCTTAAGGGTATGCGTTCCCACTACGGAATCTCCGCTTGCTGAATTCCGCAAGCCGAGTTTCCGCCTGGCGGCCGCTGCCGGAAGGGTCTTCAGCGCTAGGGCCGTGGGGCACTGAGCCGTCACCACTGACGGCTATGGAGTGCTCGCGGAATCCGCGCAAAAAAATGAACATGTTCTTTCTTTGCGCGGAACAATTTCAGCGGCGGAATTGTCCGCCGCAAAAATTCCGCAGTGTGAACGGGTCTCGCGGACACTCATTCACACTAATGTTAAGTTTCTGCAGAATTCCTTAGTGTAAACGTACCCTAAGGCTAAGTTTCCACTTGGTGTTTTTTTTCTGGCAGTTTTTGGAAAATTTTTGAGCCAAAGTCAGAAGTGGATCCATAAGGGAGGAGAAGTATAAGTCCTTCCTTTATATGTTCTATTTCTTTTGAATACACTTCCAGCTTTGGCTCAAAAACTGCAGTGGCAGTATTTCAAAAACTGCCAGAAAAAAAACCAAGTGGAAATTTAGCCTTACACAACCAAATGATTAAAGGTTGCCCTGCTTATAGGTACTACTGGGAAAGCTCACTTTCACAGACTTATCTTCTGCTAAGGGTACGTTCACACGGGCGGATTACCTGCGGAATTTCCACAGCAAATACACTGTGGTAATTCTGCAGGTAATCCGCCCGTGTGGACGTACCCTAAAAGGGTTTTCCAAGATTTTCAAAAATTTTACGTGAGGATGGAAAAAAAGAATGTGTGCAATGTTTGTTGCCACAGCAGACCCAGCAGAGGAAAACTGGAGTGGCGATGGCAGATTTATGGATGTGCAGGTTTCTGGGGGGGTTTTCAAGCTGGTGGCACTGGAGTAGCAGCAAATTTATAGGTGAGTAAGGGTTTTTTAAATCCAAATGATTAGACTTTATCTTAGATCAGACAGAGTGGGTAGTAGTAGTGAAAAGTATGCAGTCTTTATTACAGTGGGAGGCAGATAATAAATGTATCTACACATACTACTTGTATATATATTTGTAAATTCAATAGGATTACTGAGATGGAAATTTATGTTTAGAATTATTGCTTGTAGATGGTAAGCTCTCGCAGATAGAGTCTCCTCTACTTCTGTACCAGCCTGATTTTCTTATATATTTGTGGGTTTGCTCTTGTCTCATGTTATATTTTCATTCCCCAGCCCAGAATATGTACAGCACCATGGAATTAATGTAAAATGAATGAGAATGTTTGACATACCCTAATAAATGTAAAACAATAGTAAAAAGCTCACCTCTGTTGGAGATATGTTGAACACCTCTGCAATTTTGGCATAAAGTTCTTTGACGTTGGTAAAGCCCTCAATTTTTCCAGTTGGGCTGCCATGAGCAAGTTGAGTATGGAAAACCAGCCTTGGTCGAACTCTTGGTGGGTGAGGAGGTGCTGCAGTGCCCTGCGTTGAATCAGCTGGTACATTTTGTCTGGTTTCCTTTGACTTGTGTGTTGTCTCTCTTGGGCCATTGCATTCTTTCTGCTCAGGATCTACTCCGTTCTCCATGAATTTCGTTTCTTGTTGCTCTGAGTCTTTTTTTTTGCTCTCCTGTCTGATTTGCGCAGTTTCCCCTCTTTGCCAAAAAGGTGTGGTAAGACACAAAGAAGCTGATATCTTTGGACAGATAAATAATTAATGCTAGGCTGCTCTGAGCATACACCTTGTAAAACAATCCCTCATAAAGAGCAGTAACTCAATCCCACAGCTCAGGTGGTTCTTCACCGCTCTGTCAGCTCTAAACTCATGGGATAAGAAAACAATGAGGTATAGCTGTGGATGTGCATGGAAAAATGTTCTCTCTAGAGGCACGTCACTTTATTTATCAATTAGACAAACTCCAATTAACTCCTTCAGTCATGGCTACAGATGGCGTTGTTTATACTGTATGTAATATCGGATTGTCTGCTTCTGTAAAATACATATAGAACTAGAGGGGGGGGGGAAAAAAAGCAAATATGAAAGCCAACAACAAAACTGCTTGCTGTGAAAAAAAATATTTTGCTAAAAATGTATAGTACTGAATATATACTTTTAGACATATGTGTTAATTTAGAAAGCCCCCAATTGATAAGGAATAAGTGGTTGACTTATATTTCAGCAAAAAATCATGTAGGGAAATTGGTTGGAAACTTATGCACTGGGGGTCTTTGCAAAGCCTGTGGTTGGGTGTTGAGTTTAGCAACGGGGAGAGAGGAACAGGCTTAATAAGAAGGGCTACAGAATAGAAAAATGACACAAGGAAGAAACATTAACCTTGATTAAACACCGTTCCAGCCAAAGCCAAGCCTGTGTAGACATGTGTTAATGTATTGTGCCCCCATCTTGGACGTGTTTCCAGTGATCTTTAGCAAAGAAAACTGCGAGTTATTTCAAGTTACTCCTTTGTCCTTCACCTGTCCAAGCTACATGGTCTGCATTGAGAAACAGGAGAAATCTGTAATAAAACTATGTGTAATTAGATTGCATTGCATATACCGCTATGTACTGTTGTCCTTAGGCTATCATCAGGGCTGTATATGACACTAGGCACTGGTGGTCCAGAGCCTATGGCCACATCTTGAGGGGGTGGTGGCACTAGGATACAAGCAAAAAAAAAGTTTTTTCACCCCCTTTCCTCCCCTTGCTGCAGACTCGCCTTTAAATGGGCATTGTCAGATACCTTTTTATATGTTGTGCATCTTGGTAAAACATTAACCTTTCTACTATACTTCATTAGAAATTTTTATTTCCTTTTAATAGAAATCATGGCTTATAAAATCATGGCTTTGTCCAAGCTGAAGCACAGGCATTGACAAAGTCCAGTAAGTGACGGTGGGCTAACACTTCTTTGTGCTCTTCCTTGTCAGATAGGACAGGAGAGAGCACAGAGGAGTACTATCAGACAGGAGAGAGCACAGAGGAGTGCTATCAGACAGGAGAGAGCACAGAAGAGTATTATCAGACAGGAGAGAGCACAGAGGAGTCCTATCAGACAGATGAGAGCACAGAGGAGTGCTATCAGACAGGAGAGAGCACAGCGGAGTCCTATCAGACAGGAGAGAGCACAGAGGAGTACTATCAGACAGGAGAGAGCAAAGAGGAGTATTATCAGACAGAAGAGAGCACAGAGGAGTGCTATCAGACAGGAGAGAGCAAAGAGGAGTACTATCAGACAGGAGAGAGCACAGAGGCGTACTATCAGACAGGAGAGAGCAAAGAGGAGTATTATCATACAGGAGAGAGCACAGAGGAGTGCTATCAGACAGGAGAAAGCACAGAGGAGTGCTATCAGACAGGAGAGACCACAGAGGAGTATTATCAGACAGAAGAGAACACAGAGGAGTCCTATCAGACAGGAGAGATCACAGAGGAGTACTATGAGACAGGATAGAGCACAGAGGAGTCCTATCAGACAGGAGAGAGCACAGAGGAGTGCTATCAGACAGGAGAGAGCACAGAGGAGTCCTATCAGACAGGAGAGAGCCCAGAGGAGTGCTATCAGACAGGAGAGAGCACAAAGGAGTGCTAGCCCACCCTGACATACTGGACTGTGTCCATGCCTGTGCTTCAGTTTGGACAAAGCCATGATTTCTATAAAAAATAAATAACATTTTCGTATGAAGTATATTAGAAAGGTTAATATTTTGCCATGATGTACAACATATAAAATGTTTTTGGATCTGTCCATTTAAGTACGATGTCTTTTCAAGGGAGTTGAATGCTGCACACTGTCAGAACTTTAGTATACAGAGAGATGAAGAGAACCTATTTTCTGCCTGTACAAAAAAGCGCTGCTCTGATTGCAGTAGCGTCGCCATGAAATATTCCCCATCAAGGTCAGCCAGGCAATCAGCATTGGTGCGGTGGCCAGTGTGATTCGCAGGGCCGGTGTATCAAAACTTTACTACACGGGCCGGTCCAGGATTCATTTAACCCCTTAAGGACGCAGGACGTAAATGTACGTCCTGGTGAGGTGGTACTTAACGCACCAGGACGTACATTTACGTCCTATGCATAACCGCGGGCTCCGATGCCCGTGTCATGCGCGGCTGATCCCGGCTGCTGATCGCAGTCAGGGACCCGCCGGCAATGGCCGACGCCCGCGATCTCGCGGGCGTCCGCCATTAACCCCTCAGGTGCCGGGATCAATACAGATCCCGGCACCTGCGGCAGTGCGCGATTTAAATGAACGATTGGATCGCCCGCAGCGCTGCTGCGGGGATCCGATCATTCATAATGCCGCACGGAGGTCCCCTCTCCTTCCTCCGTCCGGCTCCCGGCATCTCCTGCTCTAGTCTGTGATCGAGCAGACCAGAGCAGAAGATGACCGATAATACTGATCTGTTCTATGTCCTATACATTATACATAGTATTGCTATGAATAGTCCCCTATGGGGACTATTCAAGTGTAAAAAAAATGTAAAAAAATTGTAAAAGTAAAAGTAAAAAAAAGTGAAAAATCCCCTCCCCCAATAAAAAAGTAAAACGTCCGTTTTTTCCTATTTTACCCCCAAAAAGCGTAAAAAACATTTTTTATAGACATATTTGGTATTGCCGCGTGCGTAAATGTCCAAACTATTAAAATAAAATGTTAACGATCCCGTACGGTGAACGGCGTGAAGGGAAAAAAAAAAAAGTCCAAAATTCCTACTTTTTTAATACATTTTATTAAAAAAAAATTATAAAAAATGTATTAAAAGTTTTTTATATGCAAATGTGGTATCAAAAAAAAGTACAGATCATGGCGCAAAAAATGAGCCCCCATACCGCCCCTTATACAGAAAAATAAAAAAGTTAGAGGTCATCAAAATAAAGGGATTATAAACGTACTAATTTGGTTAAAAAGTTTGTGATTTTTTTTAAGCGCAACAATAATATAAAAGTATATAATAATGGGTATCATTTTAATCGTATTGACCCTCACAATAAAGAACACGTCATTTTTACCATAAATTGTACGGCGTGAAAACGAAACCTTCCAAAATTAGCAAAATTGCGTTTTTCGTTTTAATTTCCCCACAAAAATAGTGTTTTTTGGTTGCGCCATACATTTTATGATATAATGAGTGATGTCATTACAAAGGACAACTGGTCACGCAAAAAACAAGCCCTCATACTAGTCTGTGGATGAAAATATAAAAGAGTAATGATTTTTAGAAGGCGAGGAGGAAAAAATTAAAACGTAAAAATTAAATTGTCTGAGTCCTTAAGGCCAAAATGGGCTGAGTCCTTAAGGGGTTAACTATAAGACGTGCCTATAGTTAAATGCAACTCTCTGCTGATTGACACAGTGAAGAGCCATTGGCTCCTTGCCCTGTCAGTCATTCTTGTGGCTGCCACAAGAGATCTGAGCATCATTTCCTCTGCCCCCCGACACATGAATGATGCCAACACGTGTCAGAGCACAGACCGGAGAAGAAAAGTGAAGACATGTTACGCAGGAGCCAGGTCCCCAGGCGAGTGTGTGTGTGTTTTTTTAATCTTGACTATCCAAAGAGGGCTACTGTTACTACCTAAAGGGGTTTTTATTACCACGTAAAAGAGGATACTGTTACTACCTATAGGGGGCTACTGTTTACTACCTAAAAGGGGGTACTGTTACGTCCTAAAGGGGGGTTCTATTACTACCTAAAGGGGGCCATAGTAACTACCTAAAGGGGGGGGTTCTATTTCTTCCTAAAGTGGACTACTGTTACTACCTAAATGGGAATTCTATTACTACCTTAACTCCTTAATGTCTACAGATGTAATAAGTGGTACAATAAGTGTATATAAGTCATGTACTTATTGTACCACTGATGATATTCAGCAACACAGGCTGAAACTTACACAACAGCACCACCTAGAGGGCTGCAATCGAAAGTGTCTCAGCACACTACCTGATAATTGGAATCCTTTTTGTGTGTTATATTAAATTCTAAGAAGGTAAATAAAAGTTATATTTTAGGTGGGTCTTTAGTTTGGGGGTATTTTTCCCCGGAAGGGTTATCTTCCATAAAGGGATTGGATTATTGGTTATTAATCCTGAGATCTACTGGGATATTTTTTTGGTTTGATTAGAATACATGGCAGTTGTTTAGTGTAATGTACCACCGACAACCAGCCCAAAAACGTCATGTGATGAATGAGAGTCCAAAGCAGGGATTTTATGCAACTTGAACTTTTACTTGGAGAAGGCATAAAACAGTCTTTACAAATAGCCAACTTCCACAGAGGTGACCGGGACACAGGGAACCTCTCAGGCTTGCTTGGACTTGTAGTTATTATAATGCTGATGCAGGCCACTGTACTAGTGTGCTAGTTATATTTAGTTACATAAGGGACTGCAAGATCCCCCATGGCCCGGCTGGCCATCATGATCGACATCGGAAGACGATGTCGCTTTCCATGCCATATAAAGCGGAAGATAGCCGATCGAAAAGAGCAAACAGCATAGAGCAGGACATGTACCGGCAACATTTCAAAATAATAAAGCAATTTAGGGAGGATCGTCATTTTAACCGCTGCTATACGCCCAAAAAATTATATATATTGCGACCTCAATTTCTCCAAGAGGTCTCTGAGATCATGAAAAAGGAGGAAATACGTAGAGTAAAGGGATGAATAGGAAGGGGTAAGATAGACACCCAGGTACTTAATAGAAGTTGGGAACCATTTGAAAGAAAATTTCGCACATAGGAGAGTAGAGAGGGGCAAAGGAAGGTTAAGAGGGAGAGCTTCAGATTTAGACAGATTGACCTTGTAACCCAGAGTCCACCCCATAGTCATGCAGAAACCAATCTAGACAAGGAAGAGAAAGTAAAGGATGGGAGAGAGTAAGCAAAACATCATCAGCAAACAAACAAACCTTAAATTCCCTATGGTGAATGGTTATGGCAGTGATGTCCAGGTGCCCCCAAATCATAGCAGCAAGGGGTTCGCGATACATAACGCAAAAATCAGTGGGGACAATGGACACCCCTGGCGAGTACCATTAAACAAAGGAAAGGTCGGGGAAGGATCATGAGGAAGTTTAAGAGAAGCAGTAGGGGATGAGTAAAGACCTTGCAGTGCAGTAAGGAAGTTACCAGTGATACCAAACTTCTGCAAAGTGGCGAAAAGAAAAGGCCACCCCAGACGATCAAAGGCCTTTTCTGCATCAAGGCTTAGAATCAAAGCCTGTTCAGATCTTTGATTGATCGGGTCAACATGATCCACTACCCTTCTAGTATTATCACCCCCCTGATGGCAATGTATAAAGCTGACTTGGTCCTTGTGAATGAGAGAGGGGAAAAAAGAGCAAAGGTGTACAGCCAGCACTTTAGAGAATAGCTTCATATCGGAATTAAGAAGGGCTATGGGTCCGTACCGGGCTTAGGTATCACAGCGATTAAGGAGTGCAGAAAGGATTGCGCCCCTCCCTCCCCCTATAAAGGAGTTAAAAAGAGAAACCAGCCTGGGCAGAAGGACAGAAGAGTAAATCTTATAGTATAAATAAGTGAATCCATCTAGATCGGGGGAGCGACCCGCAGGGAGAGGCTTGAGGACCTCCTGAAGCTCTCCATGGGTGATAGGAGCGTTCAAGACAGCACATTCCGCCTCCGACAGAGTCGGCAGGCCGCATCGAGAGAGATAGGAGTCAAGTTCCGAAGCATGCTCCACTGGGTCAGACGGAAGCTGAGAAGGGAGGGAGTAAAGATCAGAATAATAGCGAACAGAGACAGGAAATATCAGCAGGATGATAATGAAGAACAACTGAAAAACTGAAAAATCTTTCAAGGCCAAAGGGGATTGAGCAGCCGCACGGTCCCTCAGGCACCTGGCATAGTGTGAGCCTTATTACCCTTCTCATAAACCTCTGTTTGGCATACAACAAATGACACTTAACTTTGTGAAGCGCAAGCTCAGCCAATTGGGCCCAGGCAGCTACCAATCATCTAAGGATCGAGAGAGAAGAGGAAGACAGTAAAAGAGCCTCCAAGTTTGCAATGCAAGCTCTAAGCTCCCGGGAGCGAGCCAGGGCATCATTTTTCAAATGGGAACTAAGGGAAATACCACTGATTTTTGGGCTTCCCAGAGGACATCCCGAGAGGAAACTGAACCCTCATTGGTGGCAAAATATTCAGTCAGGCATGCCTGTATCGACTCACGGGAGGGCAGAGACTTAAGCAGAGAGTCATTGAGACGCCAATGACAGTGCCAGAGAGAAGAGGAGGTGGGAGGAAAAGAAAGAACAGGACAGTGATCAGACCAGGAAATAGGTTCCAAAGAGGCAGTTGAGAGCATACGAACCATCGGGAGGTTACCGAAAAAAATAGTCTATACGCGTATGCAACCTATGGGGATGGGAATAAAAACTAAAAGAGTGATCCATCAGGTGGTTAATTCGCCAAAGATCGTACAACGTTGAAGCTCGAATAAGGCGGCGAAAAAGCGAGGCCAAGCGTGATTGAGCCGGTGGAGGAGGGGCAGCAGAAAGGGAATGGCGATCCAAAGAAGGCAAAAAAAACAAGATTGAAATACCCCTCCCCCCAACCCCTTCCCCCCAAAAAGCCATGTAGAAGGAGGATATTTATGGAGCTTAGCTAGGACCCTACGTAAAAACGAGATCTGAGAGGAATTGAGGGCATAGAGATTACAAAGAAATATCGGAGCACCAACCAACATTCCCTCCACTATCACATAGCGTCCCAGGGGATCAATATAGGAGGAGGAGACTTGAAGCAGGCAAGATCTAGAGATGAGTACAGCAACCCCGGCTACTTTCCTATCAGAGGTAGCTGAAAAAACCTGAGGATAGAGATGATGGAGAAACTGAAAAGAGCCAGTGCGGTTAAAATGTGTCTCCTGAAGGAAATCAATATCGCCATGCAGTGTAAGCAACTCCCATTGTAAAAGACGCTGTTTAGGGGGTAGTTAAGGACCTTAACATTCAGTGAGACACACTTAGCCATCCTGAACGGGGAAAGAGAAAAAACGCAAATGAAGACTCACTCATGAGACTAAAAGCATTAACCAGGACCTACCGAAGAGGGACCCACCAACCAGGCCACAACAGGAGGAAGGGGACACAGAAAAACCTAGAAAAAGAGAAAAGTACAAGACAACAGAAAACAAAACACCAAATAAATAAAATAAAAAAGGAGGGGACAATGCAGAGGCCAAGATGTAAGAAAAAAACTGGAAACAGAAGGATCCAAAAAAGATCCAGTCCATTGTCACAGCCTCAGGGGGCAGAAGTAGGAGAATGTTACAGCCAGAAAACCGCCACCAAAGGAGTAAAAATCCCATCCCGAGACCATTCCCAATGGACAAAAGCATGGAAAACACAGGTGGCCAAATATGCAAAAACATAGTGAGGATATAAAGCTTTTAAAAATAACTGAAGTCAGGAGAGAACCAGAGTCCAAAAACAATCCCAACGCCACCACCTAGAGAAAAATATTAAAAAATCAAAAAACAAATAGCACAACAGGTCAAGGAGGGGCCCGAGAAGAGCCTCAAGGAGGCATAAACTTCTGATTGTGCCCAGACCTACGGGACCGGACAGGCTGCCAAACCGGAGGGAGAGGAGGAGACGTCAAGTCCCAGTCCACCAGCTGAGTGGCAGGTAAAACCAGCGTAGAGCAAAAGGCCGGGAGATCGGCAATAGAACGCACAACCGCAGAGCGTCCATCCCTGCGAGCATTAAGGACAAACGAGAAACTCCACAGGTAAGGCACCTGATGAGATCACAGGACTGCTAGGAGAGGCTGGAGCATCCGCCATTTCTGTAAAGTGAGCCAAGAGAGGTCTTGATAGAGTTGGATATGGGCCCCATCAAAATCAAAGTTCCTCAGGGATCAGCCTTCGCCATGGTAGCCTCTTTAAGCTGGAAATAATGCACACAGCAGATAACATCCCTGGGAGCGCCAGAAGTGGATTTGTGGCGGAAGGCTCTGTGTGTCCTATCCAGTAAAATTTTATGGGAGCATGGCTCGCCCAGAATGAGATTAAAAATAGCCTCCAGAGTCACATGGAGATAATTCCTCTCTTGTTTCCTCAGGTAATCCCCGCACCCGGATATTATTTTGCCTCCCTCGATTGTCCAAGTCTTCAACATGAGAGTGGAGATCACTGAGGAAGTCTAGGATGTTTAACCCCTTAAGGACCCAGCCATTTTACACCTTAGGACCCGGCCATTTTTTGCACATCTGACCACTGTCACTTTAAACATTAATAACTCTGGAATGCTTTTAGTTATCATTCTGATTCAGAGATTGTTTTTTCGTGACATATTCTACTTTAACATAGTGGTAAAATTTTATGGTAACTTGCATCCTTTCTTGGTGAAAAATCCCTAAATTTTATGAAAAATTTGAAAATTTTGCATTTTTCTAACTTTGAAGCTCTCTGCTTGTAAGGAAAATGGATATTCCAAATATTTTTTTTTATTCACATATACAATATGTCTACTTTATGTTTGCATCATAAAATTGATGTGTTTTTACTTTTGGAAGACACCATAGGGCTTCAAAGTTCAGCAGCAATTTTCCAATGTTTCTCAAAATTTCCAAAATCACAATTTTTCAGGGACCAGTTCAGGTTTGAAGTGGATTTGAAGGGTCTTCATTTTAGAAATACCTCACAAATGACCCCATTATAAAAGCTGCACCCCCCAAAGTATTCAAAATGACATTCAGTCAGCATTTTAACCCTTTAGGTGTTTCACAGGAATAGCAGCAGCAAAGTGAAGGAGAAAATTCACAATCTTCATTTTTTACACTCGCATGTTCTAGTAGACCAAATTTTTGAATTTTTACAAGGGGTAAAAGGAGAAAATGGATTGTTATTTTTGTAGCCCAATTTCTCTCGAGTAAACACATACCTCATATGTCTATGTAAAGTGTTCGGCGGGCACAGTAGAGGGCTCAGAAGCGAAGGAGCGACAAGGGGATTTTGGAGAGTACGTTTTTCTGAAATGGTTTTTGGGGGGCATGTTGCATTTAGGAAGCCCCTATGGTGCCAGAACAGCAAAACTCCCCCCACATGGCATACCATTTTGGAAACTAGACCCCTTGAGGAACGTAACAAGGAATAAAGTGAGCCTTAATACCCCACAGGTGTTTCACGACTTTTGCATATGTAAAAAAATATATAATTTTTTTTCACTAAAATGTGTGTTTCCCCCCAAATTTCACATTTTTGCAAGAGTTAATAGCAGAAAATACCCCCAAAAATTTGTAACCCCATCTCTTCTGAGTATGAAGGTACCCCATAAGTTGACCTGAAGTGCACTACGGGTGAACTACAATGCTCAGAAGAGAAGGAGTCATATTTGGCTTTTTGAGAGCAAATTTTGCTCGGGGACATGTCGCATTTAGGAAGCCCCTATGGTGCCAGGACAGCAAAATAACCCCCCGTGGCATACCATTTTGGAAACTAGACCCCTTGAGGAACGTAACAGTGAGCATTTACAACCCACTGGTGTCTGTCAGATCTTTGAAACAGTGGGCTGTATTATCTTTTATTTGCACAGCCCACTGTTCCAAAGATCTGTCAGACACCAGTGGGGGGTAAATTCTCACTGCACCCCTCATTACATTCCGTGAGGGGTGTAGTTTCCAAAATGGGGTCACATGTGGTTTTTTTTTTTTGCGTTTGTCAAAACCGCTGTAACAATCAGCCACCCCTGTGCAAATCACCTCAAATGTACATGGCGCACTCTCCCTTCTGGGCCTTGTGCGCCCCCAGAGCACTTTGCGCCCACATATGGGGTATCTCCGTAGTTGGGAGAAATTGCATTACAAATTTTGGGGGGCTTTTTTCCCTTTTACCTCTTGTCAAAATGAAAAGTATAGGGCAACACCAGCATGTTGGTGAAAATTTTTTTATTTTTTTACACTAACATGCTGGTGTAGACCCCAACTTCACCTTTTCATAAAGGGTGAAAGGAGAAAAAGCCCCCCAAAATTTGTTAGGCAATTTCTCTCGAGTACGGCGATACCCCATATGTGACCCTAAACTGTTGCCTTGAAATACGACAGGGCTCCGAAGTGAGAGTGCCATGCGCATTTGAGGCCTGAATTAGGGATTTGTATAGGGGTATTCTACGCCAGTGATTCCCAAACAGGGTGCCTCCAGCTGTTGCAAAACTCCCAGCATGCTTGGACAGTCAACGGCTGTCTGGCAATACTGGTAGTTGTTGTTTTGCAACAGCTGGAGGCTCCATTTTGAAAACAGTGGCGTACCAGACGTTTTTCATTTTTATTGGGGAGGGGGCTGTGTAGGGGTATGTGTAGTTGTAGTGTTTTTTACTTTTTATTTTGTATTAGTGTAGTGTTTTTAGGGTACAGTCACACGGGCGGGGGATTACAGCGAGTTTCCCGCTGCGAGTTTGAGCTGCCGCGCAAAATTTGCTGCATCGCAAACTTGCAGCCTGATACTCACTGTAAGCCCCCTGCCCATGTGAATGTACCCTGTACATTCACAGGGGGGGGGGGGGGGGATCTCCAGCTGTTGCAAAACTACAACTCCCAGCATGTACAGTCTATCAGTGCATGCTGGTAGTTATAGTTTTGCAACAGCTGGAGGCACACGGGTTGGGAAACACTGAGTTAGGAAACAGACAATGTTTCCTAACCAGTGTGCCTCCAGTTGTTGCAAAACCACAACTCCCAAACATTCTCAGGCATGCTGGAAGTAGTAGTTCGGCAACATTTTTAGAGCCAGATGTTGCCGAACTACAACTCCCAGCATGCTTGGAGTTGTATTTTTGCAACATCTGGAGGACTACAGTTTGCAGACCACTAATACAGTGGCTCCCAATCTGTGCCCTTCCAGATGTTGCAAAACTACAACTCCCAGTATGCCAAAACTGTCCAGGCATGCTGGGAGTTGTAGTTCTGCAACATCTGAAGGGCCAGATGTTACAGAACTACAACTCCCAGCATGCCTGGACAGTAAGGGCATGCTGAGGATGTGTAGTTTTGCAACATCTGGAAGGGCACAGTGGTCTCCAAACTGTGGACCTCCAGATGTTGCAAAACTGCAAGTCCCAGCATGCCCAGATGCCAAGGGCTGTCTGGGCATGCTGGGAGTTGTAGTATACAGGGTCCCAATACAGCAATGCATGTCGCTTTACGGCGACGTGCATTGCTGTAAAGGGCCCGACCGCGGCTGAAGAGGAACTCACCTGTCGCCGCCGCCGTCTTCTTCGCCGGGATTCGGGTCTTCAGAGACGAGGTAAGTACCGGGGCCGGTCCCCAACACTCCCCCGTCCCCCGCCGCGTCCTCCGGACTTCCAGGGTCCGGGCAGGGCGGGAGGAAGTAACCGCCCCCCCCCCCGCCCCCTGCGATTGGTCGGTTAACTAACCAGCAGGGGACCTCGCTCCTATACTTAAGCATGGTCCTGGCTGTCTGTGACAGCCGGGATCATGCAAAATTACCGGGCGGTCGGGTCAGCCCGGTATCGCCGCAGAGACCCGATCAGCCCGGTATCGCCGCAGATCGCAAGGGCGATTTCCCTACATGGCCCCCCTCGGCGTTTGCCTTGGATGCCTGCTGAAGCATTTCAGCAGGCATCCACTTCCGATCTCTGCCCGACGCGTGGCAGGGACCGGAAACCGCCAGGGCGTAAGTTTACGCCCTGGGTCCTTAAGTACCAGGGCGTCGGGGCGTAAAGTTATGCCCTGGGTCCTGAACAGGTTAAGAGGCAATAGTAGAGTGGAGTTGAGCAATGTAGGCCCTGGTAGAGTTATGGGCGTCCTCCAAGTTTTCCACCCTGTCCGAGACATGCTGCAAATCTCGGCATAGGGATGATTTCTCCCCTGCAAGTGTCCTTGACCTCAGCAATGAGCGAGTGAAAATCCACCTTTGTCAGGATCTGGGAAAGAAGTTGACTCCAGTCCAGCAGGACAGGGGAAGGAGTAAGCACACCTGAGCATGCTAAGTCCGACTCAGAGAGAGCATCCTGTACAGACTGTTCTTTCATACATTCAGGGTCTGCATATGGTTTTGTATTGTAAAGATTGGCCTGTTTGTTGGGATCTGTGTTAAGTTTCTAACCTAATCTAAGTTTTGGGGAGAGAGGGATGAAGGGTGGTGAGGGGTAGGGTTTTTTTAATGCATTTTTCAAAATGCTATGTGGATGTTGCCTTACTTGCTGTACTTTCATTCATCTTTTCTTATTTTCACTTGATAAACTTTTATTTTTATTTTTTTTAGTTTCTACAATTATACTTTATTTAGAGTATATAATATTTATATATAATATATGAAGCTACCGCACTTTGTTGAACTGTTAAAGGATTGTCCTGACTCTGGGTAAAACTGTTAACCCCTTAAGGACTCAGGGTTTTTCCGTTTTTGCACTTTCGTTTTTTCCTCCTTACCTTTTAAAAATCATAACCCTTTCAATTTTCCACCTAAAAATCCATATTATGGCTTATTTTTTGCGTCGCCAATTCTACTTTGCAGTGACATTAGTCATTTTACCCAAAAATGCACGGCGAAACGGAAAAAAAAATCATTGTGCGACAAAATCGAAAAAAAAACGCCATTTTGTAACTTTTGGGGGCTTCCGCTTCTACGCAGTGCATATTTCGGTAAAAATTACACCTTATCATTATTCTGTAGGTCCATACGGTTAAAATGATACCCTACTTATATAGGTTTGATTTTGTCGCACTTCTGGAAAAAATCATAACTACATGCAGGAAAATTTTTACGTTTAAAAATGTCATCTTCTGACCCCTATAACTTTTTTATTTTTCCACGTACGGGGCGGTATGAGGACTCATTTTTTGCGCCGTGATCTGAAGTTTTTATCGGTATGATATTTGTTTTGATCGGACTTTTTGATCACTTTTTATTCATTTTTTAATGTTATAAAAAGTTACCAAAATACGCTTTTTTGGACTTTGGAATTTTTTTGCGCGTACGCCATTAACCGTACGGCTTAATTAATGATATATTTTTATAGTTCGGACATTTACGCACGCGGCGATACCACATATGTTTATTTTTATTTTTTTTTACACTGTTTTATATTATTTATGGGAAAAGGGGGGTGATTCAAACTTTTATTAGGGAAGGGGTTAAATGACCTTTATTAACACTTTTTTTTTACTTTTTTTTTGCAGTGTTATAGGTCCCATAGGGACCTATAACACTGCACACACTGATCTCTAATGCTGATCACTGGCGTGCATTAACACGCCTGTGATCTGCATTATCGGCGCTTGACTGCTCCTGCCTGGATCTCAGGCACGGAGCAGTCATTCGTCGATCGGACACCGAGGAGGCAGGTAAGAGCCCTCCCGGTGTCCGATCAGCTGTTCGGGACGCCGCGATTTCACCGCGGCGGTCCCGAACAGCCCGACTGAGCAGCCGGGATACTTTCAGTTTCACTTTAGAAGCGGCGGTCAGCTTTGACCGCCGCTTCTAAAGGGTTAATACCGCACATCGCCGCGATCGGCGATGTGTGGTATTAGCCGCGGGTCCCGGCCGTTGATTAGCGCCGGGACCCACGCGATATGATGCGGGATCGCGGCGCGATCCCGCTTCATATCGCGGGAGCCGGCGCAGGACGTAAATATACGTCCTGCGTCGTTAAGGGGTTAAAGGAGATCTCCGGCAAAACAAACAAACGTATCCCTTATGCACAGGGTAGGGGATAAGTAGCTGATTGTTGGGGGATCCAACTCCTGGGATGGGACCCCACTGCTCAGTGAGGAGCACGTGCTGCAGCTGGCACGTGCTCCATTCATTCCTATGGGAGCGCCGAAAGGACCCGAGTACAGCTCTGGAGAATCATCGGTGCCGGGGTTCCGTCCCGGTGATTGCAAGGGGCCCCAGTGGTCAGACCCCCCGCAATCAGCTACTAGTCCCCTATCTTGTGGATAGGGGCTAAGTTTTTTTTCACTGGAGTACTTAAAACTAATTAAAATATATTGAAAAAAGACAAAAAAATAACCTATTACATCCTAATTCTCTCTACAAAAGCCAGATGGCACTCCTTCCTATTTTTGTACTCATGAGAAATTGTGTTACAAATTTTGAGAGACTTTTTGTACTTTTACCCCTCATCAAAATGACAAAATAAAACACCTGTGGGGTCTAAATGTGCACTGCAACCCTTGATACATTCCTGGAGGGGGGTAGTTTCCAAAATGCAGAATTAGGGCACTAAATATTGAGTTGCATTTTTGTGTAGATAAGGTATACATATTGGATATGTGAATAAATGTAAAGTTATTTGACATGATCATTTTCCTTACAAGCAAAGAGTACATATATTATATTACTTATATTTTGGAGTTTTCCAGAAAGAAACGCTGCATGTATCAATGAAAATTTACCACTATCCTAAAGTAAAATATTTCATAAATTAGTATGATAGGTGAAAGCATCTCAAAGTATTTAATGCATAAATGGACCTTGGTCCTTAACATCAAAGTTGGCCTGGTCCTGTAGGGATTAAAGGGAATCTGTCAGCTCTATATGATGCTCAATATCCCGTTCACTACTTCCTTAAGCATGTGACATACCTCAGATATGCTTAGACTTTAATACCTTAAAGGGGTACTTCACCGAAAACATCTTGTCCCCTATCCCATTGATTCCCAACCATACTAGTCGACGCGCCCCCTTCCCATAGACATGAATGGAGGGGGCGTAGCATGACTTCACGAATGCGGAAGTTCCAAGCTTCCATGTTCCAGACACCGCTGCTGCGGGCCTGGAAATTGCGGGGGACCCGTGTGATTAGACATCTTATCCCCTATCCTTTGGATAGGGGATAAGATGTTTTCAGCAGAGTACCCCTTTAAGGACATCAGGTTTTTTAATTTTTTATTTTGCACTTTAGTTTTTTCCTCCTCACTTCTAAAAGTCATAACACTTCATATTTTCCACCTACAGACCCATATGAGGGCTTGTTTTTTAGCACCACCTATTGTACTTTGTAATGACCTAATGGGGGCGGACGTTTGAACTTGCTACCTGAGGGTACAATCACATGTGCACATTTCTGCTGTAGATCTGCTGCCCATTGTTTTCAGCAAATCTGCAGCCAAAAATATGCTTGTTTGAAAGTACCCTAATGATTTATTTACCTATTGGGGAGGGACTATCTATCTGAGAACACGGAATACGCAGACACCATCACATCAGTAGCTCTGCAGCTGATCAAACAAAAGAGCTGAGGGGGCAGCACAGCCTTTTGAAAATGATTCCAAAATGTGCATTGGGGTTGGAGAATACCACATTCCCAATCATGGGTAAGAGTAATTAACATTGGTTTCCCTTTGTGGGGGCACCTTATAGAATTGACATATATGCAAAAGAGCATATACCTCCAGTTGTGCAGCAGATAACAGGGACTTCGGCTCAGATTTATCAGACTGTGTGACAGAAAAAGTGAGTAAGAGAGTAATTTTCCCATAGCTTAAATCCCAGTCCAGCTTTTCAAGCTCTGGTAAAGTAAAAAGCTGAGCTGTAATTGAGGGGGGGGGGAACTGGAGACATTTTCCCACAGGAACCACAGTTTGATAAATCAGGGCCTATAAGTATAGGTTGAAAGCAGCTTTGCATTTATCCCGGGATTTAGCATTTTGACACAGGGTTACATTTACATGTCCAGAATAGTAAGATGCAATACAGTGGTCCCTTAACATATGATATTAATTGGTTCCAGGAGAACCATCATATGTTGAAACCATCATATGTCGAGTACATATGTCTATGTAAAAATGGTAATTGGTTCTGGGACCTTGGAACCATTGTATGGTGAATATATATGTCTATGGGAAACTGCTAATTGGTTCTGGGATGACCATTGTATGTGGAGTGTATGGGGAGTGTTTAACAAACCAGGGTGCCTCCAGCTGTTGCACAACTACAACTCCCAGCATGCATGTACAGCCATTAACTGTCTGGGCATGCTGGGAGTTATAGTTTTGCAACAGCTGGAGGCACACTGATAGGGAAACATTGATGTATGGGGTGTATAGTGTGTATATGTATTGTATGTGATGTGTGACATCGCATACAGTACTGTACAGTTCTTTAAATACCTTCAGGGGGGGCAGAATGTTCTCCATTACGATCCTGCCGACTACAGCTCTATAGGAAAGGAAGGGGAGGGCAGCCAGCAGCTCATTGGATGCCTGCAGCAAGATGCTGCAGGCTATTGGCTATGGCTGCACTGGGGGGTGGGGCTTACACGGAGCTCACAGTGGAAGCCTGCGTGAGTTAGCAGGACAGCATGTGAGTAACAGGAGGCAGAACGGGGCACACGGGGCACATTAAACAACTATCTGTCATTTGCTGAAGTTGTTTGTACGATGGCCCCGACACACAGCAGCATCATATGTCGATGCTACCTTCAACATACGATGGGCTCTGAGAGGCCATCATATGTTGAAATGATCATATGTTGGGGCCATCATAGGTCGGGGGGTCACTGTATTTACGTGTGTTATATGTGGATGGCACTTTGCATCATTTGTTTGTTTTTTTACTCTAAGATTACTCATCAGCTCTAGACAATTAATATTTGTTATGTTTTTTAATAAGATAAACAATACTTTTTCATAGTGGAAGCAGGTGAAGCTTGAGAGCGGGCACAAGCGATCCCCAGCACTGTCTCAGATGATGTTGCGCCGGCTAGGGAACGCCCCCCACCCTCTCCTCGCTGCAGAACAACAGTGAGTAGCCATAATGGGTAGGAATCTTTGTTTTAAAAGCTACATTTTTTATTTTTTTTTAAATCCCGAAGGTGATAGATGAAAATAATGATGTCTATAGAGCTTATTTTTAACCCCTTAAGGACCAAGGACGTACAGGTAAGTCCTTGGTCCTGCTCCCATGATATAATGCGGGGTTACATGGTAACCCCACATCCTATCTCGGCGGGAGCGGCGTCACAGTGAAGCCGGGACCCACCCCAAATAGCGCGCAGCGCCGATCACGGCGCCACGCGCTATTAACCCTTTAGCCGTGCGCTCAGAGCTGAGCCACGCGGCTAAAAGTGAAAGTAAAAACTGCCGGTTAACTCAGTGGGCTGTTCGGGATAGCCGCACCAAAAATCGCGGCATCCCGAACAGCTTGCAGGAACTACCTGCCTCCTCGCTGTCCGATCGCCGAATGACTGCTCAGTGCCTGAGATCCAGGCATGAGCAGTCAAGCGGCAGAATCATCTATCACTGGTATCCTATGAGAAACCAGTGATCAATGATAAAGATCAGTGTGTGCAGTGTTATAGGTCCCTATGGGAGCTATAACACTGCAAAAAAAAAGTGAAAAAGTGAATAAAGATCACCCCCCTTTTCCCATAAAAAAAAAACACAGTTTAAATAAAAATAAACATATATGGTATCAATGCGTGCGGAAATGTCCGAATTATAAAAATATATCATTAATTAAACCGCTCGGTCAATGGCGTACGCGCAAAAAAATTCCAAAGTCCAAAATAGTGCATTTTTGGTCACTTTTTATATCATTTAAAGATCAATAAGTCCTATCAATGCAAATGGTACCGTTAAAAACTTCAGATCACGGCGCAAAAAATGAGCCCTCATACCGCCCCATACACGGAAAAAAAAAAAAATTATAGGGGTCAGAAGATGACAATTTTAAACGTATTAATTTTCCTGCATGTAGTTATGATTTTTTCCAGAAGTCTGACAAAATCAAACCTATATAAGTAGGGTATCATTTTAATCGTATGGACCTACAGAAAAAAGATAAGGTGTAATTTTTACCGAAAAATGTACTACGTAGAAACGGAAGCCCCCAAAAGTTACAAAACAGCGTTTGTTTTTTTCAATTTTGTCGCACAATGATTTTTTTTTCCGTTTCACCGTAGATTTTTGGGCAAAATTACTGACGTAATTACAAAGTAGAATTGGTGGCGCAAAAAATAAGCAATCATATGGATTTTTAGGTGCAAAATTGAAAGAGTTATGATTTTTTTTAAAGGCAAGGAGCAAAAAACGAAAATGCAAAAACGGAAAACCCCCCGGTCCTTAAGGGGTAAAAAGACAGGTTTAATGGTACTCTAACTTCCTGAGGATATACCTGCCAATTATTCTATGTATAGTGGTTTTTACTCCGTATTATCCAGTCTTTTTGTGTGGTGGTATAATCTGTTCCATGTATACTGGTATTATTGGTAATAATGGTCCCAGTACTCTGGATTTGGTCAGTAATAATATGATGTTAATATGCATGGTGATAATATTCCTCCTTGTATATTGGTAATTTGTTTAAATCAACTGGTGCCAGAAAGTTAAACAGATTTGTAAATGACTTCTATAAAAAATCTTAATCCTTCCTGTACTTATTAGCTGCTGAATACTACAGTGGAAATTCTTTTCCGTTTCAAACACATAGCTGTATGCTGACATCATGAGCAGAGTGCTCTCTGCTGACATCTCTGTCCATTTTAGGAACTGTCCAGGGTAAAAGGAAATCCCCATAGCAAACATATGCTGTTCTTGACAGTTCATAAAATGGACAGAGATGTCAGCAGAGAGCACTGTGCTCGTGATGTCAGCAGACAGTTCTGTGTTTCAAAAAGAAAATAATTTCCGCTGTAGTATTCAGCAGCTAATAAGTACAGGAAGGATTCAGATTTTTTAATAGAAGTAATTTACAAATCTGTTTAACTTTCTGGCACCAGTTGATTTAAAAAAAAAAAGTTTTTCACCGGAGTACCCCTTTAAGACAATAGTCACTTTCAACATATCTGATATGTCAAAAGCTTTGATTGGTCAGGTCTGGGTGTTCAGAGCGCCACTGATCACTAGAACGAGCTGGAGAAGCAAGCGTCTGAGCGACTCTCTTTGCGGCTTGCTTCTCCATTTCTATGAAGTAGGACTAAGGAATTGGATTCCTACAACAAGATGAGAAAAGCTGCAAGCCAAGGAGTGAAGCACTCAGCTGCACACTTCTCATGGCTCCATCTATCAACAAGTTTGGGTGTGGACACCTAGGTCCGAAAAGCTCAAAACTTAACAGGTCTGTACAACTTGTGAAGAGTTTTTTAAAAAGTGACAGTAATGTTTAAAGTCCTTACTCATTTGCAAAACCGTTTTTCTGTTGTGTGTAAGTCCTCACTCACATCCAGGTGTCTGTCAGTATTTTCAGAGAGAAAGTTTAATGAAAAGATTTGCAGCTTTTTAATTTATTGGACCTACAGCAGGTAGTGTTGCTGAAAATACACATGTGAGCAACACCTTTATAACAATGCTGCCAGTGTGCATTTACCTTTTAGATCCCTTCTGCACATGTACTGGTGAACTGCAATATTGGAGAGGATAGCCCTGTAGAGATAATTAGAATACCAAAATTCTGGCCTTTGCACACTGTTCCAGACAAACTTTCAACTTATCAGCTGCAGATTTTTTATTTTAGAAGCTACACTGAATTTCCACAATGACACTACTGTACAAGGCATGTGAAAAGGTTTTGACAAAACTTCACGTACATCTATCTGCATCCACATGCACAGAAAGCCATGCAGCAGATACAGTTATCTGCATCTGCACATAGAGTAAATAAAAAAGAACATTTCAAGGGATATTAACTATTTGATATTTTATTTTCCTAAAACCACAGTATTCTTACATGCCCAGATTTGCAACACATTAGATTTTAAAAAATTACAAATGTTCTATTATCTTCATGGACAGCCACATATTATTCTTCAACTTCAAACCAGTTAGTCTTGGGTTTTCCATATATAACCATATCTTACAGATGATCGCTGAAAAAAAAAAAAAAAAAGTGAATAAATATATACGGTATTATATATGAATTAGCTGGTAAAAAAAAAACTGGAAAAAAAAAACTAAAAAGTAAAAGGCTTAGGCTGCATTTACATGTACTGGTGAGCTGCAATATTGGGAGAATTTGAAAACCGCCTGCTGCCGTATCCATGCCGGACCTTTGGCGTACCTCATTCAAAAAGCCAAACTGAGTCAACTAGTGACTCCGGTCTGCTCATTTTTGGACCGTATCACTTTTTGTTGCCAGACTGAAAATAGTAGTCTGCTGCTGTTTCAGTTCGGCAACAAAAATGGATAAGGTCCAAAAATGAGTCGACCGAAGTCACTAGCTGACACAGTCAGGCTCATTGAAATGAATGGGGTATGATGAGGTCTTACCCATATGTATGTTTGTGATTTTTTTCCCTTCAATTAACCCCTTAAGGATGCAACCTGTTTTGGCCTTCAGGACACAGCCACATTTTTCAAATGTGACCTGTGTCACTTTATGCATTAATGACTATAGGATGCTTGTACTTATTTTGATCCAGAGAATGTTTTTTCGTGACATATTCTACTTTATGTTAGTGGTAAATTTTCGGCAATACTTGCATAATTTTTGAAAAATGTCAGTAGAGAGGAAAAGCACCATGCACATTTAAAAGGGTTATCCGGAAATAGAACAACACAGGTAATTTCTTTCCAAAACCGCTCCATCTGTCTATCTCCGGGTTGGGTGTGGTATTACTACTTGGCTCCATTTATTTCAATGGAACGGAGCTGCAGTACCACACCCAACCTTGAGACAGACGGCGTGATTTTGGAAAAAAATTACTTGTGTGTTTCTATTCCTGGATAACCCTTTTAAATGCGCGTTGTGCTTTCTCTCGCTGGACTCTGTCGTATTTCAAAGCAACAATTTAGGGCCACATATGGGGTATTTCTGTAATTAGGAGAAAAGTGTGTTACAAGTTTAGAAGGGCTTTTTCCCCTTTAAATAAAAAAATTTGGGTCTACGGCCCACTGTCCCAAATATATTAGAATCACTATGGTGCTCTCTTACTCCTGAGCTCTGTTTTGCACCCGCCAGGGGCTCACCCTCCAAACTTGCGACACCTAAAGGTGCGGAAATATATAGACCACCTCCATAGGTGGTGTATATTTCTGTGCTGGGGGCAACCATAGAGCCGCTAGATTTACTAAGAAGCATGCGCCTCTTAGCAAATCTAGCGGACTGAAAATGGACAGAGCGACAGAACTTTACTCATGTGCAGTGAACCAAAACTCCAGAGTTAGTAAATCTCCCCCTATATCCCTACTGTGTTGATTCAGAGGAAGGCGGAGGCCATTTGCCCCGTACTACACAACTCCAAATATGGCAGATATCATATCAGAGTGAATCCCTGGATCAAAGTTCTTGGGCCTTGATTATTACAACCAGGGACTGATGGAACGTCCCTGTGTTGTTGGTGAATCAGAAAAGCGTTGTACAATGCCACCAATGCATTGGGGGAAAAAAAAGTTGAACTACACTGTATCCAGGCTCATGTAACACACACTACATTGGGGTAAAATAAAAATGTGATATAATCATACATTTTACCAAATAAATCAGTTCCCATACAATTTTCCCACTAACTCCCAGGATGGGGAGGCATTCTAGGAGTTCAATGCAGGAATCCTTCTTTCTTATGCACTAACCCTGTAAGTGTACCCTGAGGTACCCTCACAGAGTTTGTATACTTTCACACCATACCTTGCCCTCTAACTGGGAATGAATTGGCGGAAACGGAGCCTCCCTTTCAAACTAATAAGGGACTCTTCATGTATTTTTGGGGGACATAGGCCTCTGCAAATTTATTGGTAAAATGATCTATGACCGACCCGATTTTAAACAGGCGGTCATTTGCAGGATCATGTCTGGTCTGGCATGTTGCATTATCTGCATAAAGCCCTTTTCATGGCCACACGGTAAAGTGGGGTATTGTGAAGAACATCCCCACTACAGTATTGCCATATGCTTTTTTTTTTTACAAAGCCCATATGCAACACAAGGCCCCAAAATTTCCTCATCTTAACTGCATTGAGGGGGTCCATCTCTCGGGCCTAGCCAAAAAAGATCCAGGGTACTGGGTCAAAAATTGTTAGGCATAGAGATTTGTTTGTCTCACCATCAAACTGACAAAGTAGTCACTAAAAAAATAAAAATGTAAGAGTCTAATTTCAGGGAGGCCTGTGAATTTGGATTCCTGGATGTCCCACAAACCCAGGAATCTGTGGCTCATAATTGTCCAGAACTGGGGTCCAGACAGGGTCATCTGTAAAAGGGACAGGCAAATTGGTATGAGGAAAAGGGACACTAGTTTAGTTGACTCTACTGGCATTGCCCTGCCGAGTCACCTTCTAGGGGGGCTCATCATCACCGGATGATAAAGAAAGGGAAGAGGAAAAAAGAAGGAAAGAGGGGTCTTCCTCTTCTCACTTAATGAATGACTTGGTCATTGTAATTTTTTTTGGGGGGGGGGGGGGGGTGAGGGGGGGGGGAATTAGAGATGTAGGTGTCTAAATGGGGGGATGCTCAGTGGTGGCAGGTTGCACAGAATAGAAATAATATCCACGTACTGCAAACACTTCATCCCCCCTGTAAAAAAACACCTAACCTCCATAAAAGCTGATTAGTAAAAATAGATCACCATCCAGCTACGCAGTACCAAACAGTTGTTGGTGGCACAAACCATGGATGGCCAAAAAAAAAAACGCAACACACACTTAATCCTAAAAAAAAGCTGGGGTGAGGCAGCAGCACCCTAAAGTACTGCCTGGGTAAGGCAGCTAACCCCCAGATAGAACCACTCACCAGCAATCAACCGCCTGCGCACTACAAGTGCCAGACGCTCTGTTCAGCAGATCGGGGTGCAGCAGCTCCGCTCTGCTTATTGCAGAGGAACGGGAATACATATTTCCTGCAGCTGCTGTGATTAGTCGGTAGGCCGATCAGGAGGTCTCGGACAGCACCATTCACCCTTAACTTCAGGACCACAGGATACCCAATTGGCCTGGAAAAGCTGTGATTCGCCGGTAAGACCCCCTGGGTGAACAGCAGCCATCCTGGCACGATCACTGCCTTAAATGTAAGGCCCTGTGCACAAAGTTAATCGCTGCAGCACTGTACATTTACAGAGCATGTCCTTAAGGGGTTAAAAGATATGCGATTAAAAAAATTATAATAATGATATGCAGAACACACCATTGAGATCGGGGGGGGGATCTCTGCAAAGGGACCCGTGTCGATAAATATTTCTGACACCACCAAAGAGGCAGGTACCATTTAACTGAAGGATTAAAGTTGTTACTAAATTGATTGTGTAGTTACAGCTAAGAACCACAGCAATTCAAATTAACTGCAGCTCATGTAAATTGATAGCGGCGTCTGAAATATAAAGAAACACTATTCCGGCTGCTCAGTGGAGGGGACAGCGGGAGGGCCCTTACCTGCCTCCTTGCTGTCCGACTGGTGCTCCTATACTCTAATCAGCCATGGCAGGCTGGAGCAATGGAGCGCTGAAAACACAGATTAAAGCTGTGCTATGGTATAGCATTGAACAGTGTATGCAATCTAAAAAAATAATTGTGTAAAAAAAAAAAAAACTTTAATAAATGTTATATAACTCCTTCCCTAATAAAAGTATGAATCACTCCACTTTTCCCATTTAAAACACACACACACACACACACACACATACATATATATATATATATATATATACATATATATATATTCATACACACACACACACACATAGGGAGGCAAAAAAGTTTTTATTTAGTCAGTCACCAACTGTGCAAGTTCTCCCACTTAAAAAGACGAGAGAGGCCTGTAATTGTCATCATA
The DNA here is from genome assembly GCF_029499605.1 of Hyla sarda. Lineage (NCBI taxonomy): Eukaryota > Metazoa > Chordata > Amphibia > Anura > Hylidae > Hyla > Hyla sarda. Next base: position 262,087,077 of record NC_079189.1, read on the forward strand.
GGTATACCTAAACAATGAGAGAAAAAAAATCCATAAAATCACATAGATTTTTAAAGAATTTGCAAATTATGGTGGAAAATAAGTATTTGGTCACCTACAAACAAGCAAGATTTCTGGCTCTCACAGACCTGTAACTTCTTCAAGAGTCTCCTCTGTCATCCACTCATTACCTGTATTAATGGCACCTGTTTGAACTTGTTATCAGTATAAAAGACACCTGTCCACAACCTCAGTCAGTCACACTCCAAAATCCACTATGGCCAAGACTAAAGAGCTGTTGAAGAACACCAGAAACAAAATTGTAGACCTGCACCAGGCTGGGAAGACTGAATCTGCAATAGGCAAACAGCTTGGTGTGAAGAAATCAACTGTGGGAGCAATTATTAGTAAATGGAATACAGGAATACTGATAATCTCCCTTGATCTGTGGCTCCACGCAAGATCTCACCCCGTGGTGTCAAAATGATCACAAGAATAGTGAGTAAAAATCCCAGAACCACAGAGGGGACCTAGTGAATGACCTGCAGAGAGCTGGGACCAATGTAAAAAAAGGCTACCATCAGTAACACAAAATGCTGCCAAGGACTCAAATCATGCAGTGCCAGACGTGTCCCCCTGCTTAAGCCAGTACATGTCCGGGCCCATCTGAAGTTTGCTAGAGAGCATTTGGATGATCCAGAAGAGTATTTGGAGAATGTCATTTGGTCAGATGAAACCAAAGTAGAACTTTTTGGTAAAAACTCAACTCGTTTGGAGGAGAAAGAATGCTGAGTTGCATCCAAAGAACACCATACCTACTGTGAAACATGGGGGTGGAAACATCATGCTTTGGGGCTGTTTGTCAGCAAAGGGACCAGGACGACTGATCCGTGTAAAGGAAAGAATGAATGGGGCCATGTATCGTGAGATTTTGAGTGAAAACCTCCTTCCATCAGCAAGGGCATTGAAGATGAAATGTGGCTGGATCTTTCAGCATGACAATGATCCCAAACACACCGCCCAAGGCAACAAAGGAGTGGATTCCTAAGAAGCATTTCAAGGTCCTTGAGTGGCCCAGCCAGTCTCCAGATCTCAACCCCATAGAAAACCTTTGGAGGGAGTTGAAAGTCCGTGTTACCCAGCGACAGCCCCAAAACATCACTGCTCTAGAGGAGATCTGCATGGAGGAATGGGCGAAAATACCAGCAACAGTGTGTGAAAACCTTGTTAAGAAAACATTTGACCTCTGTCATTGCCAACAAAGGGTATATAAAAGTATTGAGTTTAACTTTTGTTATTGACCAAATACTTATTTTCCACTATAATTTGCAAATACATTCTTTAAAAATCAGACAATGTGATTTTATGTCTCTCATAGTTAAGGTATACCCATGATGAAAATTACAGGCCTCTCATCTTTTACGTGGGAGAACTTGCACAATTGGTGGCTGACTAAAAACTTTTTTGCCCCACTGTATTTATATATGAACAAAAACAAACATGTGTGGTATCTCTGCATGTGTAAATGTCCAAACTATAAAAACATGTTAATTAAACCGCTTGATCAATGGTGTATACGTACAAAAGTCCAGAACTGCGTATTTTTGGACACTTTGCATACCCATTTAAAAAGCACAAAAATTTATTTAAAAAAAATGAACAAATAGTCCCATAAAAAAAAAAAAAAAAAATACAGATCATGAGGTTTTCTTCAGTGCACATTGTGCCACATGTATACATCTCTGGAGCAGCAGCTTCAGGGTGAATACCGCTGTGACACATGTGAGCATGTTGCCCACCTGGAAGCTCGTATTAGAGATCTAGAGGAGCAAAATGCAACATTGAGGGCGATTGACAATCTTACAGAGCAAGCAGTTAGTGGGGTAGAAATGGAGGTTGGAGAAACTAGCCAGGAGGCCCAAATAGGGAGCTGGGTTAATGTAGTTAGAGGGACTGGAAAGGGGGCAAGGAAAAGGAAGGTCACTTCTGATCTCCCAAGTAAAATTGCCAAGTTGGGCGATGATACGAAGGCCTCAGTATCAGAGATGGCAACCCTAGTGGATACTGGTCTCCCTAACAGCCGGGGGAACAGCTCAACTAGTAGTGTGGGGGATGGTAACGCAGGTAGGCTAAGACAGTTAGTTGTGGTAGGGGATTCTATAATCAGGAAGACGGATAGAATAATTTGTCGCCAAGAACACCTCAACCGAATGGTTTGCTGTCTCCCTGGTGCCAGGGTTCGGCATGTGGTGGAAAGGGTGGACAAATTACTAGGGGGGGGCTGGGGATGACCCAGCTGTCGTGGTCCATGTGGGAACCAACGATAGAATACATGGTAGGTGGAGGTCCTTGAAGAATAATTACAAGGAACAAGGTGCCAAGCTGAAGGGAAGGACCTCTAAGGTTGTGTTCTCTGGAATACTTCCTGTGCCATGCGCATCGCAGGAAAGACAGCGGGAGCTTAGGGAGTTAAATGTATGGCTTAAGTCGTGGTGTGAGGGGGAAGGGTTTGGGTTTTTAGAGCACTGGGCTGACTTTTCATTGGGGTACAAACTCTATTCTACGGATAATTTGCACCTGAATGGAAGGGGGTCCGCTGTGCTGGGGGAGAGAATCCTGGAAGGGGTGGCTGAGTATTTAACCCCTTAAGGACGCAGCCCTTTTTCACCTTAAGGACTGAGCCCTTTTTCGCAATTCTGACCACCGTCACTTTACGAATTAATAACGCAAAAACACTTTTACCGAATATTCTGATTCTGAGATTGTTTTTTCGCGACATATTCTACTTTATTTTGGTGGTAAATTTTCGGCGTTAATTGCATCCTTTTTTGGGGAAAATCCCCAAATTTCATGAAAATTTTGCATTTTTCTAATTTTGAAGCTCTCTAATTGTAAGGAAAATGGATATTCCAAATACATTTTATTTTTCTTCACAAATACAATATGTCCACTTTATGTTGGCATCATAAAATGGACATACTTTTGCTTCTTGAAAAAATTAGAGGGCTTCAAAGTAGAGCAGCAATTTCCAAAAATGTCATGAAAATTGCTAAATCTAAAGGGCCTGGGCAGTCAAGGCATGCTGAGAGTTGTAGTTTGGCAACATCTGGAGGGCTACTGTTTGGGCACCACTGTAACAGTGGTCTCCAAACTGTGACCCTCCAGATGTTGCAAAACTACAACTCCCAGCATGCCCAGACAGCCTTTGGCTCTCTGGGCATGCTGGGAGTTGCAGTTTGGCCCCCCTAGTGGTTGCCACAGTAAAGATCGATTTACTTTCACTTTCAATCCCCCCCCCCCCCCCCCCCCCACTGTCGATTCCCTACCTGATCAGGATCCTGCAGGCTCCAGCGAAGATCCCAGGTCCCCAGGCATCTTCTCCTGCAGGTACGGCCTCCATCTTCTTTCCAGAGCCCCTTGACATCCAGGGGCGGGCAGAACGGGGGGTTGCCATGGCAACCCCCTGTCCTGCGCTGCCATTGGTCAGAACTCCGTTCTGAGTAATGGCAGGGGATAGGAATAGATCGCAGCTTTGCTACCTCACTCCTATCCTTTAGGCTGATCGGGGGTGTTGCTGACAACTCCGATCAGCCCTATTTTCCGGGTGATCGGGTCACCAGAGACCCGATCAGCCCGGAATTGGAGAAAATCGCATGTCTGAATTGACATGCGATTTTCTCCAATCGCCGACATGGGGGGGTCTCAGGACCCCCCTGGGCGATATGCCGGGATGCCTGCTGAATGATTTCAGCAGGCATCCGGTTCCGGTAGCCAACCGGCTAGCGGTGGGGACCGGAATTCCCACGGGCGTATGGATACGCCCTGCGTCCTTAAGGACGCGGAATGCAGGGCGTATCCATACGCCCTGCGTCCTTAAGAGGTTAAACTAGGTGAGTGGCGGAGGATAATAAAGCAAAGAAAGCAGACAGTGGGATGGATAGGTTAGAGAGGGGTCAGGACATAATGGTGGGTGGAGAGGAGTCCTGTGGGGGGAGGTTAAGAGCAGTGGATAAGGAGATCCATGCGTTACAAACCAGCTGTAAAAATAAATGTAGCCCAAAAAATTGTAATCCCAATAATTCAAAAAATTCCATTAGCCCCAATAACTCAATAACTACAATAAGCCCCATTAACTCAAAAAATACCGTTAGCCCCAATAACTTAAATAGTACAATTAGCCCTTATAACTCAAATAACAACATTAACCCCAATAACTCTGAAAATCCCATTAGTGAGACTATATGTGTAAAACTTAATGTAAATGTAAAGTGTATGTTCACAAATGCCAGAAGCCTAGCAAATAAAATGGGGAAGCTTGAGGCCTTGATACTGGAGGAACATATTGATATAGTTGGGGTCACTGAGACATGGCTGGACTCCTCGCATGACTGGGCCGTTAATCTGCAGGGGTTTACATTGTTTCGCAAGGATAGAATGAACAGAAAAGGTGGTGGAGTCTGTCTGTATGTAAGAAGTGGTATGAAAGTCAGTGTGAACGATGCCATAGTGTGTGATGATTCTGAGGATGTGGAATCACTGTGGGTAGAATTACACAAGGAGGGAAATTCTGAAAAAATTATATTTGGTGTAATCTACAGACCCCCTAATATCACTGAAGAGATAGAAGGTCGGCTGTATAAACAAATAGAGAGGGCCGCCCGGGCAGGTACAGTGGTAATAATGGGAGATTTTAACTATCCAGATATAGATTGGGGTCCGGGGTTGGCTAAAACTACAAAGGGGAGAAAATTCCTAAATTTATTGCAGGATCATTTTATGGGCCAGTTTGTGGAGGACCCAACAAGAAGTGATGCCTTGTTGGATTTGATCATTTCCAACATCGCAGAGCTGGTTGGTAATGTAACTGTGCGGGAAAACCTTGGTAATAGCGACCACAATATAGTTACTTTTGACTTAAAATGTAGAAAACAGAGACAGACGGGGAAGACAAAAACATATAACTTTAAAAAGGCAAATTTCCCTGGGCTGAGGGCTGCACTACAGGACATAGACTGGGGGGAGGTGTTGTCAAATACTGATACAGAAGGTAAATGGGACATCTTTAAATCAACTCTAAATAACTATACAGCTAAATATATACCAAAGGGGAACAAATATAAACGATTAAAACTAAATCCTACATGGCTGACACATGATGTTAAAAGAGCAATAAACAACAACAAAATAGCCTTCAAAAAAATCAAATCTGATGGGTCAGCGATAACATTTAAACAGTACAAAGAGCTTAATGAAATCTGTAAAAAGGTAATAAAAACAGCAAAAATTCAAAATGAGAGACAGGTGGCCAAAGAAAGCAAAACTAATCCTAAATATTTTTTTAGATATATAAATACAAAAAAACCAAGGACAGAGCATGTAGGACCCCTTAATAATGATAATGGGAAGGTTGTCACATGCGATCAAGAGAAGGCGGAGCTACTGAATGGGTTCTTTAGTTCTGTATACACTATGGAAGAAGGAGCTGACATTGGCCAGGTCAGTGCTGGTAACACATCATGTAATGTACTGAACTGGCTTAATGTAGAGATGGTACAAGGTAAGTTAAGTGATATAAATGTAAGCAAATCTCCAGGGCCGGATGGACTACACCCAAGAGTTCTTAGAGAGGTAAGTTCAGTAATATCTGTACCCCTGTTCATGATATTTAGAGATTCTCTGGTGTCTGGTATTGTGCCAAGGGACTGGCGCAAGGCGAATGTGGTGCCAATCTTCAAAAAGGGCTCTAGGTCTTCCCCAGGAAACTATAGACCGGTAAGTTTAACGTGCATTGTGGGTAAATTGTTTGAAGGACTTATAAGGGATTACATACAGGAATACATAGGGGATAATTGTATTATAAGTAATAGCCAGCATGGGTGTACTAAGGATAGAAGTTGTCAAGCCAATCTAATTTTCTTTTATGAAGAGGTGAGTAGAAGCCTTGACAGAGGAATGGCTGTGGATATAGTGTTTCTGGATTTTGCCAAAGCGTTTGATACTGTCCCCCACAGACGTCTGACAGGTAAGTTAAGGTCTTTGGGTTTGGAAACTTTAGTTTGTAAGTGGATTGAACACTGGCTCATGGATCGTACCCAGAGAGTGGTGGTCAATGATTCATACTCTGATTGGTCCCCGGTTATTAGTGGTGTACCCCAAGGTTCAGTACTGGGCCCGCTGCTGTTTAATTTATTTATCAATGATATAGAGGATGGTATTAACAGCTCTGTTTCTATCTTTGCAGATGACACCAAGCTTTGTAGCACGGTACAGTCTATAGAGGATGAGCATAAGTTACAAGATGACTTGGATAGACTAAGTGTCTGGGCATCCACTTGGCAAATGAGGTTCAATGTGGATCAATGTAAAGTTATGCATCTGGGTACTAAGAACATGCATGCGTCGTATGTCTTAGGGGGGATTAAACTGTCAGAGTCACTGGTAGAGAAGGATCTGGGTGTACTTGTAGATCACAGACTACAGAATAGCATGCAATGTCAGGCTGCTGCTTCCAAAGCCAGCAGGATATTGTCATGTATCAAAAGAGGCATGGACTCAAGGGACAGGGACATAATACTCCCCCTTTATAAAGCATTGGTACGGCCTCACCTGGAATATGCTGTTCAGTTTTGGTCGCCTGTTCATAAAAGGGACACTGCGGAGTTGGAAAGGGTACAGAGACGCGCGACTAAACTAATATGAGGCATGGAACATCTTAGCTCTGAAGAGCGATTAAAGGAGCTACAACTGTTTAGTCTTGAGAAGAGACGTTTAAGGGGGGATATGATAAACGTATATAAGTATATAAATGGCCCATACAAAAAATATGGACAAAAACTGTTCCAGGTTAAACCCCCCCAAAGGACGAGGGGGCACTCCCTCCGTCTGGAGAAGAAAAGGTTTAGTCTAAAGGGGCGACACGCCTTCTTTACCGTGAGGACTGTGAATTTATGGAACGGTCTACCTCGGGAACTGGTCACAGCAGGAACAATGAACAGCTTTAAAACAGGGTTAGATACATTCCTGGAACAAAATAACATTAATGCTTATGCAGAATTATAAAACTACATCCCTTTCCCTTATCCCCTTACACCCTTCACTTCAATTCCCTGGTTGGACTTGATGGACGCATGTCTTTTTTCAACCATACTAACTATGTAACTATGATGCAAAAAATTAGCCCTCACACATTCCGGTATACAGAAAAATAAATACGTTTTAGGGGTCAGAAGAGGACATTTTTAAACACGTTAATTTTCGTACAAAAAGATAATTTTTTTAAAGTAGTAAGACAAAATAAAACCTATATAATTTGGGTATAGTTTTAACCGAATGGAAGGAACAGAATAAAGATATTGGCCCAGATTAACTATTGTTTTTTCGGGCTGTGCGCCACAAATTGTGTCTGCTCCAGAATTTGCACAAAAAAATGTAGAAACCCGGCCAACTCTCCATTTTACTCAGAAAACCTGAAAAAGGGGAGTGGCCATCAGGGAAAGGGCGTGTCCCTGAATAAAAAAAATAAATAAATTACAACATATTAAAGGGGAACTCCGGTGAAAAACTTTTTTTTTTTTTTAATCAACTGGTGCCAGAAAGTTAAACAGATTTATAAATTACTTCTATTAAAAAAAATCTTAATTCTTCCTGTACTTATTAGCTGCTGAATACTACAGTGGAAATTCTTTTCCGTTTGAAACACAGAGCTGTCTGCTGACATCATGAGCAGAGTGCTCTCTGCTGACATCTCTGTCCATTTTAGGAACTGTCCAGAGTAAAAGGAAATCCCCATAGCAAACATATGCTGTTCTGGACAGTTCCTAAAATGGACAGAGATGTCAGCAGAGAGCACTGTGCTCATGATTTCAGCAGACAGCTCGGTGTTTCAAAAAGAAAATAATTTCCGCTGTAGTATTCAGAAGCTAATAAGTACAGGAAGGATTAAGAATTTTTAATAGAAGTAATTTACAAATCTGTTTAACTTTCTGGCACCAGTTGATTTTAAAAAAAAATAACGTTTTTCACCGGAGTACCCCTTTAAATAAGGTTTCCACAAAAAATGTGGTAGATTTGAGCTCTGGAAAACCGCACAGCTCAGGGCAGTTGTAAAAAAAGCAAAAATGTAGTAGAAAGTTTAAAATGAAGGGAAGCATTAGTAAATACCATGGAAAAATACCTGTAGGGAATTAAAGCCCACAAAGAAAACTACACTCCACTCTTCGTAAAAATCAGGGCCAGTGTGTAATTTTTACAGAAAAGTCCAAGGTGTAGAAGCAGAAGCCTCCAATAGTTACAAAATAGCGTATATGTCTGTTAGGATTTTTTCATTTTTGCACTTTTTTTTTCCTCCTCATCATGAGTCCTTCAAGGAGTACTCCGCTGCTCAGCGTTTTGAACAAACCATTCCAAACGCAGGAGCCGGGAACTTGTGACATCATAGCCCTGCCCCCTCATGACATCACGTCCCTCCCATAGACTTGCATTGAGGGGGCGGGGTGTGTCATCATGAGGGGGCGGGGCTATGATGTCACGAGCTCCCAACGCCGGCTCCTGCATTTGGAACAGTTTGTTCCAAACGCTGAGCAGCGGAGTACCCCTTTAAAAGGAAAAAAATTCCTCCCCTCCCTCCACCTCTCCCTCTTCTCCCCACTCTAATGAAGAGAGAGGGGAGGAATATTGATGAGCTGGGTGGCTCGGAGTGCCAGTTAGCACATCATTTGAATATACAGAAAATAGAAGATTAAGGCCGAACGGCGCAGCAGACCCGGGCACGGTAAGGATCAAACTGATCAGCATCCCCTGCACTACCAGCCAGTACCGCTGGTTAGTGCGGGGGAAGAAAGCTGACAGTTTTCCTTTAAGGGGTTAAAAAAAATGTTATGTGAACAGAGTCAAACATATTCCTTTCAATGGGGCTTATCTGTAATACTCGACAGAGTCAGTCAGTCAGTCAATGTGCTGGGCTAAGCCAGTGAGGTTAATTCACTCTGTTTTATCAATACTTAGTTTAACCCCTTAAGGACCAGGCCATTTTATACCTTAAGGACCGGAGCGTTTTTTGCAATTCTGACCACTGTCACTTTAAACATTAATAACTCTGGAATACTTTTAGTTATCATTCTGATTCCGAGATTGTTTTTTCGTGACATATTCTACTTTAACTTAGTGGTAAAATTTTATGGTAACTTGCATCCTTTCTTGGTGAAAAATCCCAAAATTTGATGAAAAAAATGAAAATTTTGCATTTTTCTAACTTTGAAGCTCTCTGCTTGTAAGGAAAATGGATATTCAAAATATATTTTTTTGGGGTTCACATATACAATATGTCTACTTTATGTTTGCATCATAAAATTTATGAGTTTTTACTTTTGGAAGACACCATAGGGCTTCAAAGTTCAGTAGCAATTTTGAAATTTTTCACAAAATTTTCAAACTCACTATTTTTCAGGGACCAGTTCAGTTTTGAAGTGGATTTGAAGGGTCTTCATATTAGAAATACCCCATAAAAGACCCCATTATAAAAACTACACCCCCTAAAGTATTCAAAAAAATTCAGTAAGTGTATTAACCCTTTAGGTGTTTCACAGGAATAGCAGCAAAGTGAAGGAGAAAATTCAAAATCTTCATTTTTTACACTCGCATGTTCTTGTAGACCCAATTTTTGAATTTTTGCAAGGGATAAAAAGGAAAATTTTTTTACTTGTATTTGAAACCCAATTTCTCTCGAGTAAGCACATACCTCATATGTCTATGTTAATTGTTCGGCGGGCGCAGTAGAGGGCTCAGAAGGGAAGGAGCGACAAATGGTTTTTGGGGGGCATGCCGCATTTAGGAAGCCCCTATGGTGCCAGGACAGCAAAAAAAAACACATGGCATACCATTTTGGAAACTAGACCCCTCAGGGAACGTAACAAGGGGTAAAGTGAACCTTAATACCCTACAGGTGATTCACGACTTTTGCATATGTAAAAAAAATATATATTTTTTTTACCTAAAATGCTTGGTTTCCCAAAAATTTTACATTTTTAAAAAGGGTAATAGCAGAAAATACCCCCCAAAATTTGAAGCCCAATTTCTCCCGATACAGAAAACACCTCGCATGGGGGTGAAAAGTGCTCTGCTGGTGCACTACAGGTCTCAGAAGAGAAGGAGTCACATTTGGCTTTTTGAAAGCAAATTTTGCTCTGGGGGCATGCCGCATTTAGGAAGCCCCTATGGTGCCAGAACAGCAAAAAAAAACACATGGCATACCATTTTGGAAACTAGACCCCTCGGGGAACGTAACAAGGGGTAATGTGAACCTTAATACCCTACAGGTGTTTCACGACTTTTGCATATGTAAAAAAAAATATTTTTTTTTTACCTAAAATGCTTGGTTTCCCAAAATTTTTACAATTTTAAAAAGGGTAATAGCAGAAAATACCCCCAAAAATTTGAAGCCCAATTTCTCCCGATTCAGAAAACACCCCATATGGGTGTGAAAAGTGCTCTGCTGGCGCACTACAGGTCTCAGAAGAGAAGGAGTCACATTTGGCTTTTTGAAAGCGAATTTTGCTCTGGGGGCATGCCGCATTTAGGAAGCCCCTATGGTGCCAGGACAGCAAAAAAAAAACACATGGCATACTATTTTGGAAACTAGACCCCTCGGGGAACGTAACAAGGGGTAATTTGAACCTTAATACCCTACAGGTGTTTCACGACTTTTGCATATGCAAAAAAATATATATTTTTTTTACCTAAAATGCTTGTTTTCCCAAAAATTTTACATTTTTTAAAATGGTAATAGCAGAAAATACCCCCCAAAATTTGAAGCCCAATTTCTCCCGAGTACGGCGATACCCCATATGTGGCCCTAAACTGTTGCCTTGAAATACGACAGGGCTCCAAAGTGAGAGCGCCATGCGCATTTGAGGCCTAAATTAGGGACTTGCATAGGGGTGGACATAGGGGTATTCTACGCCAGTGATTCCCAAACAGGGTGCCTCCAGCTGTTGTAAAACTCCCAGCATGCCTGGACAGTCAACGGCTATCTGGCAATACTGGGAGTAGTTGTTTTGCAACAGCTGGAGGCTCGGTTTTGGAAACAGTGGCGTACCAGACGTTTTTCATTTTTATTGGGGAGGGGGGTTGTATAGGGGTATGTGTATATGTAGTGTTTTTTACTTTTTATTTTATTTTGTGGTAGTGTAGTGTAGTGTTTTTAGGGTACAGTCGCACGGGCGGGGGGTTCACAGTAGTTTCTCGCTGGCAGTTTGAGCTACGGCAGAAAATTTGACGCAGCTCAAACTTGCAGCCGGATACTTACTGTAATCCTCCGCCCATGTGAGTGTACCCTGTACGTTCACATTGGGGGGGGGGAACATCCAGCTGTTGCAAAACTACAACTCCCAGCATGTACGGTCTATCAGTGCATGCTGGGAGTTGTAGTTTTGCAACCGCTGGAGGCTCCGTTTTGGAAACAGTGGCGTACCAGACGTTTTTCATTTTTATTGGGGAGGGGAGGGGGGCTGTGTAGGGGTATGTGTATATGTAGTGTTTTTTACTTTTTATTTTATTGTGTGTTAGTGTAGTGTAGTGTTTTTAGGGTACAGTCACACGGGCGGGGGTTCACAGTAGTTTCTCGCTGGCAGTTTGAGCTGCGGCAGAAATTTTGCCGTACCTCAAACTTGCAGCCGGATACTAACTGTAATCCTCCGCCCATGTGAGTGTACCCTGTACGTTCACATTGGGGGGGGAACATCCAGCTGTTGCAAAACTACAACTCCCAGCATGTACGGTCTATCAGTGCATGCTGGGAGTTGTAGTTTTGCAACAGCTGGAGGCACACTGGTTGTGAAACACCGAGTTTGGTAACAAACTCAGTGTTTTGCAACCAGTGTGCCTTCAGCTGTTGCAAAAGCTACAACCCCCAGCATGTACGGACAGCGGAAGGGCATGCTGGGTGTTGTAGTTATGCAACAGCTGGAGGCATACTACTTTGGCTGGGGATCCTGGGGATTGTAGTTATGCAACAGCTGGAGACACACTGGTTTACTACTTAACTCAGTGTGCCTTCAGCTGTTGCAAAACTACAACTCTCAGCAGTCACCGACAGCCAACGGGCATGCTGGGAGTTGTAGTTATGCAACCACCAGATGCACCACTACAACTCCCAGCATGCACTTTAGCTGATTGTGCAAGCTGGGAGTTGTAGTTACACAACAGCTGAAGGTACACTTTTCCATAAAGAATGTGCCTCCAGCTGTTGCAAAACTACAAGTCCCAGCATGCCCATAAGGGCATGCTGGGAGTTGTGGTGGTCTGCCTCCTGCTGTTGCATAACTACAGCTCCCAGCATGCCCTTTTTGCATGCTGGGAGCTGTTGCTAAGCAACAGCAGGAGGCTGTCACTCACCTCCAACGATCCTCGCCGCACAGGTCAGTCCCTCGTCGTCTCCGCTGCCCCGCTTCTCCTGGGGCCCCGATCCCAACAGGGGCGCCGGGGATCGGGGTCCCCAGCACCCGGGGTGCACGTCCCGCACCCGCTCACGTCCTCCGGAAGAGGGGCGGAGCGGGTTGCGGGAGTGACACCCGCAGCAGGTCGGCCGACGAATCAGGGCGATCGTGAGGTGGCACCAGTGCCACCTCACCCCTGCTGGCTCTGGCTGATCGGGGCCGTCTCTGACGGCCCCGATCAGCCAATAATTCCGGGTCACCGGGTCACTGGAGACCCGATTGACCCGGAATCCGCCACAGATCGCTGGACTGAATTGTCCAGCGATCTGCGGCCATCACCGACATGGGGGGTCATAATGACCCCCCTGGGCGATATGCCCCGATGCCTGCTGAACGATTTCAGCAGGCATCGGGGACCAGCTCCGCTCCAGATGGTTGCGGGGGGCCGGTAAAACACATGACGTTCTCATACGTCATGTGTCCTTAAGGACTCGGAAATGGAGACGTATGAGAACGTCATGTGTCCTTAAGGGGTTAAAGCAGCAATAACAAATTCTTTTTCTGGTACCTCTGTGGCTATGTTTATATTGTTAATGAAAATCTGTAGGTTTTAATGAAAGCAAACAAATAATTGTATGTCATAAAAGTACATCATAGCATTTGCTTAGGATGCTGCTGAATGGGATAAGTTGGAGGGTTATCTGATAAGAGAAATACTTGCACAAGGCAAAAAAGGTATATAGAGAGAGCAAACTTAATTATTGATTATGCCTACAATTGGCCACCATTGTGTGATAGGTGTACTTTCAACAACAGATAGAAAGGGTCACAATCCTCTGGAAATCAACTTTTATAATGGCAACATAAATGTAAACAACCCTTTTAAGTCTTAGGCATAACTCACCTATTTATTCTGGATAAAATCTCTTTTATCCGGATGACCAATTTCTCATGCTGAACTGGGTTACCCTCTATAACATTGTGGAGTTTAGCCATGTAAAGGTCTAGATTACCCACTGTTGGAGTTTCTCCTGTTCCTATAAAGTGGAAGAGAAAAGCAATTACATGTATATCCGAAGGACAGACATTGTCAAAAGTACAGACTTAAACCTTCTAAATAGGTTTTCTAGGTGTTACAGCAAACCAGGATTTATCAACTGTTTTCTACTGAAGCCTCAGCAGACAAAATACAGAGATACATTTGTCAAAATCAATGCAAAGATTTTAAATGTTTCTTTATCCAAATTAGTCTTCCTTCTGTGGCTTACCTTCAATTAGGGGTGCCTCACAGAAAACCTACTTGATAATCCTGTGTTGACCAGGTAGTCACATTGTTATCCATCGATTAATATAGAATAAGCATTGAATAAATAACTATAATCTTAGAACTAAAGTATAATCTATATTAAAATATAAAAACCCATTCCAACTAATAAATCTTGGCTGTGGAATGAAAGTGGACACCAATGTACCCATATTTAATGAAACCAAAACATTGCCACTTCTATCAAGACAATACTATATGGCATGCACTACCATATATGGGTAATCCTCTAGGGATATTTCAAGGGGTAAACTGAGACAGATGTCATACCAGCCCTGATCTGTCAATCAGAGCTGGCGGACCAACCCAATGACTCAGAGCCCTATTAACAGTTGAAGTCACAACTATGAGTATTCTGAAATTGCACAGCAATTCAGAGCGAGTCACAGAATATTGTAAAAGGGTGTCTGTCAGGGTTTCATGTGCTGGCCATGATTTGAGCATCGTGAAATTAACAGGCTTCCCTTAACCCCTTAAGGACTCAGGGTTTTTCCGTTTTTGCACTTTCGTTTTTTCCTCCTTACCTTTTAAAAATCATAACCCTTTCAATTTTCCACCTAAAAATCCATATTATGGCTTATTTTTTGCGTCAGCAATTCTACTTTGCAGGGACATTAGTCATTTTACCCAAAAATGCACGGCGAAACGGAAAAAAAAAATCATTGTGCGACAAAATCGAAGAAAAAACGCCATTTTGTAAATTTTGGCGGCTTCCGTTTCTACGCAGTGCATATTTTGGTAAAAATTACACCTTATCATTATTCTGTAGGTCCATATGGTTAAAATGATACCCTACTTATATAGGTTTGATTTTGTCGCACTTCTGGAAAAAATCATAACTACATGCAGGAAAATGTATACGTTTAAAAATGTCATATTCTGACCCCTATAACTTTTTTATTTTTCCACGTACAGGGTGGTATGAGGACTCATTTTTTGCGCCGTGATCTGAAGTTTTTATTGGTATGATTTTTGTTTTGATCGGACTTTTTCATCACTTTTTATTCATTTTTTAATGGTATAAAAAGTGACCAAAATACGCTTTTTTGGACTTTGGAATTTTTTTTGCGCGTACGTCTTTGACCGTGCGATTTAATTAATGATATATTTTTATAGTTCGGACATTTATGCACGCGGCGATACCACATCTGTTTATTTTTTAATTTTTTTTACACTTATTTTTTTTATGGGAAAAGGGGGGTGATTCAAACTTTTATTAGGGAAGGGGTTAAATGACCTTTATTAACACTTTTTTTTTTACATTTTTTTTGCAGTGTTATAGGTCCCATAGGGACCTATAACACTGCACACACTGATCTTTTACACAGATCACTGGCGTGTATTAACACGCCTGTGATCAGTGTTATCGGCGCTTGACTGCTCCTGCCTGGATCTCAGGCACGGAGCAGTCATTCGCCGATCGGACACCAAGGAGGCAGGTAGGGGCCCTCCCGGTGTCCTGTCAGCTGTTCGGGACGCCGCGATTTCACCGCAGCGGTCCCGAACAGCCCGACTGAGCAGCCGGGTCACTTTCACTTTAGAAGTGGCGGTCAGCATTGACCGCCGCTTCTAAAGGGTTAATACCGCACATCGCCGTAATCGGCGATGTGTGGTATTAGCTGCGGGTCCCGGCCGTTGATGAGCGCCGGGACCGACGCGATATGATGCGGGATCGCGGCGCGATCCCGCTTCATATCGCGGGAGCCGGCGCAGGACGTAAATATACGCCCTGCGTCGTTAAGGGGTTAATTGCTCAAAACTTGTAATGAAGGAAAACTCAAGCAATATTGACGTTTTTTATAAAACCTAAAACCCAAGTGTGTGCATCACTGGTTTAGTAAGATGATTCACTTTAACCCCTTTAGGACGAAGGCTGTACAGGTACGCACTTGTGTCCTGGTACTTGTACACCCTGGTTCCTTTACCAGGGTTTAAAGCATGCTCACGAGCAGAGCACGCTTCATACCCTGTGGGTCCAGACTGCTATCAGCAGCCAGAACCCACAGTAATAGCCGGGCTTCGCTGATCAGCCGATGCCTAGCATTAACCCTTTAGATGCTGCAATCAAAGTTGATCTCTGCATCTAAAATGTAGGGTTAATGGTGCCAGTTAACTCAGGACAGCTGATTGGGACATCCGCGCTGAAATTGAGGGTCCCAATTAGCTGAGTGGAAGGTGAGAGGGCCCTTAATTGCCTCCTCGCCGTCCAATCGATGCTATGCTATAACATAAAGGAGAGGCGCTCCATAGTGCAGGACAACCACAATATACAGGCAGGAAAGACAAGCAGCCTACCGGAGCAAGTTGGGTACCTACATACACAACAATGGTGAACGCATAAGTGTAAGAAGACGTTCAGCCTGATTGCAGCCTTTCTGTGCAAAACAATAGGACAGCAAACGACTTGTGTATAAACCAGGATTCAACGGCGCTGTGCAGAACTTCAATCATGGGAGACGCCAGGTAACTTGTAAAACTTTACTAGACAATCATGCTACGCATTTCACTGCGCAAGCGCAGCTTCCTCAGGCATATCAGTTAGGGAAAACCCTCCCAGTCTTATACCAGAGGGTTTTAACCCCTTCTATTCAAATACAATATTCCACAACAATAAGCACAATGTAAAATCGCAATAATAATACATATATGTTACCACGTGAATATAAACCATAAAAAATACATACTTGTGCTCAGGGCTTTCAATTGTGCACGTGGTTGCAAGAGTTGACTACCGATTTATACATAAACACATATTGACTTACCAAGAGGTTAGAGTTCTTCCATACATGAGATTGCACCTTATAGACAGACCTAAACCTATACCAATGAGAATGACTAACTCAGCGGTTGAATTGTGCCCATAACCGCGTATGAGGGCACGCCTGAAGAGGGCATGCCCTGTGATGAGTTGATAAGAATAAGGGAGGGTTGGGAGGGTTCCGCAAACGTCACGTACGCCCCGCCTACATGATGCAGTGACATTTTATACTCCTTCCCCTAACATGGTTCCCTCTAGAGGTGCGAGGGGTGTTGGAATTCCCGCCCCCTCACACAAATTCAGCCTGATAGGCTTCCCACTTGTACTCAGGGCTTTCATTCGTGCACGTGGTTGCAAGAGTTGACTACCGATTTACACATAAACACATATTGACTTACCAAGAGGTTAGAGTTCTTCCATACCTGAGATTGCACCTTACAGACAGACCTAAACCTATACCAATGAGAATGACTAACTCAGCGGTTGAATTGTGCCCATAACCGCGTATGAGGGCACGCCTGAAGAGGGGAAAAGAAACTCAGACATAGGATTGATAACATTGCTCCTGATCAAGATAACCCACACCACCACTAGTCATATCTATCTACCCCTAACTGAACTAACCTCGAGCAACCAAGAGAGTTGAACCTGCCAGCTCGCGACCACATTGGCAGTACCTGACCCTGAGGAGTAACGGTAGAGCCGCCTACTACGGACGGCCTGACGTTGGCACAGGACCCGACTACATACTGGCTGATTCGAGCCTATTGACTTACTTACTGTGACAAATGCAGCAAGATGGAACTGATAAACTTACCAGGCATAACATACTCCAGTCCCTGCTAATAAGTGGCAAAGTTTCCACTGTTAGTCAAGTGATACGCAACCTGACACAATAACCGACCTTTGGTGACAATGACCTTACATTGGCATGACGCCTATACCAATTAAGCAAATAAGCAACCTGCCTGAAGAGTTGACTCGACTGAACAGTGAGCCATACCCTCACCTGCCCAACATGTCGTCCTAAATAAGATCTGAGGAGTGACGACCTGCAGCGAATGATGGGTCTCCTTGTCATGCACATTCCTGTAGATTTGACAGAACTCGTGTAACAATTGCGCCTATAGACTGTCGTACATGAACGCGTGACAGGTATCAACAGAAGCATTGTGTCTGAAGACATTAACGGTCTCTGCGTACCTATCGTACCTGTAGATTAGATTGGTCCTGCGTACTATCGTGCCTATAGATGTGGCAGGATTTTGCGTAATCATCGTGCCCGTAACAAGACAATCTAACTCAAACCTCGTACCTGTGGGCGTGACAGATCTTGAGTAAGCCTGTGGACGTGAAGTATGTACGCGTGATGTTGACATCACTGGACTAAACAGATTAATGCTGACCACGAACTACAAACGTACGCACCGTGGACTGCTACCACTGTATATTCAGTGCAAATTTAACGTATGCGAAGTATACTGGCACAGAGGTATGTGCGGTGTAACTATTTGTGATTGTAGAGTACAAGCTATGACCATCTGTACAGTATGAAAGCTACGAACGTATGTGTAATATACTCCGTATGCATCCATGAGTGTATGACCAATGAGAGCTATGTGTAAGGTAAGACAGTACGAAGCTAGATACGTCAACAGTTATGAGCATATGTTTCTGGATAGTGACCCGCGTATGTATGAAAGGACGGCACGCGTGAGTGCAAGTGCTCAAGGCCTGAGTGTCTAACACTGTCTGTACACATTGCATATAACACAATGAGCATATGAACAGTGCGAGTTATGTGTATGGTAAGACAGTATGAAGCTAGATACAACAACAGTTATGAGCATATGTTCTGGATAGTAACCCGCGTATGTATGGAAAGGACGGCACACGTGAGTGCAATATGACCACGACAAGCACACGAACAGTGCTCAAGGCCTGAGTGTCTAACACTGTCTGTACACATTGCATATAGCACAATGAGCGCATGAAATGTACACAACAGTAACTGTACCTGCTGCCTAAGACACTATGAGTGCATGTACTATATGCAATACCAACTGTGCTCCTGCATGTGACACTTATGAGTGTACGTACTGTAAACAAAACTAACTGTACCTGCTGTATTTAACACAAGCAGTGTGTCCATAGACATGATCGGTCTCCGCGTGCCTATCGTACCTGTAGATTAGACAGGTCCTGCGTATCCTCGTGCCTGTAGATGTGACAGGTCTTTGCGTAATCATCGTGCCTGTAACAAGACCAACTAACAAACCTCGTACCTGTAGACGTGACAGGTCTTTGAATAAAGCTGTGGACGTGATGCACGCTCGCGTGATGTTGACCTGAATGGACTAAACAGATTGATGCTGACCACAAACTGCAAACGTACGCACCGTGGAATGCTAAAAACATATGTTCAGTGCAAGCTTAAACGTATCAGAGGTATGTTCGGTGTAACTATTAATTATTGTAGAGAACAAGCTATGAGCATCTGTAAAGTATGAAAGTACGAACGTATGTATAGTATATTCCGTGTGAATCCATGGGCGTATGAACAGAGCAAGCTATGAGCGTGTGTATGGTAAGACCGTACGAAGCTAGATACAACAATAGTTATGAGCATGTGTACTGGACAGCGACTTGCGCATGTATGGAAAGGACGGCACGCATAAGTGCAATGTGACCACGACAAGCACACGAACAGTGCTCAAGGTCTGAGTGTATGACCCTATATCTGTACACATTGCGTGTGACACAACGAGCATGTGAACTGTACACAACCGCAACTGTACCTGCTGCATGAGACACTATGGGCGCATGTACTGTATGCAACACTAACTGTGGGTTCTGCATATGACACTATGAGTGTACGTACTGTAACAAAAATACTAACTGTACCTGCTGCATATGACACTGAGCATAATCACTGTATGCCACCTAACTGTGCCTACCGCCTATAACACTATGAACGTATGCACGGTATACCATACCAGTGTGACTGTACCCACTGCATATGACACTGCGCATATGTACTGCAAACTACCCTAACTGTACCTACTGCATGTGATACTAGGAGAATATTTACTGTATGCATCACCTATGAGTGTAACCCCTACAAATAACACTATAAGCATATATACTGGTGTACAAACTAACTATACCCACTGCAACAACCCTATGAGCGCATGGACTGTATACAACACTAACTAATCACTGCAATATAACACTATGAGCGTATGTACTGTATACGATACAACAACGTACCCACTGCAAGTACGCCACGAGTGCATGTGCTATGCCTAACCCTGTAACCTACTGCATGCTACTATGACCTTGTGTACTGTATACGACACTGTAACTGCACCTTCTGTATATGATGCTACAACGCATGTATGTACCATATATATATATATATATATATATATATATATATATACACACACATTTTTTATTTATTTATTTTTTTGAGTGACTGTACGGTATGAACGTTATGAACGACTGCATGAACGCTATGAGTGACTGCACGGTATGAAACGCTATGAGTGACTACACAGTATGACGCTCTGAATGACTGCACGGTATGGACGCTACGAGTGCCTGCACGGTATGGACGCTATGAGTGCCTGCAAGGTATGGGCGCTATGAGTGCCTGCACAGTATGGGCGCTATGAGTGCCTGCACGGTATGGACGCTATGAGTGCCTGCACGGAGTGAAATGCTTTGAGTGACTGCACGGTGTGAAACGCTATGAGTGCCTGCACGGTGTGGACGCTATAGGTGACTGCAGGTAAACAACATGAGTGACTGCACGGAATGGTATGAGCGCTTAAGAGTGACTGCACATTATAAATGCTGTGAGGGACTGCACGTAATGAGTGACTACACGGAATGAACGTAATGAACGGTATAAATGCAGCAAATGCACCATGTACATATGTAATATGTTGTAAGAATGCATGGAATGCAGGCTTGCAAATAATGATCGCCCAGTTATGAGTGAATCTATGGTAATGGTGCAGTGAATGAAAGCGTGGAAACACTACAACCCGTATGAAATGAGCACAGGAACTACTTGCATACTGGCACCCTATAATGACATGGCTCAAATTGCCTCGAGAAGCTAGAAGGCCCCCCCCCCTCCAGTACCACCGAGGACGCAACATTGGGGCTCTGAGGGCGACGGGCGTCCAGCATATAATGCTGCCGGCATGCAAACATTTCCCCCCCCCCCCCCCTTTTTTACACTAAATACCCTCTGCAATTATGTGCTGGTAACGCTATGACATTAATACTATACTCTGGTCATATGCGCTCCGGCTCCCGAATTCTCAGGTCTGAGGCAGAGCCTTTTTTTTTTTACAACAGCATCACCTGCCGTCTGCAGGCGGCTTAAAAACCGGTACCGCAGGCCTGCTGAGGCAAACAGATGCCGTCCGCCGCAACCAAGCCTGCCATCACCATAGTAAGCAAAAGCACGTGGGATGCCGGTCCCAGGCTAGACCCGTGAGACGCCGGCCCCTTCCCAGCAGCGTGGCCACGAGCGAGTGGCTCCTGCCGAAGACCCCCAGGATAGACCAGTAGACCGCAATCAGTTATCAAGGGAGCGCCAGCTGTGCAGACCAGCCGCACAGCCGGACAGAACAATACTGGTGCCGGAAGCCGCCCGCCGGGTCCCGGGGAGCATAATGCTGCGGCTCAGGACACCAGCCAAAAGTTAAGAAACCTTGCCGGAGCCCGGCGCTTACTGAACCGCTCCTGACGCTATCTCGAACTGCTACGCTCATCCTCTGCTGCACCATACACACATGGCCCCACTCAGAGAACCAGACCAACTGCCGACGTCCTTCCGCAAACGTCACGTACGCCCCGCCTACATGATGCAGGGACATTTTATACTCCTTCCCCTAACATGGCTCCGCCTAGAGGTGCGAGGGGTGTGGGAATTCCCGCCCCCTCACACAAATTCAGCCTGATAGGCTTCCCACATATAGAAAATACAGAAATATGCGGAAAAGGGTATACATTGTGATACTTCTTTTGCTGTGTATCTATTTTAATGCAGCTGTAATTTGCAATAATGTTGGCTGGACCATACATAGGGTCCATGCCAGGTTGAATAAGCATAGGCCCCTTTCACACTATAAAATTCATCCGTTAAAAGATCCGTTATAAACATCTGTTAGAAAAGCTTTAAAAACATTTGTTAAACGTCCGTTACAAAGTTCCATTCCAGTCTATGGGATTTTTTGATGATCTATTATGACCCGTTATAGCCAGTCATGAATAACGGACGTTAGTTGTGAAGGAAGAAAAGACGGCACATGCACAAATTTTTCTTCAGTCACAAGAAACTGGTAAATTAACGTCCGTTATTTTTAACATTGAAGTCTATGGCACACGGATGAGCCTTTATGTCATTCGTTTGCACCTGGTTTATAATATCCGTTATTACTTCTGAGAATGCCCAGAAGAGGTGACATTAGCAGACTCCTGCAGTGCTGAGGGACTACTAATACACCCATTATGGAACAGACTTGCTTCCATGATGCGAGTATTAGTTCCCTGTCTGCGGGAGTCTGACGGTGGCTGAGGAGGCTACATTAGTGTTTGTACTACTACTACCCCCATCATGGACCAGACTCTGTTCCATGATGGGGGTTGTAGTACAGGGCCTGAGAGATTGATCTCACCGGGTCTACCTCTATATATGGGTCTACCTCTATATATGGGTTATTGATCTTTTGTATAGTGGTTTTTATTCAACATAGCAGTGTTAGTCAATGGTAATGGTAGTACTGTAGTCATGGTGTGGCAGAATTATATGTCCTCTGTATTGTGGTGTTGCTAGGGATACTGGTCTGCATATAGTGGATTTTATTTCCTTACAGTATGGTGGTATTATTTAGTCACTAGGGCTAATATGGAGTGGAGATATTATTTTATGTTTCTAAGCCAGATACTAAGATAAAATCCAGCGTGTGCCGCAGGGAGGGGGGCCCAGACTACAAACTCTGTAAGGGGCCCCAAAATTTCTGATGTCCCTAACTGACATGCCTGAGGAAGCTGCGCATGCGTAGTGACATTGCATGATTGTCTAGTAAAGTTTTACAAGTTACCTGGTGTCTCCCGTGATTGAAGTACTGCACAGAGCCGTTGAATCCTGGTTTATACTCAAGTCGTTTGCTGTTCCAATGCTATACTATGTCAAAAGACTGCATGTTATAGCCCCCTATCGGGACAAAATAAAAAGTTTGAATACCCCCCCCCCCCCCCTTTCCATGTTTTAAATAATGTAAAATAATGTAATCAAAAATAAACAATCATATGTGGTACTGCCACGTACGTGAATGTCCAAACTATTAAAATATAAGGTTAGTTAAACCTCATGGCTGATGGCGTACACATATAAGTCAAAAATTGCACATCTTTAAATCACTTCATATACCATGAAAAAAAAAAAGTGATCAAAAAGTCCCATCAAAACAAAAATGGTACTTATAAAAACTACAGATCACAGCGCACAAAATCAGCCCTAATATAGCCCGCTATGCGGAAAAATAAAAAAGTAATAGGGGTCAGAAGATGACAATTTTAAACATACAAATTTTGGTGCATGTAGTTATAGTTTTATTTAAGTAGTAAATAAAATAAAATTCTACATAAATTGGGTATCCTGTAGACCACATGGACCTACAGAATAAATATAGGGTGTAATTTTTACTGAAAAGTGCACTGCATAGAAACGGAAGCACCCAAACGTTACAAAATGTTTAGTTTTTTTATTTATTTCACCCCACAAATATGTTTTTTTCTGCTATAGATTTAGTTATGAAATTATTGATGATGCAAAAATCAAGGCCTCATATGGCTCTGTAGGTGCAACATTGAAGGAGTTACGATTTAAGAAGGGGTATAGAAAAAAACACAAAGTGCAAAAATGAAAATTGTCCAGGTCCTTAAGGACGCAGGATGTATATTTACATCCTGCGCAGACTCCCACGATGTAACGATATCAGGTCGTTGATGGCCGCCGGGACCCTAAGTTAATACCTGACATCACCAATCGCGGTCAAAGTTGACCGCCGCATCTGAAGTGAAACTGAAAGCATCCTGGCAGCTCAGTCGGTCTGTTCAGGACTGCCGTGGTGAAATCACGGCATCCTGAACAGCTTGAAGGACACCAGGAGGATCCCTACCTGCCTCCTGCGTGTCCGATCGCCGAATGACTGCTCCGTGCCTGAGATCCAGACAGGAGCAGTCGAGCGGCAATGACACTGATCAATACCATGTTAATGCGTAGCAGTGAACAGTGTAAGAGATCAGTGTGTGCAATGTTATAGTCCCCTATGGAAGCTATAACATTGCAAAAAAATGTAAATAAATGTGTTTTAACCCCTTCCCTAATCAGTCAGAATCACCCCCCCTTTTCCCATTAAATAAAAATATAAACATATGTGGTATCGCTGCGTGTGTAAATGTCCAAACTATAAAAATATATAGTTAATTAAACCGCACGGTCAATGGCGTACACGTAAAAAAAAATCCAAAGTCCAAAATAGCGTATTTTTGGTCACTTTTTATACTACTAAAAATTGAATAAAAAGCGATCAAAAAGTCAAAAATGGTACTGATGAAAACTTAAGATCACGGCGCAAAAAAATAAGCCCTTATATATTCCCATATGCGGAAAAATAAAAAAGTTAAAGGGGTCAGAAGAGGAAATTTTTAAACGTATAAATGTTCCTGCATGTAGTTATGATTTTTTCCAGAAGTACGACAAAATAAAACCTACATAAGTAGGGTATCATTTTAACCGTATGGACCTACAGAATAATAAGGTGCTAATTTTACAGAAAAATGCACTGCGTAGAAACGGAAGCCCCCAAAAGTTACAAAATGGCGTTTTTTCTTCAATTTTGTTGCACGATTTTTTTTTACCGTTTCTTCGTGGATTTTGGTTAAAATGACCAACGTCACTGCAAAGTAGAATATGGATTTTTAGGTGAAGAATTGAAAGGGTTATGATTTTTAAACGGTATGGAGGAATAAACGAAAATGCAAAAACTGAAAACCGCTGAGTCCTTAAGGGGTTAAGGCCAAAATGGGCTTGGTACTTAAGGAGTTAAATATGTTTTCCGCATGTTTAATGCATCCAGTGGTATTGTGAGGTCCTAATTAATTGGCTCATCTGGCTGGCAGAGCGGGGGAGGGGTGTTAAAACTATGCCCATTGTGTGGGATATGAAAAAAAATGTAATAAATAAACCTCTACTTACCTCCAGTGCTCCCACGATGTCTCTGGTGTCCTGCTCCAGTCCCAAAGTGCGATGGTCTTCCTGAGCTGCAGCGAGACGGGAAGCACCTGGGCCCAAAATTTCATGGTTACTCAGTGAATCGCTGCCTGCAGGGATGTCCCGTAAAAGTAGTAAAACACATTGGAACCGGATGCTTCCCGGGCCAGACAGACACGCTGCTGCACAGAAAACCGATCACATTGGGGTTTGGAGAAGGACACCAGAAGTAAAGCGGAAGCACTGGAGGTAAGTAAGGGCTTATTTATTTTTTTCTAAATATTTCACACAATGGGCATAGTTTTGAAACTTCCCTCCTGCTGGATAACCGCTATTTAAGTTCCTGCAAATGGAACAAAGTAATAACTAATAAGAGTTTGAATCTCTCCCCTTTTCCCATTTTTCAAATAAAATGTAAAAAAAAAAAACATAACGTGTAGTATCGCTGCGTGCATGAATGACCAAACTCTTAAAATATAATGTTAATGTCAAAAGCGCAAGCGTAAAAAAATTCTAAAGTCCAGAAATAAGAATTTTTGGTCACTTCATATACTAGAAATTTAGAAAATGTGATCAAAAAAGGTGCCATCGAAACAAACATGGTCCTGATAAAAAATTACAGATCACAACGCAAAAAATGAGCTCTCATACATCCTAGTATATGGGGGAAAAAAGTTTTAGGGGTCAGAAGAGGACAATTTTAACCTCTTAAGGACACTCCCCTGCTATCTAACAACAATATAACTCCAAAAGGTTAGAAAAAAACCTCTATATACGGTATACACATTATAATAAAATATGACTTTTGTTACAAAATGTGTATAAAAGGTGAAAAAACACAATTAAAAACACTATCCCAATTGCATCACAGTGGTGACCACCTCTCGAGTGACCACAGATCTGTGCACTGATCAAACAGTTTTTAATAGCCTTAGTCTGCTTATCTTAGCTCAGCTATCTACACTCAATCAGTGTAAATAGTTGAGCAAAGAGCTCTGAGGGTAGATGGGCACCCCTAATATACAGAGTTCACCAAATACCCACTGTGGCAGTGATAGTGACACTTGTTATTACACTCAAAGTGTGCGTACATAAGCACACTAGGGCCATTAACAACTGTTTGACCAGTGCGCAAATCTGTGGTCACTCGAGAGTGACATTGTCAGAAATAGGCACTACACTGATGCAATTGGGATACTGTTTTTAATTGTGTGTTTTCTCACTTTTTTGTAACACATTGGCCCTCATTTACTAACAGGATCCAGACACTTTTTGTCGGGTTTTGCGCCAGAACTCTTTCTGCGCCAGAATTTGCGCCCGAATCTGGCACACAACCCGACAAAATTAAAATCACTCAGAGTGAAAAAAAAACAAAAGGGGCGCTTTTCCCGACAAAAGGGGTGTGTTCCCGACAAAAAGAGAAAAAACACTCCGAGTGTGAAGAAAACTCACAGGAAAACCTGTGAGTTTTGCTTCACAGAAAACCGACAGGTCACAGCTGTCGGTAACTTCCTCAAAACGGAGTGAATCCTGCTACCCCCAGCATGGAACAGGGTCTGTTCCATGTTGGGGGTAGTAGTAGAGGGGCTGAGGGATTGATCGCACCGGGTCTCACTTCTGAGACCCGAACCGATGTTATTAAGAAGGGGAGCGGGCGGCATGTTCCGATCCCCTGCAATGTACAGTAAACTTTCATTTTTAAATTCCCCACCGAGGAGCTAATCAGGGCTCCTGGCAGGGTTTTAATATAGAAGCTGTGGTGGGCAAAGATGTATAGAATCGCTGGGGGGGTATATATCTGGCCCCTCCAGCGTTTCTACATATCTTTCCCCCTGCTGCGCTATATCAAACTTAGTGCCCGCAGTGCTTGAATAAATGTACTCCCCCCCCCCCCCCCCCAGTGCTATTATATATCTATACTGACACCCCCCCCCCCCCCAGCTGCGCATATTAATATTCATATTTTCTCCCTCCCCTGGCTGCCAATGAATGAAAACTATTAGCGGCGGAGCAGAAGGCTGCTGCCCGCTCACGCTGCTAAGAGTTTGTCATTCATAGAGGGCAGCAGCTGCATATCATGCTGTGGGGGTCAGACATATGGATATATGTCTGACCCTCACATCATACATATACAAATGCCGGCTCACCGCTATGAATGACAAGTAAGCTATTAGGAGCAGCAGCGCGAGCCTCCCTGCACTGCTTTACTTGTCATTCATAGCAGTGAGCCGGCATTTGTATATGTATGCTGTGAGGGTCAGACATATATCCATATGTCTGACCCTCACAGCATGATATGCAGCTGCTGCCCGCTATGAATGACAAACTCTTAGCAGCGTGAGCGGGCAGCAGCCTTCCGCTCCGCCGCTAATAGAGTTTTCATTCATTGGCAGCCAGGGGAGGGAGAAAATATGAATATTAATATGCGCAGCTGGGAGGGCAGTATATAAATATATATATATATATGCGCAGCGGTGGTCAGTATATGCGCAGCGGGGGTCAGTATATGCGTAGCGGGGGTCAGTATAGATATATAATAGCGCTGGGGGGGGCAGTACATTTATTGAAGCACAGCGGGCACTAAGTTTGATATAGCGCAGCAGGGGGAAAGATATATAGAAACGCTGGAGGGGCCAGATATATAGTCCCGTCCCGTCCCCCCCCCCCCAGCGATTCTATACATCTTTGCCCACTACAGCGCTTCTATATTAAAACCCTGCCAGGAGCCCTGATTAGCTCCTCGGTGGGGAATTTAAAAATGAAAGTTTACTGTACATTGCAGGGGATCGGAACATGCCGCCCGCTCCCCTGCTTAATAACATCTGATCAGATCGGGTCTCAGAAGTGAGACCCGGTGCGATCAATCCCTCAGCCCCTCTACTACTACCCCCAACATGACAGACCCTGTTCCATGATGGGGGTAGTAGTACAAGCACTAATTTAGTCAGAATTTGCAGAGACTTTTTTGTCGCACAGAATACATTTTGTGCGACAAAAAAAACCTGCGACAGAAAGAAAGGGAAATTGGGCGACAGATTAGTAAATAGCATCAGAAAAAAAAAAAAGGAGTAAAGGACTTGCAAAAACACAAACCGACACTCCACTAGTAAATGAGGGCCATTTTGTAATAAAAGTTTTATTTAATTATATCACATGTATATATAGAAGTTTTTTTTTTCTAACCCCTTGGGTTTATATTGTTAGATTTAGATACCTCTACATGTGTTTATTGGCCAACCGTTTGCAGTCCGTGTGTCATAGCCCGACCGTGTATTGATAGAAGGTACGGCACTCTCTGTCAAGGCGTGGGTGCACAGTTAGGGTCCCAACCCATGTAGTAATCAAAGAAATGATAAAATAGCACTCCACTTGCAGTGAAAATAAGGGTAAATTTTATTCTTGCAATCCAAAATTATGAGACGTTTCGGTCAATAATGACCTTCCTCAAACCGGATTGCTGCGGGGAAAGGAGTAATTAAGGAAGAAACGGTATCCAAAAACCAGGTAACAGGTAGGTAGGTGAGGCGACAGTAGTCGCATAGCCCGACCGTGTGTCATAGCCAGACTGTCGCGGTTAAATTGTGGCATCCCGAACATCAAAGAGGACGGGGTGTCCCTGTCTGCCTCCTCTCCGTCTGATCTGCTGCTCCATGCCTGCTCAACAGGCTGGGGCAGTAGAGAGTTGATAATCCTGATCAATGCTATGCTATGGCATTGCATTGAACGGTGCAATCAGAAGATTGCATGTAAAAAACTTTTATATGAGGACAAAAAAATTGTGTAAAAAAAGTTAATAAATGTGATTTAACATATTCATAAGAAGAAAGAAAAAGACGGCCACTCACCAAAGTCCATCTTCACACTTTTATTGCAGCATAAAATACATATATCACAGATACAAAGGGAGAGTGAGGAAGCGGGGGGTACAAAGGAGAAAAGCTCCGTTTCGCACTTAGCAAGTGCTTCTTCCGGCCATACAACCTTCTTTAACACTGCATTACAGATATACAGGTAAGTAAAACAGGTAACCATACACCGGTTATTCACCCACACATGTCAGACGTCTCGGATGGGTGTTACCCAAAATCAGAAGCATACTGCTAGGTCTGTTCTTTCATTTAACCCTAGAGGGCCTGTCGCATTGGTTTGAATGATCCAATGTGTTTCTCTTTTCAGGAGTATTGTGTCTGTCCGTTTTACTATCTTGGCCTCAACTTTTTCAAGTCCCGCAAATCGCAGGATTTCTGGATTGTCATCATACTTTTCTTTCTTTCTTTAGATCGGCATGTAATTAAATCGTTAACTGTGTGAAAAATTTGACCTATTGTCAAGTTTTTTGTTGCCTTATTTTATACTTACAGAAATTACAATTCCTGCAGCTAAAATTCCCTTTTGGTATAAGGTCACCCAACCATGTTTTTTGAATTTTTTGTTCCTTCTTTTTTAGGTTGTCCCCTGTCGTTTTATTTTTTCTGTACGCATCCAGAGGTTTTCTATTGGCAACACTTCTTAGATCCTCATCTGCTTCTATCAAAGGTTCATGGGCAAATTTTCGAAAACACAAATGTACAACGCCTTTGTGCTGCCTTCGCAATGTATTTTACATGCTTGGCACTCAGCAGGGACTGTTCCTTTAAGACCCTCCATTTTCTTGAAGCCTAGAGGCGGGCCTTCTCTCTAAAGCATAGGGCTAGATCCGGCATGTCTCATTCATTCCAGCTCCAGCCACCACAGTGACCAGATCCACAGGACTTCTTAAAGCTAATACAGACTGCAAATCTGATAAATACCAAAGCCTGTGAGTACGGAATTGTTAGTTAGCCTGTGGAGAGAGATGCTAGGCATTTGTAGATAGATAATGTGTTTTCAGTGTGTAGTAAGTGAGCACATGTTAGACCCTATCTATGTATTAGCTATGCATAATGTAAGGCACTTGAATAGCCATGCTTACATTTGTCTTTCATATGTTTGTTTTACAGTTTTACCACTTTCATTATATCTCAGTAAAGATTACATCAGTTAAGCAAACCAGCGTGTCTTTCCTTGAGATTCGGTATAAACTTGATGTGAAGCTGTGTCCACGAGACAGCGGAGACATTATAGCCTTTCTTGTTTGTATTTCAGTTTAGATTGTATTAAATCCGGTCTTTTTTTCATATTCGTTCTCGGTCTACTTTTTTTGATTAAGGTTTCTGGATATGCTCTCTCCTTCAATCTTGCTTCTAAGTCGTCAGCTTGTGCGTGAGAAGACTCTTCTATAGTATATTTCCTTTTTAATCTGATAAATTGCCCATACGGTATTTCTTTTTTAACTGCGTGTTGATGTGAGCTATTATAATGAAGTAAGGTATTTCTTGAAACTTCTTTTCTGTACCCTTCTGTGATAAGTGTATTGTTCATGATCAGTAGCCTTATGTCCAAAAATTCTAATGTTTTCCCCCCATATTGAAGTGTAATTTTCATGTTCACTGTATTGATATTATTGAGGTCACTGACAAAATCCATAAATTGTTGTTCTGACCCTGACCAGATGACTAAAATGTCATCTATGAATCTAATGTAGGTCTTAATGTATTGTAGATATGGGTTATTTGAAGTGTAAATGTACCCGTCTTCAAACATTGCTAAAAACAAATTTGCGTAGGTACAAGAGACTGGGGTCCCCATAGGGGTCCCCGTCTCCTGTCTATACCATTCTTCAGAGTGCTTAAATGTATTATTGACAAGTACAAACTGAAGTACTTCAGTTACAAACTTCCTTAGCCCTGTTGATATCTCGGTGAATTGCAAGAATTCTTCTACAGCCTGTACACCCGCATCATGTGGGATGCGGGTGTACAGGTTGACTACATCAATTGAGCATAGTTTAAAATTATCTTCACATTGAATATCTTGAACTATATTCAATATGTGACTTGTGTCCTTTATGTAAGATGGAATTGAGGGTAAGATGGAATTTAACAGCCAATCTATGTACTGGGATAAGTGTTATGTCACTGAGCCGATCCCCGCCACTATGGGTCTTTCAGCTTCATCATATTGCCTTTTACTTTAATGACTATACTACCACCTTTGTCTGCTCTAATAACCAGGAGATTGTCCCTATTTTACAGAGACTTCATAGCTTGAAGCTCAGCTGAAGTGAGATTAGGCTCTGGTTGTGGATATAGGATGGACTTCACATCCCTAATTACAGCTTTAATAAAAAATAAAAAAATTTGATTCTTTCCCTTTTGTAAACCTCCTAGTTACCTGGGCCTCTTATATACCTTCTGGTTGATATTCTGCAAAACCTGTGGCTAACATCATTACACATTCCCTTTCAATCTCATAAAATTCAAATGGAAATGTCAACAAGCCAGCTCCATCAGAAGCCTCTTGCACAGTCCCTTTAAAAATCGCAGATCCTAATCTAAAAGGGCAACAGATGACCACTCAGCCCCACCTCAGGTCCCTTTAGAGGACGAAAAAAAGAACATGAAATGGGGTAGAAGAAGGAAACAAGGACAGAGATCCCATACCACATGAGCAGAAGAAACGAAAAGCAACCGCCTGGAAACCGCTGAATTAGAGTCTAACGTGATCAACTTAACCAACGACCCCCTAGACGAAGCAACATTATCCTTATTGTCCAAAGGACTCAACTACGGTCTTGAAGTCTAATTCGAAATAGACTTGGCTAGATCTATTAGAGACATTAATTTGTATACGTTCTTCTCTAATAAACCTACGCATGAGCAAAATATATTAGAGGGCGAACAGACCATCGTGATAGGCCCTTTGGGCTTTTTTCCATTTGAATTTGATGAGATGGAAAGGGAATGCGTAACGTTGTTAGCCACAGGTTTTGCAGAATATCAGTCATAAGGTATAAAAGAGGCCCAGGTAACTAGGAGGTTTACAAAAGATAAAGAATCAAAATCCCCCCCACCCACCCCCAAGTCCCCAGGGCAGTAATCTAATATTTTTACTTAAGCTGTAATTAGTGATGTGAAGTCCATCATGTATCCACAAAAAGGGCATAATCTCACTTCAGCTGAGCTTCAAGCTATGAAGTAAAAAAAAAAATAGGAACGCTCTTGTGGTTATTAGAGCGGACAAAGATGGTAGTATAGTCATTCAAAAAAAAAAGGCAATATGATGAAGAAGCCGAAAGGCAATATGATGAGGAAGCTGAAAGGCAATTAGCCGACAGAAAGACATACACCACCCTGTCCGCGGATCCTATCCACAAGATCATGAACAATTTGAGATCATTCCTCCATACATATGTAGAGAAAGGAATTCTATCAAGGAAGACAGACTAATCCCAGAGACTAATCCCCGATTCTCCAAGACCCACAAGATTGTACCATCTTCCAAAAGTGCACAAGTCACTGGGCCGACCCCTGGTAGACCCATAGTGGCGGGGATCGGCTCAGTGACAGAACACTTATCCCAATACATAAATTGGCTGCTAAATCCCCTCTTACCCTCAATTCCATCTTACATAAAGGACACAAGTCACTTATTGAATACAGTTCAAGATATTCAATGCGGAGAAAACGTTAAACTATGCTCAATTGATGTATTCAACCTGTACACCCGCATGACCCGGGTGTACAGGCTGTAGAAGAATTCTTGCAATTCAACAGGGCTAAGGAAGTTTGTAACTGAAGGACTTCAGTTTGTACTTGTCAATAATACATTTAAGGACACTGAAGAATGGTATGGACAGGAGACTGGGACCCCTATGGGGACTCCAGTCTCTTGTACCTACGCAAATTAGTTTTTAGCAATGTTTGAAGACAGGTACATTTACACTTCAAATAACCCATATCTACAATACATTAAGACCTACGTTAGATTCGTATATGACATTTTAGTCATCTGGTCAGGGTCAGAACAACAATTTATTGATTTTGTCAGTCACTTCAATAATATCAATACAGTGAACATGACAATTGCGCATCAATATGGGGGGGAAACATTTGAATTTTTGGACATAAGGCTACTGATCATGAACAATACACTTATCAGAGAAGGGTACAGAAAAGAAGTTGCAAGAAATACCTTACTTCATTATAATAACTCACATCAACACGCAGTAAAAAAAAAAAAAAAAAAAAAAAGGAATACTGTATGGGCAATTTATCAGATTAAAAAGGAATAATACTATAGAAGAGTCTTCTCACGCTCAAGCTGACGAGTTAGAAGCAAGATTGAAGGAGAGAGCATATCCAGAAACATCAAAAAAAGTAGACAGTATGAAAAAAACACAAGAATTAATACAATCTAACAAACTTTTATTTAACAAAATTAGTATGTTTAAAATTGCCCTATTTTGACTACCTATAACTTTCTCATTTTTCCGTAAATGGGGCGATATGAGGGCTCATTTTTTGCACCATGATCTGCAGTTTTTATCAGCATCACATTTGCTTAGGTTTTACTTTTTATTAATAATTTATATTTTTTTTATAAAATGTGACAAAAAAGCAGCAATTTTGGACTTTAAAATTTTTTTTACGTTTACGCCGTTCCCCGTACGGGATGATTAACATTATATTTTAATAGATCAGACTTTTACGCACGTGGCAATACCAAATATGTGTATTAATTATTTTTTTTACGCTTTTTGGGGGGTAAAATGGGAAAACGGACATTTTACTTTATTGGGGGGAGGGGAATTTTCATTTTTTTTTAACTTTTTTTAATTAATTTATTTATTTATTTATTACACTTTTTATGTCCCTATAGGGGGCTATTCATTGCAATCAGTTGATTGCTAATACTGTGCAGTGCTATGTATAGGACACAGCACTGCTCAGTATTATTGGTGATCTTCTGCTCTGGTCTGCTCGATCTCAGACCAGAGCAGAAGACCCTGGGAGACTGCCAGAGCCAGGTGAGGGGACCTCCGACCGCCATGCTGGACGATCGGATCCCCGCGGCAGCGCCGCGGGCGATCCGATCATCCATTGAAAGTACCGCAATGCCGCAGATGCCGTGATCTGTATTGATCACGGCATCGGAGGGGTTAATGGCGAGCATCCGCGCAATTGCAGATGTCCGCCATTACCGGCGGGTCCCTGGCTGCTGATCGCGATCATGTCGGCGCGTAAATGTACGTCATGGTGCGTTAAGTACCACGTCACCATGACGTACATTTACATCCATTGTTGTTAAGGAGTTAAAATAAAATGTTAATGATACCATACGGTAAACGGCGTGAACATTAAAAAAAAAAAAAAAAAAGTCCAAAATAGCTGCTTTTTTTTATAACATTTTATTTCAAATAAAATTAATAAAAATGTATTTAAAAAGTTTTATATAAGCAAATATGGTATCAATAAAATAGTACAGATCACTTCGCAAAAAATGAGCCCTCATACCGCCGCTTATATGGAAAAATGAAAAAGTTATAGGTCTTCAAAATAGGGATATTTTAAACGTACTAATTTGGTTAAAAAGTTTGCAATTTTTTTTAAGCGCAACGTTAATAGAAAAGCATGTTATCAATTTAATGGTATTGACCGAAAGAATAAAGAACACGTCATTTTTACCGTAAATTGTACGGCGTGAAAACGAAACCTTCCAAAATTAGCAAAATTGCTGTTTTAATTTCCCCACACAAATAGTATTTTTTGGGTTGCGCCATACATTTTATGGTAAAGTGAATGATGGCATTACAACGGACAACTGGTCACGCAAAAAACAAGTCTGTGGATGAAAATATAAAAAAAGAGTTATGATTTTTTGAAAAAGAGGAGGAAAAAACAAAAAACTTAAAAATAAAATTGTCTGCGTCCTTAAGGTGTTAAAGAAGGTTGTATGGCTGGAGAAAGCACTTGCTAAGTGCGAAACGAAGCTTGTCGCCATTGTACCCCCCCCCCCCCCCCCCGCTCCCTCCCTCTCCCTTTGTATCTGTGAGTATTTTATGCTGCAATAAAAGCGAGAAAATGGACTTTGGTGAGTTGCCAGCTTTGTCTTTCTTCTTATGAATATGTCTACGATTGCACACTGCTGGTAGCCTGAGCACCGCCACTATCGAACTGCAAGAACCACCCAAGCCCGTGCAATAGATCTCCTGAATCACCGCAGTGTCGTAAGAGTTTTTCTGTTTTGTGAAATGTGATTTAATCCCTTTCCTAATAAAAGTTTGAATTACCCCCCTTTTCCCATTTAAAGAAAAAAAAAAAAATAATATGTAAACAAAAACTAACACGTTGTATCGTTGCATGCGTAAATATCCGAACTATAAAAATAACGTTAAACTGCACGGTCAATGGCGTATACGTGAAAAAATTCAAAAGTTCAAAATTGCGTATTTTGGGTCATTTTTTATACCCTAAAAAACAAAATTTTGGGAAAAATATTTTTAAAAAAACAATCAAAACAAAAAATGGTACCAATAAAAACTTCAGATCACGGTGCAAAAAATGAGCCCTCATACAACCCTGTATGCGGAAAAGTTATAGCGGTCAGAAGATGGCAATTTTAAACAAACTAATTTTGGTGTATGTAGTTAAAAAAAAAAAAAATTATAAGTAGTATAATAAAATAAAACCTACATGAATTGGGTATACTTGTGACCGTATGTAATGTGTCACTTTTACCGAAAAGTGCACTGCGTAGAAACGGAAGCCACTAAAATTTACAAAACCATTTTTTCTTCAATTTTATCCCACAAATAATTGTTTTTTGGTTTTGCCATAGATTTTGTGGCGAAATGACTGATGTCATTACAAAGTAAAATTGGTAGTGCATAAAACAAGCCCTCATGTCTGTAGGTGGAAAACAAAGCGTTATTTTTATTTTTTTTAGAGGGTGAGGAAAAAAATAAAAGTGCAAAAACTGAAAATCCTTAAGGGATTTAGCATACTAATTTTTGCACAAAGTTAGAATTAGAATAGTAGTAAAATAAAACAAAACCTATATAAATTGGGTATGATTTTAATCATACGGACCTATAGAATAAAGATAATGTGTCATTGTTACCCAAAGGTGCACCAGGTAGAAACAGAAGCCCACAAAAGTTGCAAATTTTTTTTCTTAATTTTGCCCTACAAATACCCTCATACGGGTCTTTAAATGAAAAAAAAAACATTATGTCTATTTGAAGGAAAGTAAGAAAAAACAAAACCTCATAAAAATCAGTCCTGAAAGGGTAAAAAATGATTTGATCAATTCGTACAACAATGAAAGGTGAATGTATACAGGCATCCTCCTAAGTCACATTCATTATCTCCCGTGTATCTCATGTAAGCTCATCCCTCACATTTTTTGTCTTTTCATGTGACAATACTGAAGAAGTGACCACCTACTACAATTTAATGTGGTGAATGCACAGCCTGTGTAACAGTGTTTAGCCCCTTAACGACTGCCGCTGTATATATATGGCACAGTTGTGCGGCAGGTCTATGAAGCAAGCTTACTTCATATCTGTGATATCTGAAAAATCACATTGTATGATTCTTAAAAAATTAATTAGCATTTCATTGATCACCTACCAACCAGTAAGAATTACGTCTCTCACAGAAGGGGGTACTCCCTTCTGGGAATTTTTTTCTTTTAAATCAACTGGTGCCAGAAAGTTACAAAATCTTGTAAATTACTTCTACCAGTATTTAAAAATCTTATCCCTTTCAGTACTTAACAGCTGCAGTATGATCCCCAGGAAGTACTTTTCTTTTTGAATTTCTTTTCTGTCTGACCACAGTGCTCTCTGCCGACACCCCTGTCCATGTCAGGAACTGTCCAGAGCAGGAGCAAATAACAATCCCAAACCTATCCTGCTCTGGACAGTCCCTGACATGGATAGACGTGTCAGCAGACAGCACTGTGGTCAGACAGTATAGAAATTCAAAAAGAAAAGAACTTCCTGTGGAGCATACAGTAGCTGATAAGTACTGGAAGTATTACGATTTGTAAATAGAAGTAATTTACAAATCTGTTTAACTTTCTGGCACCAGGTGATTAAAAAAAATAAAAATAATAATAATAATGTTTTCCACAGGAGTACCCCTGTAAGAAGCCCTCCTGTTCTCCACTCATTGCTTGTATTAACTCCACCTGTTTGAACTCATTACCTGTATAAAAGACACCTGTCAATACACAATCAAACAGACTCCAACCTCTCCATAATGGCCAAGACCAGAGAGCTATGTAAGGACATCAGGAAGAAAATTGTAGACCTGCACAAGGCTGAGATGGGCTACAGGACAATAGGCAAGCAGCTTGGCGAGGAGGCAGCAACTGTTGGCGCAATTATTAGAAAATGGAAGAAGTTCAAGAGAACATGCAATCTCCCTCAGTCTGGGGCGCCATGCAAAATCTCATCTCGTGGTCATGAGGAAGGTGAGGGATCAGCCCAGAACTACACAGCAGGACCTGGTCAATTACCTGAAGAGACCTGGGACCACAGTCTCCAAGACAACCATTAGTAACATACTATGCCCTCATGGTTTAACCTGTTAAGGACCAAGGGCGTACAGGTACGCCTTTGCTCCCTGGTACTTAAGGACCAAGGGCGTACCAGTACGCCCGTGGGAATTTCGGTCCCTGCCGCGCGCCCCCCCATGTCGGCGATCGTCGCAAATCGAAAGTGAAGGGATCCCCCTGAAGGGATAGGAGTGAGGTGGCAGGGGTGCCACCCCTCCTATCCCTGCTATTGGTGGTCTAGACGCGACCACCAATAGCAGATCGAGGGCGGGTGGGTTAACTTTCGTTTTCCCCGTTCTGGCCACCCACAATAGGCGGGCCAGGACGGGGAAACGATGGAGGACCGGCGCCGAAGATCCACTTACCCTGCGGGCGAGGCTGCGGGCGACGATCGGTGTCGGAGATCGGCGCGGGCGGCATGTCGTGCAGCAGA
Organism: Hyla sarda; assembly: GCF_029499605.1. Lineage (NCBI taxonomy): Eukaryota > Metazoa > Chordata > Amphibia > Anura > Hylidae > Hyla > Hyla sarda. The sequence continues at coordinate 262,124,721 of NC_079189.1, forward strand.
AGAGGACGGCTCCCTGGATCCGACGGAAGCCGGTAAGTTGCTTGGCAACATCTAGGGGACTACAGTTTGAGACCATTATACAGTGGTCTCTACACTGTGACTGTCCAGATGTTGCAAAACTACAACTCCCAGCATGCCCAGACAGCTGTCATGCTGGGATTTATAGTTTTGCAACAGCTGGAGGGTCACAGTTTGGAGATCACTGTGCTGTGAACTGTAGCCCACTAGATCTTGCAAAACTACAACTCCCAGCATGCCCACATAGCAGTTTGCTGTCTGGGCATGCTGGCATTTGTAGTTTTGCAACATCTGGAGGTCCACAGTTTTGAAATAACTGTGAAGTGGTCTCTAAACTGTAGACCTCCAGGTGTTGCAAAACTGCAAATCCCAGCATGCCCACACAGCAAACAGCTGTCTCAGCATGCTGGGAGTTGTAGTTGCGTACATCTAGCTGTTGCATAACTACATCTCCCAGCATGCACTTCGACGATCAGTCCATGCTGGGAGTTGTAGTTTTGCAACAGCTGGAGGCACACTGGTTGGAAAATACTGAGTTAGGTAACAGAACCTAACTGAAGGTTTTTCAATCGGTGTGCCTCCAGCTGTTGCAAAAGTACAACTCCCAGCATGCACAGTCTGTCAGTGCATGCTGGGAGTTGTAATTTTGAAACAGCTGGAGGTTTGCCCCCCCATGTGAATGTACAGGGTACATTCACACAGTCAGGTTTACAGTAAGCTTCCTGCCTCAAGTATGAGCTGCGTCAAATTTTTTGCCGCAGCGCAAACTCCTAGCGGTAAGCTCACTGTAACCCGCCAGTGCGAACGTACCCTAAAAACACTACATTAACACAAAATAAAGGGTAAAACACTACACATACACCCCTTACACTGTCCCCCCAATAAAAATGAAAAAAACGTATTGTTCAGCAGTGTTTCCAAAACGGAGCCTCCAGCTGTTGCAAAACAACAACTCCCAGCATTTCCGGACAGCCACTGACTGTCCAGTCATACTGGGAATTTAGCAACCGCTGGAGGCACCCTGTTTGTGAATCACTGGCGTAGAATACCCCTATGTCCACCCCTATGCAATCCCTAATTTAGTCCTCAAATGCGCATGGCGCTCTCTCACTTCGGAGCCCTGTCGTATTTCAAGGAAACAGTTTAGTGCCACATATGGGGTATTTCCATACGGGAGAAATTGCACTACAAATTTTGGGGGGCTTTTTCTCCTTTTACCCCTTATGAAAAGGAAAAGTTGGGGTCTACACCAGCCTGTTAGTGTAAAAAAAAAAAAAAATTTACACTAACATGCTGGTGTTGCCCTTTACTTTTTATTTTCACAAGAGGTAAAAGGAAAAAAAGACCTCCAAAATTTGTAACGCAATTTCTCCTGAATACAGAAATACCCCATATGTGGGCGTAAAATGCTCTGTGGGCACACAACAAGGCTCAGGAGTGAGAGCGCACCATGTACATTTGAGGCCTAAACTGGTGATTTGCACAGGGGTGGCTGATTTTACAGTGGTTCTGCCATAAATGCAAAAAAAATTAATACCCACATGTGACCCCATTTTGGAAACTACACCCCTCACGGAATGTGACAAGGGGTATAGTGAGCCTGAACACCCCACAGGTGTTTGACAAATTTTCATTAAAGTTGGATGGGGAAAAAAAAAACATGTATTCTGAGTAAGAAAATACCCCATATGTGGATGTAAAGTGCTCTGAGGGCGAACTACAATGCTCAGAAGAGAAGGAGCGCCATTGGGATTTTGAAGAGAAAATTTGTCCTGAATTGAAGGCCACGTGTGTTTACAAAGCCCCCATGGTGCCAGAACAATGGACCCCTCCCACATGTGACCCCATTTTGGAAACTACACCCCTCACGTAATGTAATAAGGGGTACAGTGAGCATTTACGCCCCACAGGCGTCGGACCACTGTTCCAGAAAACTGTCAGTGAAAATGAAAAATGTAATTTTGCATTTGCTCAGCCCACTGTTCCAAAGATCTGTCAAACACCAGTGGGGTGTAAATACTCACAGCACTCCTTATTAAATTCTATGAGGGGTGTAGTTTCCAAAATAGGGTCACATGTTGGGGGGTCCACTGTTCTGAAACCACGGAGGGCTTTGTAAACGCACATGGCCCCCGACTTCCATTCCAAACAAATTCCCTTTCCAAAAGCTCATTGGCGCTCCTCCTCTTCTGAGCATTGTAGTTCGCCAGCAGAGCACTTGACGTCCACATGTGGGGTATTTTCATACTCAGAAGAAATGGGGTTACAAATTTTGGGGGTCATTTTCTCCTATTACCCCTTGTAAAAAATGTAAAATGTGTGGAAAAACCAGCATTTCAGTGAAAATGTTTTCTCATTTACACATCCAACTTTAACAAAAAAGTCAGGCTCACTGTACCCCTGGTTATGTTCCTTGAGGGGTGTAGTTTCCAAAATAGTATGCCATGTGTTTTTTTTTTTTTTTTTTTGCTGTTCTGGCACCATAGGGGCTTCCTAAATGCGACATGACCCCCAAAACCATTTCAGCTAAATTTGCTTTCAAAAAGCCAAATGTGACTCCTTCTCTTCTGAGCATTGTAGTTTGCCTGCAGAACATTTTACGTCCTAATATGGGGTGTTTCCATACTCAGAAGAGATGGGGTTATAAATTTTGGGGGGCATTTTCTCCCATTACCCTTTATAAAAATGGTAAATTTGGGGAAAAAATTTATTGAAAAAAAAAATGTTTTTCATTTACACATCCGACTTTAACGAAAAGTCATCAAACACCTGTGGGGTTTTAAGGCTCACTGGACAGCTTGTTATGTGCCTTGAGGGGTGTAGTTTCCAAAATGGTATGCCATGTGGGGGTTTTTCTGCTGTTCTGGCACCATAGGGGCTTCCTAAATGTGACATGCCCCCCAAAAACCATTTCAGAAAAACTCACTCTCCAAAATCCCATTGTTGCTCCATCCCTTCTGAGCCCTCTACAGCGCCCGCTGTACACTTGACATACACAAGGTATTTCCTTACTCGAGAGAAATTGGGTTACACATTTTGAGAGGATTTGTCTCCTTTTACCTCTTGTAAAAATTCAAAAACTGGGTCTACAAGAACATGCGAGTGTATAAAATGAAGATTTTGAATTTTCTCCTTTATTTTGCTGTTATTCCTGTGAAACAACTAAAGGGTGGACACACTTACTGAATGTCATTTTGAATACTTTGAGGGGTGCAGTTTTTATAATGGGGTCATTCGTGGGGTATTTCTAATAGGAAGACCCTTCAAATCCACTTCAAAACTGAACTGGTCCATGAAAAATTCTGATTTTGAAAATTTTGTGAAAAATTGGAAAATTGCTGCTATACTTTGAAGCCCTCTGATGTCTTCCAAAAGTAAAAACATGTCAACTTTATGATGCAAACATAAAGTAGACATATTGTATATATGAATCAAAATATAATTTATTTGGAATGTCTATTTTCCTTACAAGCAGAGAGCTTCAAAGTTCGAAAAATGCAAAAAGTTCTATTTTTTCATCAAATTTTGGAATTTTTCACCAACAAATGATGCAAGTATCGACAAAATTTTACCACTAACAAAGTAGAATATGTCACGAAAAAACAATTTTGGAATTAGAATGAAAGGTAAAAGCATCCCAGAGTTATTAATGCTTAAAGTGACAGTGGTCAGATGTGCAAAAAAATCTCTGGTCCTACAGTGAAAATTGGCCTGGTCCTTAAGGGGTTAAGATCCTGCAGCGCCAAGAACACCATCCCAACTGTGAAGCATGGGAGGTGGAAACCACATTCTTTGGGGCTTCTTTTCTGCAAAGGGGACATGACGACTGCACCGTATTGAGGGGAGGATGGATGGGACCATGTATCACTAGATCTTGGGCAACAACCTCCTTCCTTCAGTATGAGCATTAAAGATGTGTCGTGGTTTGGTCTTCCAGCATACCAATGACCCGAAACACACAGCCAGGTTAACTAAGGAGTGGCTCCCTAAGAAGCATCTCAAGGACCTGGAGTGGTCTAGCCAGTCTCCAGACCTGAACAGATAAAAAAAATCTTTGGAGGGAGTCACCCTCTGGAAGATGTATCAAAAGTTTTTGTATGTGCCTGTCAGGCCCAAGGCCTAATTATTAAAATCCTATATGTGTATTATAATTATAACTGTGTGATGTATTATCCAAGCCATGGGGGAGAGGTCATTCGGACTGTGGGTTTGTGTATTGCATTTTTATTGGGGGTCTGGCTGTTTGTTTCCATCTCCTTTGAAGTCAAAGGCTTTTTTGAAGTCATGCACTCTAGTCCCATCCTATAATCAAACAGATAAGGGGCCAAGAAGAGAGAAGACTCCCTGGTGGGATCAGAGGGGAGGGGGGAATGGAGTCTCCCTCCCAAGAAAGCAGATATGATATTTAAAACAATGCTAGACTCAGGGTGTTCAAGGCTGTGCCCAAAGCTGACAAGACCATCCTAAGAACAGCTGGACTCTCACTCTCAGGGACTGATACCATCATGCTGTAAGAACTTAATCTTTTGTTTTCTGAACTTGTCTTGCAAAACTTTTATATATTTTTGTAACTGTATGTCATTTGTTTCTGTATTTTTATATAGTCAGCACTGTGATACCTTTTATCAGATTAAATGTTTAATCAGCTCTGGTCTTTGATCTCTAAATATATGAGCTCACCTTTCTGAAGGCAGCTCTGGTGGAAACACGTTTATCTAAGGGTTAATATGGTGACTAGTAGTGGATACCCAGAGGTCTGGCGGCTTTAACCCTTGCACCATCACACTCTCTCTAGAGTCGTAGCTGGACCGATAGGGTGTGATCGTGACAGTGCCCATTTAAATGTTCAATAATGATTTACCTGGAATTGGGAGGGATGAGAAACTTGTGAGCAAAATCTGTCGAATTGTTTGTAGTTGTTGTTGGAGGATCATCATTTGCCTTTCCTCCTGTGCCAGCTCTTGTTCCAGCCTCTCTTTGGCACTATTCATACTCTCAGTGTGTCGCTGTAAGATGGCATTCTGCTCCTCAAATTCCATGTTCATTTTGCGCAATCTCCTCAGTTCTGCCTCACGGACTTTAGGAAAAAGATTAAATTGCAAAAACTTAATATTATAGTCTCATCTCACTGTCAAAAAAGTCAAGGGGTTTGATTTTTGGACACAATCTTATCTGTCACCCATTACTAAAAGGAGTAATATCAAATAACCCCTATGCATGTGTCCAAAGAAAGTATATAGACCTTTCTTTTGAGCCAGAACAGAATGCTCTTCTGTGCAAGCAGCTACTGTGGACTTCAGATGTCCTTACATTACAAGGTTAGCAATATATTTGAATGGCTACCATGTAAGGGTAGGGTCACACTTAATGGATCCGCAGCGTATTTTACGTTGCGGATCCGCTGGTGACCTTACCCATAGTGTGCCTCCAGCTGTTGTCAATCTACTGCTCCGAGCAGCCATACACGGGCCTGTGAGTTGCAGCACGCATGCGCAGTGCACTCGGACATCACAGAGCAGCAGTGATGTCTGAGTACACTGCGAGTGCACTCGGCGACTCGCAGGCCCGTGTGGCTGCTCGGAGTGGCGGATTGCCAGGGGGCAAGGCGTGGCAACCGCTGCAGGCACACAATAGGTTGGGTCACGAGCGGATCCTCAGTGTAAAATACGCTGTGGATCTGTTACATGTGAACCTTCCCAAATACTACTTTTGCTAAGTTAGCCATGGCCTGCTCGCAGCAGCAAAGAATAGAAAGTAGAAAGAATAGTTTCATCCACTAACAAGCAACTCCCACAGTTACCTTATACACCATCCAGACACAGGTGGCACCTTCATTACATACATATCTCTGCCCAGACCATTTCTAGGCATTTGGCAGAAGAATCTTTGGTGTTAAGTTTGAGTATAGAGGGCCTGGTGGTGAGCACTTCAGTCCTGTCTTTTCTGTGGAGACACACACTGACTGATCTGGGCAGAGATGTGTGTGTCATGAAGGTGCCACCTGTGTCTGGATGGTGGATAAGGCAACTGTGGGAGTTGCTTGATGGTGGATCAAACTATTCTTTCTACTGGTGGTCTGTCTGGGTCACCCAGAGCCTGTTCACTGTGTGCGCGTGCCCTCACATATTCACTGCTTACAAGTCCTAACAGCTTGTTCAGAATGGACTAGATGGTGGTCAATTCATCAAAAATGAAGACACCACCCTGCTTCTCTAATTCCAATGATATTCCCTCCTCTCAAAGTCTGTGAACTGCCCAAAATGTCTTTAAACATGTTAAAGGGGTTATCCAGGAATAGAAAACAGAGCTAATTTCTTTCAAACACAGCACCACACCTGTCCCCAGGTTGTGTGTGGTATTACAACTTCACTCTATTCACTTCAATGGAACTGAGCTGCAGAACTACACCCAACCTGTGAGACAGACGGGGAGCGGTTTTTAAAAGAAGTTAGCTATGTTTTTCTATTCCTGGATAACCCCTTTAAGGGTGTCTATCAACCAACAATCTCTCACCATCAGGTACACTACCCAAAAGTAGCCTCAAGGACAGCAGGGGAAAGCACTTATGCCCTCTTGTGGCAAAACTGTCTATTCAGACCACACATTTAATAATTTACATATATGACATAACTGTATGTATGTGTGTGTATATATGTATATATACATACAGTGGGTAAAAAAGTATTTAGTCAGCCACCAACTGTACAAGTTCTCATACTTAAAAAGATGAGAGACCTTAGGTATACCTCAACTAAGACATAATGTGGAAAAAAAAAATCCATAAAATCACATTGTCTGATTCTTAAAGAATTTGCAAATTATGGTGGAAAATAAGTATTTGGTCAATAACAAAAGTTCATCTCAATACTTTGTTATATACCCTTTGTTGGCAATGACAGAGGTCAAACGTTTTCTCTAAGCCTTCACAAGGTTTTCACACACTGTTGCTGGTATTTTGGCCCATTCCTCCATGCAGATCTCCTCTAGGGCAGGGATGTTTTGGGGCTGTCGCTGGGCAACATGGACTTTAGACTCCCTCCAAAGGTTTTCTATAGGGTTGAGTCCTGGAGACTGGGCCCCATTCATTCATTCGTGTCCCCATTCATTCTTTCCTTCACACGGATAAGTTCAGTTGTCCTGGTCCCTTTACTGAAAAACAGCCCCAAAGCATGATGTTTCCACCCCCATGTTTCACAGTAGGTATAGTGTTCTTTGGATGCAACTCAGCATTCTTTCTCCTCCAAACACAACGAGTTGAGTTTTTATCAAAAAGTTCTACTTTGGTTTCATCTGACCATATGACATTCTCCCAATCCTCTTCTGGATCATCCAAAGGCTCTCTAGCAAACTTCAGATGGGCCCGGACATGTACTGGCAGTGACAGCCCCGATCATCCTGATGGATAGGAGCGAGATTGCAGTGCTGCGATCTCCTCCTATCCCCTGCCATTAGTCAGAAATGAATACTCACCAATGGCAGCGCACGGCAGGGGGTTGCCATGTACACCCCCTGCTCTGACCATCACTGGATGTCGGGCAGAACGGGGGGAGAAGATGGCGATGGTTACCTGAACAGAAGATGCTGTGGGGACCGCCGATCATCAGTGGAGACTGCGGAAATCAGCCGCGCAGGTAGTGAAGCTACGGTGGGGGGGGGGGGGGGGGGGGGGAAGGAAGGGGGCAGTGAAGTGATCTTTACTGGTGCACTTCCAGTGGTTGCCAAACCAACTCCCAGCATGCCTAGACTGCCCAGGTATGCTGGACGTTGTAGTTCTGTAACATCTGTCCCTTCAGATTTAGCAATTTTCATGAAAATTTTGAAAATTGCTGCTATACTTTGAAGCCCTCTAATTTTTTCAAAAAGTAAAAATATGTCCATTTTATGATGCCAACATAAAGTAGACATATTGTATTTGTGAATCAATATAAAATTTATTTTGAATATCCATTTTCCTTACAAGCAGAGAGCTTCAAAGTTAGAAAAATGCAAAATTTTTAAGATTTTCATGAAATTTGGGGATTTTTCACCAAAAAAGGATGCAAGTTATGACAAAAATTTACCACCAAAATAAAGTAGAATAGGTCACAAAAAAAATCTCAGAATCAGAATAATCGGTAAAAGCATCTTAGAGATATTAATGCTTAAAGTGACGGTGGTCAGAATTACAAAAAAGGGCTGCGTCCTTAAAGGGTAGCTCCCACCATCCTATCTTTTTTTTTGCTAGCCCGTTTCCCCCCCGCTACGGCACTAGCCCGCTCACTCCTCCCCCCCCCCGCCCCGCATACCCCGTTCCCTCATTACACTTGCAGTTACTGCAGAGTCCAACAGCGGGCGTGCAGGGACAGCGGCGGCAACGGCGATGTGCGGGAGGAGTAGCCTCCCAGCCAGTGGCCGGGGAGCCAATGCGCTCGCTCCCGCCTGTCTGACAGGCAGGGAGCGGGTGCAGCCTGATTACCACTCCAAAATCAGTCCTTTTTCAGTGGCCGGTTTTTAAATGTAAATTAAACAAAAAAAATAATAAAAGTATATTAGAGATATGTTGTAGTACATAAGTACTACAACATTTAAAAAAATTAAGTTGGTGACAGTGCCCATTTAAGGTGAAAATGAGCTGCGTCCTTAAGGGGTTAAGCAGGGGGACATGTCTGGCACTGCATGATTTCAGTCCCTGGCGGCGTAGTGTGTCACTGATGATAGCCTTTGTTAATTTGGTCCCAGCTCTCTGCAGGTCATTCACTAGGTCCCCCCCATGTGGTTCTGGGATTTTTGCCCACCTTTCTTGGGATCATTTTGACTCCATTGTATGCCTTCCATTTTCTAATAATTGCTTCCACAGTTGATTTTTTCACACCAAGCTGCTTGCCTATTGCAGATTCAGTCTTCCCAGCCTGGTGCAGATCTACAATTTTGTTTCTATTGTCCTTAGACAGCTCTTTGGTCTTGGCCATAGTGAAGTTTGGAGTGTGACTGAGGTTGTGGACAGGTGTCTTTTATACTGATAAGTTCAAACAGGTGCCATTAATACAGGTAACAAGTGGAGAACAGAGGAGACTCCTTACTTGTTGGGAACGGAGGGCGTATGGATACGCCCTCGCGTCCCATCACTTAAGGAATCATTCAGCAGGAATCCCGTGCCAATGCCCAGGGGGGTCCTGAGACCCCCCCCACGGGTCTCTGGTGACCCGGAAAATAAGGAAGATCGGGAGTGTCAGGGGTGCCACCCTTCCTATCCCTGCTATTGGTCGTTCAGAAGCGACGACCAATAGCAGATCGGGGGCGGGGGGGTGTTAACGTTCGGTTCCCCTGTTCTGCCCACCCACAGTAGGCTGGGCAGAACAGGGAACCGACGGGGACCGTTGCCGAAGGTCCACTTACCCATCGGCGGCAGCAGCGGGCGACGATCGCCCGCAGCAGAGGACGTCTATGCGACTCCCTGGAGCCTACGGAAGCCGGTGAGTTGCCTAGCAACATCTGGAGGGCTACAGTCTGAGACCACTATACTTTGAAGCTCTCTGATGTCTTCCAAAAGTAAAAACATGTCAACTTTATGATGCAAATATAAAAGTAGACATATTGTATATGTGAATCAATATATAATTTATTTGGAATATCCATTTTCCTTATAAGCAGAAAGCTTCAAATAAAAAATAAAAATACATTTCATAAAATTTGGGAATTTTTCACTAAGAAATGATGCAAGTGAAATTTTACCACTCACAAAGTAGAATATGTCATGAAAAAAAATATCTCTGAATCAGAATGAAAGGTAAAAGCATCCCAGAGTTATTAATGCTTAAAGTGACAGTGGTCAGATGTGCAAAAAATGGCCGGGTCCTTAAGGTGAAAATGAGCTGGGTCCTTAAGGGGTTAAAGAGGTAATCCACTGGAAAACATATTTCTTTTTTTTCTTTTTTTTTTATCAAGTGGTGCAAGAAAGTTAAATAGATTTGTAAATTACTTCTATTAAAAAAATCTTAATCTTTCCACTACTTCTCAGCAGAAAATAACTTACTGTGGATCATAACAGCAGCTAATAAGTACTGGAAGGATTAGGATTTTACAATAAAAGTAATTTACAAATCTGTTAACTTTCTGGCACCAGTTGATAAAAATAAAATAAAAAAAAGAGAGATTTCATATAGTATATATATATGTGTGTGTGTGTGTGTGTGTTTTCCATCGGAGTTCCCCTTTAATTCATTAGAAATCCTACAATGTTATTTTCTGTATCTCCCCCCCCCCCCCCCCCCCCCAATTCTGTCTCTCATAGTTGAAGTGTACCTATGATGAAAATTACAGGCCTCTCTAAATACTGACTAAATCCCTACTCTGTGTATGTATGTGTAATAATATTATATGTAATAGGGATCAACCAATTATCGGTTTGGCCGATAATCACGATTTTGGGCATTATCGGTATCGGCAATTACCTTGCCGATAAGCCGATAATGCTCCCTGCATCGCCCCCCTCACCCGCCGCGTTGCACCCCCCCCCCACCGCACCGCCCCGGCCCCATTGCCTCCCCCATCCCCGGTTTTATAATTACCTGTTCCCGGGGTCCATGCGACTTCTGGCTCCTGCTGCGTCCTGCGTTACGCTGTGCGCAATGACGAGTGATGTGACGTCACCGTCAGTGCACACAGTGACAGCTCAGGAGGGCGCCACCGGAGCCAGATGTAGAGTGGACCCCGGGAACAGGTAATTATAAAACCGGGGATGGGGGAGACAATGGGGCCGGGCCGGTGCGGTGTGCGACGCGACATGGTAGGGGGCGCGGAGCGGTGCGGCGATGGGGGGAGCGTTGCGGCGGTGGGGGGAGCGGTGCGGCAGTGGGGGGGCTTGTAGCCGTGCGGCAGTGGGGGGGGGGCGGTGTCGGTGATAGGACTCAGGACCCCCGGACAGGTAGGGGGAGAGAAGCGGGCGGCGGTCTATGGCACCGCAAAAGCCACTGCAGTTCATTGATTTAAAGCGCCCGCTTTAAATCAATGATCTGCAGCGGTGTCGCGGGGGGATAAATAGCAGATAACTTATACCGGAATATCGGTATAAGTTATCGGCCCTAACCTCCACTGATTATCGGTATCGGCCCTAAAAAAACAATATCGGTCAATCCCTAGTATGTAACATCTCTAGAGGAGGAACAAGTCTATGTATCGCACCACTTCAGACATTGTCTGGGGTGAAGCAGAGCAGAATTGACACCGCTCACCCTTGTGCCCTCGCCACGACACGGACAGGACCGGACCCCAGTCCAGCAAATGCAGCAGAAATGAAGAGAGTCCAGCGTGGCAATACTTAGCCTTAGTAGACGACTAAGGCTACGTATTGTGGCCGAAACGCGTCACCTGTCTTCCAATTTAAAACGAATGCCCTCATGTCCTATAGACGTACAAAAAAAAATCTAAGGGACCAGCTAGTCCGTGCGGATGTCCAAGTGGCCACCAGTGGGCCGAGACGGACATTCTTGACAACTCCAAAAGGTAGGCTTCTATCAGTGCCTTTCCTGTGTAAATTGCCCCAGATAATAAATAAAGCAGTGGATTTATTCACCCTGTGAGTCAACGGACTTACCAGTTGAGATATTTTCTCATTTGTGACTCCGTTTGGGTGATCTATGCAGTCACTTTCCCCTGCAAGTTGATATATATTGGACAGACTATGTGGAGTCTTAAAACCCGTATAAACAACCACAGGCATTCAATCAGAAAAAAAAAGTCTAAAATTACCCGTTTAAAAACATTTCACCAAAGCAGGCCACACAGAAAGGGACCTTAAATTTATGGCCATTGATTTTATGCCAATTCCAAAAAGAGGTGGAGACGGATTAGCTGAAAAGAGTAATCCGGCACCAACGCCAGGTGAAAGGATCCACTTTATTGAAGCATAAATATAAAATACAAGCTGGGCACAGCAGCCTGCTGTTCCCAGCTGGTATTTCATATTTATGCTTCAATAAAGTGGATCCTTTTACCTGCAGTTGGTGCCGGATTACTCTTTTCTGCTTGTACTGAAGGAGGGGAGGCGCTAAGCCACAGCCCGAGCACAACGGAGGTAGTGAGGTTTGGAGCGATCACTTGCTATATGAAAAGAGACAGACTAGCTCTCCATAACAAAAAAGAACTATGGCGGATCCACAAGTTGGGGACTTTACGGCCTCATGGACTAAATGTGGAATTTAAAAAGGGGTATTCTGGGCAAAAACATTTTATTGTTAAGATGTCTGATCACGGGGGGCCCGCCGCTGCACCACCCGCATTCTATGCGGGAGCTGCATCTCCAGTTTCGAAAAACTCCGGGTTTCCGGGACTGGGGACATGACATCACACCACGCCCCCTCCATTCATGTCTATGATGGCCATCACGCCCCCTACCATGGACATGAATAGAGGGGGTGTGTCATGACATCACTCCCCCAGTCCCGGAAACCCGGAGGATTCTGAAACTGGAGACTCATCTCCCGCATAGAATGTGGGTGCTGCAGGGAGATCAGACATCTTATTCCCTATCCTTTGGATAGTGGATAAAAGTGTTTTTGCCTGGAATACCCCTTTAAAATAGTATAATGATAGGCGGCTCTCCCATGAGACTTCCCGGGAAGAAGTACTTACCTCATTCTTCAACATAGGGGGTGATACACAAATATGATTGTTTCTGTATACATATACTAAATGTAACATCTTTTTTCAGATTATATGGAATATAGTATTGGAATTTATGAAGACAATACGTGAGAGAGTGGACAACACACCCGTTCAGTGGTTATGCTGAAGTTATACTTTGTGTTATATGTTAAGTAAATAAAAACTATTATTGTATACATACTTTTTAATCTTATTTGTAATATTTTCAAAAAAATGTTTCTATATTTTGTGTGGTTGTGCGGTTTTCGTGGGTAAAGTGGTTGTATTTGATACTGAGGCAGTGGGCTAAAGTCAGCATATGTGACGCAACTAGGAGATAAAAAAGGGCAATTTCCCCGTTTATTGTTCATTTTTTTTAGATTTTATTTATTACATTTTCTGCTTTAATTTATTATTATTTTTTATTTTTTATGTTGTATAATCGAGGCAGTGTTAATTTATACACCTGCAGTATCACTAATACATTAAAATACAGACCTTTTTTCCCCATGATTGAATGCAAGAGTGACTGGGGGGACAAAAAACGTCACAATATACTCTATAGGCTGCCAGTGGATGGTGATGCTGGGGATGGCCATGACTATGTTGGTGCCAATCTCCTGCACCCCTACAGGTATGAGCTCTGGCCCAGATTTTGGTGTCAGGGTTCATGCCATCCCCTGGCCTAGAGATAGTGACTTCCCTATGAATAAATGTGACATGTTTGCAATGGGTACAGGTCTTATAATCTATTTCTATTTTTTTTTTATGAATTTTTTTATTTATTGATTGATTTATCATTTATTATTCACCTATCCATTGATTTTTTAGTTTTTTTTTTCCTTTTTTTGTAGTAATTTAGCATCTGAGCCCTAGTCTATAGATTGCAATATTTTGCCCTATATTTAACATACCAGAAGTATAAAATATACAGGGTGGGCCATTTATATGGATACACCTTAATAAAATGGGAATGGTTGGTGATATTAACTTCCTGTTTATGGCACATTAGTATATGTGAGGGGGGAAACTTTTCAAGATGGGTGGTGACCATGGTGGCCATTTTGAATCCAACTTTTGTTCAATAGGAAGAGGGTCATGTGACACATCAAACTTGTTGGGAATTTCACAAGAAAAACAATGATGTGCTTGATTTTAAAGTTATTCTTTCATGAGTTATTTACAAGTTTCTGACGACTTACAAAAATGTTTTCAGTGTGCTGCCCATTGTGTTGGATTGTCAATGCAACCCTCTTCTCCCACTCTTCACACACTGATAGCAACACCGCAGGAGAAATGCTAGCACAGGCTTCCAGTATCCGTAGTTTCAGGTGCTGCACATCTTGTATCTTCACAGCATAGACAATTGCCTTCAGATGACCCCAAAAATAAAAGTCTAAGGGGGTCAGATCGGGAGACTTTGGGGGCCATTCAACTGGCCCATGATGACCAATCCACTTGATGTGTTTCCCTCTTTATGCACTGAAGCTGGCACGTTCCCTGAGTTTTTCCAGCAAGATGGTGAACCACCACATTATCGGTGTAAGTTCCAAGCATTCCTAGATGAACAGTTACCGAGAAAGTGGATTGGTTGTCGTGGGCCAGTTGAATGGCCCCCAAGGTCTCCTGATCTGACCCCCCTTAGACTTGTATCTTCACAGCATAGACAATTGCCTTCAGATGACTCCAAAGATAAAAGTCTAAGGGGGGTCAGATCAGGAGACCTTGGGGGCCATTCAACTGGCCCACGACAACCAATCCACTTTCTAGGTAACTGTTCATCTAGGAATGCTTGGAACTTACACCGATAATATGGTGGTGCACCATCTTGCTGGAAAAACTCAGGGAACGTGCCAGCTTCAGTGCATAAAGAGGGAAACACATCAAGTGGATTGGTCATCATGGGCCAGTTGAATGGCCCCCAAAGTCTCCCGATCTGACCCCCTTAGACTTTTATCTTTGGGGTCATCTGAAGGCAATTGTCTATGCTGTGAAGATACAAGATGTGCAGCACCTGAAACTACGGATACTGAAAGCCTGTGCTAGCATTTCCCCTGCGGTGTTGCTATCAGTGTGTGAAGAGTGGGAGAAGAGGGTTGCATTGACAATCCAACACAATAGGCAGCACATTGAACACATTTTATAAAGTGGTCAGAAACTTGTAAATAACTCATGAAAGAATAAAGTTACGTTAAAACCAAGCACATCATTGTTTTTCTTGTGAAATTCCCAATAAGTATCATGTGTCACATGACCCTCTTCCTATTGAAAAAACAAAAGTTGGATTTAAAATGGCCACCATGGTCACCACCCATCTTGAAAGTTTCCCCCCCCCTCACATATACTAATGTGCCACAAACAGGAAGTTAATATCACCAACCATTCCCATTTTATTAAGGTGTATCCATATAAAATATGGCCCCCCCCCTGTACATTATGCCCCTGTTCACATGAAGGTTGCGTTTCACATGTGCGATTGTGGCTTTCCTGCTGTCCTCAGTCGAGTGCTCCACAGGTTCCCAGGCAACCGCACTTATTACCTATGTACAGGGAGCTTGCGCGCTGCTGGTGCTTCAGCTGATGCGAAACTGCAGCGCATGGACACCACGGGTCCTCTGTTGCCTAGATACATATCATGTGATCTTTCACATAATCGTATCTGGCTTCTAGTTTACACTGGGTGCTAGGTACTGTTTGGTCACATGATCAGTGTTTATTGAGTTGTTTGGCCGCATGCGCAGTGGACTTGGACCCACGCTAACGGCGCCATCTTTACACACTGAACGGAGTATTTGTATGTCCCTCTCATTTATGATATTCATTGTTTACAGATGATGTCTTGAACTCCATTCAACTATTGTTAATTAGTATAAGTATCTCTACATATCTTCATGATGTTTTTATGAATTTTTGTATATACAGTGACCCCCCCCAACCTACGATGACCCAGACATACGATAATTTCAACATGCGATGGCCTCTCAGAGGCCATCGCATGTTGAGGGCAACATCAACATACGATGCTTTTGTATGACGGGGCCATGCATAAACGGCTATCCGGCAGCGCAGACTGCTTCAGCTGCCGCCGGATAGCAGTTTACGGTGCCCTGTGTACTCTGGTGATGGTCTACCTGTCCTCGGGGCTCCGGAGCATCATCTTCGGGATTCCCTACATCGCCGGCGCTCTCCTTTGTCATCACGTCGCTGCGCACGCCGTCCCGTCATCCAATAGGAGCGGTGTGCGTAGTCACGTGATGGCGGCGAGGGAGAGCGAGGATCCCGGGGAAGCAGAGACGTCTGTAGCGTCAGGGACACCCCGGGGACGCGGCGACAGCGATGGAGGGTGACATCCAGGGCAGCAGTCACGGTCTGGAACGGCGGGGACAGGTGATTACAACTTCCTATTCTTTTCATTGCATGGATTCCTTAACATACGATGGTTTCAACTAACGATGGTTCATTTGGAACGGATTACCATCGTATGTTGCGGGACCACTGTATATGCACTTTTCACACTTAACATCATACATGGTTGTATGTAAATTTCACAATCTTCACTGTAATTTTGTACTTTTTATGTAATTAAGGTATTAATTCCCCACATGTGCACTTTTAATCACTTTTCTGGGCATAAAATGCCCCATAATGCTGTGTATCACTCTGCTTGAAAAATATTCTACTGATTAATTGAAATATTGCTGCTGACATGGGCTAAATTAAATTCACTTGGTTTTTTTCTCACATTCCTGGAGTGCTGTGTTGCTATTTAAACTATATCTTCATTTTTTAGGCTCTTTAACCTGACAATGGTCAGAAATATACATTTAAAGTTTTATACATTTTTGGACCCCTTAAGGATTTTTCATTTTTGCACTTTCCTTTTTTTTTCTCCTTTTCTTCTAATATCAACTTACAGACCACTTGCACCACCAATTGTACTTTGTAATCACAGCACTTATGTTACCACCAAATTTACGATGAAACAAAAAAATTATAATTTGTGGGGCAAAACTGAAAAAACTCCCATCATTTTGTAACTTTTGGGGGCTTTGGTTTCTTACTAGTGCACTTTTCAGTAAAAATGACATATTGGCCCTTACACGGAGTAAATGAAGAGTAATTCATGCTGAAAAATTAACGGGCGGAAAAAATTTTGCGAGAAATTCGTGCGCAATTTGCGCGGAATTGCGCGCAGACATGGGGGAGAAAGAAGTGAAGGGTTTTTCAGCCATTTCCGCGCAAATTGTGTGCAAATTGCCCGTGAAAACGATGTCGGGCAGAATTTCTTTTTACCATTGACTTCATTCTTCAAGCGGAATCCGCTAGCAGAAATCAATTGAACATGTTCTTCCTTCAAGCGGAATGGAATTCAGCATCTGAATTCTGCTAGCAGAATTTCCGCAGTGTGAACAGGCCAGCAGAAATAACATTAAAGGGGTACTCCGCCCCTGGCATCTTATCCCCTATCCAAAGGATAGGGGATAAGATGTTAGATCGCCGCGGTCCCGCTGCTGGGGACCCCGGGGATCGCTGCTGCGGCACCCCGCCATCATTACTGCACAGAGCGAGTTCCTTCTGTACGTAAT
The DNA here is from genome assembly GCF_029499605.1 of Hyla sarda. Taxonomy (NCBI): domain Eukaryota; kingdom Metazoa; phylum Chordata; class Amphibia; order Anura; family Hylidae; genus Hyla; species Hyla sarda. The sequence goes on from NC_079189.1 coordinate 262,141,946, forward strand.
GACGGGCGATACAGGGGCCGGAGCAGCGTGACGTCATGGCTCCGCCCCTCATTACATCACGGCCCGTCCCCTTAATGCAAGTCTATGGCAGGGGGCGTGACGACCGCCACGCCCCCTCCGATAGACTTGTATTGACAGGGGCGGGCCGTGACGTCACGAGGGGCGGAGCAGTGACGTAACGATGCTCCGGCCCCTGTATTGCCCGTCATTATGTGCAGAGCGATCTCGCTCTGCACAGTAATGATAGCGCGGTGCTGCAGCAGCGATCCCTGGGGTCCCCAGCAGCGGGACCCTGGCGATCTGACATCTTATCCCCTATCCTTTGGATAGGGGATAAGATGTCTAGGGGCAGAGTATCCCTTTAAAGTCAATGGGCAGAGGAGATGTGCATTAATTTGGAGTGTAGAATTCAAGAGGAATTACTCGAGTAAATTCCTCTTGAATTACTCCGTGTGAACGCACCCTTATTCTGTAGAATAAAAGTGTATTAAGAGTGTTACGTAGTTACCCGCCCCCCGACTGGTATTTTTTCATGGTACTTACAAATTTATCCCACAATTTGCTTTTTTTTACATCTGCTCTGAGCTGTTTGGTTTCCAGAGCTCAAATCCATGACATTTTAGTAAGGTGGAGAATTAAAACGATTTTTTTGTTGGAAATTCTGGGGCACGACACATCAGACGCAGAAAACCCTACAAATTCTACTCAGAAAAGGCTCAGTAAATAAGGCCTTCTCTATTTAGTCTGTAGGTCCTTAGGATTACAACTATACACAAAATATACATATATGTTTACTACTTTTAAAAAATTTTAACTTTTTTTTATGAAAAGGAGCATGCTTAACCCCTTCAGGACCAAGCCCATTTTGGCCTTAAGGACCAGAGCGTTTTTTGCACATCTGACCACTGTCACTTTAAACATTAATAACTCTGGAATGCTTTTAGTTATCATTCTGATTCCGAGATTGTTTTTTCGTGACATATTCTACTTTAACTTAGTGGTAAAATTTTATGGTAACTTGCATCCTTTCCTTGTGAAAAATCCTAAAATTTGATGAAAAATTTGAAAATTTTGCATTTTTCTAGCTTTGAAGCTCTCTGCTTGTAAGGAAAATGTATATTACAAATAAAAAAAATTTTTATTCACATATACAATATGTCTACTTTATGTTTGCATCATAAAAGTGACGAGTTTTTACTTTTGGAAGACACCAGAGGGCTTCAAAGTTCAGCAGCAATTTTCCAATTTTTCACAAAATTTTCAAATTCACTATTTTTCAGGGACCAGTTCAGGTTTGAAGTGGATTTGAAGGGTCTTCATATTAGAAATACCCCACAAAAGACCCCATTATAAAAACTGCACCCCCCAAAGTATTCAAAATGACATTCAGTCATCATTTTAACCCTTTAGGTGTTTCACAGGAATAGAAGCAAAGTGAAGGAGAAAATTCACAATCTTCATTTTTTACACTCGCATGTTCTTGTAGACCCAATTTTTGAATTTTTACAAGGGGTAAAAAGGAGAAAATGTATACTTATATTTGTAGCCCAATTTCTCTTGAGTAAGCACATACCTCATATGTCTATGTAAAGTGTTCGGCGGGCGCAGTAGAGGGCTCAGAAGGGAAAGAGCGACAAGGGGATTTTGGAGAGTACGTTTTTCTGAAATGGTTTTTGGGGGGCATGTTGCATTTAGGAAGCCCCTATGGTGCCAGAACAGCAAAAAACCCTCACATGGCATACCATTTTGGAAACTAGACCCCTTGAGGAACATAACAAGGAATAAAGTGAGCCTTAATACCCCACAGGTGTTTCACGACTTTTGCATATGTAAAAAAAAATATATATTTTTTCACTAAAATGTGTGTTTCCCCCCAAATTTCACATTTTTCCAAGGGTTAATAGCAGGAAATACCCCCCAATATTTGTAACCCCTTCTCTTCTGAGTATGGAGGTACCCCATAAGTTAACCTGAAGTGCACTATGAGCGAACTACAATGCTCAGAAGAGAAGGAGTCATATTTGGCTTTTTGAGAGCAAATTTTGCTCGGGAGGCATATCGCATTTAGGAAGCCCCTCTGGTGCCAGAACAGCAAAAAAAAAAACACATGGCATACCATTTTGGAAACGAGACCCCTTGAGGAACGTAACAAGGGGTACATTGAGCATTTGCCCCCCACTGGTGTCTGATAGATCTTTGGAACAGTGGGCTGTACAAGTTTTCATTTTCACGGACCACTGTTCCAAAGATCCGTCAGACACCTGTGGGGGGTAAATTCTCACTGAACCCCTCATTACATTCCGTGAGGCGTGTAGTTTCCGAAATGGGGTCACATGTGGGGTTTTGTTTTTTTTGCGTTTTTCAAAACCGCTGTAACAATCAGCCACCCCTGTGCAAATCACCTCAAATGTACATGGTGCGCTCTCCCTTCTGGGCCTTGATGTGCGCCCCCAGAGCACTTTGCGCTCACATATGGGGTATCTCTGTAGTCGGGAGAAATTGCGTTACAAATTTTGGCGGGGCTTTTTCCCTCTTACCTCTTGTGAAAATGTAAAGTATAGGGCAACATCAGCATGTTAGTGTAAAAAATTAAATTTTTTTACACTAACATTCTGGTGTAGACCCCAACATTTCCTTTTCATGAAGGGTTAAAGAAAAAGCCCCCCAAACCTTATAACGTAATTTCTCCCGAGTACGGCGATACCCCAAATGTCGCCCTAAACTGTTGCCTTGAAATACGACAGGGCTCCAAAGTGAGAGCGCCATGTGCATTTGACGCCTAAATTAGGGATTTGCATAGGGGTGGACATAGGGGTATTCTACGCCAGTGATTCCCAAACAGGGTGCCTCCAGCTGTTGCAAAACTCCCAGCATGCGTGGACAGTCAACGGCTGTCCGGCAATACTGGGAGTTGTTGTTTTTCAACAGCTGGAGGCTCTGCTTTGGAAACAGTGGCGTACCGGACGTTCTTATTGGGGGAGGGGGGCTGTGTAGGGGTATGTGTATATGTAGTGTTTTTAACTTTTTATTTTATTTTGTTTTAGTGTAATGTAGTGTTTTTAGGGTACAGTCACATGGGCAGGGGATTACAGCGAGTTACCCAGCGCAAAATTAGCTGTATCTCAAGATGCGAGAAACCCACTGCAAAAGCCTCGCCCATGTGAATGTACCCTGTACATTCACAGGGGGGGGGGGGGGGGGTGCACCAGCTGTTGCAAAACCACAACTCCCAGCATGCATGGTCTGTTAGTGCATACTGGGAGTTATAGTTTTGCAACAGCTGGAGGCACACAGGTTAGGAAACACTGAGTTAGAAACAGACAATGTTTCCCAACCAGTGTGTCTCCAGTTGTTGCAAAACTACAACTCCCAGCATGCCCAGACAGCTGAAGGGCATGCTGGGAGTTGTAGTTCGGCAACATCTGAAGGGCCAGATGTTGCTGAACTAAAACTCCCAGCATGCCTGGACAGTCAGTGCATACTGGGAGTTGTAGTTTTGCAACAGCTGGAAGAGCACAGATTGGAGACCATTATACAATGGTCTCCAAACTGGGGCCCTCCAGATGTTGCAAAACTACAACTCCCAGCATGCCCAGACAGCCAAAGGCTGTCTAGGCATGCTGGGAGTTGTAGTTTTCAGACTCCTAGAAGCAGCAGTGAAGATCTTCACTGCTGCTTCTGAGGACCATGTACTTACCTGCCGGTCCCGTCGCTGCTCCTCCACGTGGCCGGTCCCGCGCTGCTCCTCGGTCCCGCCAGGTAAGTCCGCCGGTCCCCTGATGTTCCCCTCCTATGCCGCAGGTCCCCGCAAGCCATCGTCCCCCGTTCTGCCCAACTTCCAGGGGCGGGCAGTGCGGGGGATCTGAACTTTCACCCCAGATCACTGTGATTGGTCCACAGGGACCAATCACAGTGATCGCTGACCAGGACCATCAATGGATGGTCCTGGGGGTGAAGCAGAAGTTGTCCCCTGCTGGAAACAGCGAGACTTCTGCAAGTTAACCCGTGCGATGCTGCGCATCGCCGGGTTAACTGAATGTCATTTATAAACGCCGGGATGCGCGAACGCACTGCACAACCCGGCGTTTATATATGCCATTCTGCGGGAAGGGGTTAAAATTGTCTTCTTTGGATCCCTTATTTACTTACTCTTATGTTGTGAGATTACCATAATACTGTGGCTAACTTTTTGTGAACTGGTATTTCCTTTTTGAGCATGGGGCACACGGGTGATCTAATCTCAAGGCGTATTGGTAAAGTGACCCCTCCTACTTTTGTACTTATCCGTAAGGTGTGGACGAAATTTAAAACCCTTATGCACTATCCTATATTTGTTACATATTCTCCTTTATGGCATTATCCTGGTCTACCTGAATTGTGTTCGCTACCTGATATTTCCCTTTGGGTTATCCATGGGGTTTTGTATCTTTCGCAGCTGTATGATGGGCCGATATTGAAGTCATTTGCTCAACTGCGGGAGGAGTTTATTCTGCCTCACTCATTTATCGTTATCTACAACTGTGACATGCCCTTGATGCTCATCTGTGGTGGTTGATGATCTGTTCACTCAGATTTCTACTAAAGGTGTGATATCTGTGTTGTATTGCAAACTGCTGTCCTCTTACCATGAGGTCTATCCATTGAATATTAAGGATAAATGGGAATTAAATAACAATTATTTGCCATCCTTTTTTATTTTTATTTTGTTATGGTGGGGGAGTGGGGAAAAAAGGGGGAAGGGTAAATAAAAAATAAAAAATGATGGCAAATAATTGTTATTTACCCTTCCCCCTTTTTTCCCCACTCCCCCACCATAACAAAATAAAAATAAAAAAGGATGGCAAATAATTGTTATGTCTTTGTGTCACCTTTTCATTCCTTATCTAGATTGAACCTGCTCCTCAAATCCCCAACAACTCGAATCTGTCCTCCCCACAGGTAAGTATTGAATCGACTAGAATCATATTTTTTGTATATAATATATATATATATATATATATATATATATATATATATATATATATATATACACACACACATACACATACATACCATGCTCTAAAGATCTCTATTAGGCATTATTAAATGGTATTAGGATTAGTCATTATGATATTTAAGTTTACAGGGCGCTTACTTTTTTGATTCCAACAGAACCTGCATTAAATTAATATAGGCACAACCTGCTTAATAATCGTTCTTTTCCTTTTCCTACTCATGACACGACATCTGCTCTTGTGTAGACTAGTATTGAATTTATAAACAAATTGTTAAAAATAAAATATGTTGATTGAATGATAGGCAGGCAATTTTAGAGGAAGGCGGAGAAAGTAAACCCTTCGTTAAGTCCATGTGGACTAAGGGTTTTTAGTCTATATATCCATGTAGCCTCCTCTCTTAGCAGTTTTTTGTCTAGGTTTCCACCTCTCAGGCCCAGACTGGGTTTAAGAAAACCCCAAAATTTTAGATTTGACAAATCACCTCTATGTACCTCACGGGTGTGTCTAGCTAGAGGAGTATCAACACCCGTTCTAATTGTACTAAGGTGTTTAGAAATTCTCCTTCTCAGCTGTTGTGTAGTCTTCCCTACGTACATCTTAGGGCATCCGCATTCCACTATATAAACTACTCCGGTCGTCTGGCAGTTAGTAAATTCTCTTATTTCATATTTACGTCCATCTGTGACGTTAACAAATTCCTTTTTTTGGGGCATAAATTTACAGAAGTTGCATCCTCCACATGGATAAGATCCTTTTACTTTTGATTTTAACCACATTGTTTGTTTTTTCTTCTTTATAGTGACTGTGTACCAGGCACTCTCTCACATTTCTGCCTCTGCGATAGGTCACACTGGGACCCGAGGCAAGTACCTCCTTAAGGTCATTGTCCTCTAAGAGGATCGGCCAGTATTTTTTGAGAATCTCTAAAACCTGCTTGTTACTTTGATCAAAGGTTCCTATACATCTCACTGTTCGTGATTGTTCACCAATCTTTTTTGGTCTCAATAGATCCGCCCTTGGGGTGTCTCTGGCCCTCGCAAACGCACGATGCAGAATCTTTTTAGGGTAGCCCCTAGCTATAAATCGATGGTATAAGAGTTTGCTCTCCTCCAAGAAAGCAACTTCATTGGAGCTATTACGTTTTGCCCTAAGATACTGTCCTATAGGTATACCGCTTTTCAGAGGTCTCGGATGGAAACTTTTCCAGTTAAGGAAACTGTTGGTAGATGTGGTTTTTCTGTATACTTTTGTCTCGACGCTGCCACCAGGTTCAAAAGAGATCTCTAGGTCCAAAAAACATAATGCGTGAGAATGAATTTCTGATGTGAAGTGCATATCAATCTGGTTATTATTGAGATTTTGTACAAACTTGTGAAATAAGGTGGTGGTGCCATCCCAAAATAAAAGAACATCATCTATATAACGCCCCCAAAATAAAATGTGCTTAGTAAACTCATCGTGCTCATCTGAAAAAACTACCGTGTCCTCCCACCACCCTAAAAATAAATTTGCAAAATTAGGTGCACATGCTGTGCCCATTGCCGTGCCTTTGTGTTGTAAATAAAAGTGACTATCGAATGTGAAATAATTATGTGTGAGTAAAAATGTAGAAGAGTGATAACATTTGTTGTGATCAGTGAACTGTGTGCCTCTAGTGGTGAGGAAGTGTTCCACTGCTTTTATTCCCAAATTATGTTCAATATTTGTGTATAGGGCCTCTACATTGAGGCTCGCAATCTATGTGCCAGATGGGAATGTGATCTCTTCAAGCCTGGCAACAGCGTCTCTAGTATCCTTTATATATGAGGGCAAGGAAGCCACAAAAGGTGATAACATCTGATCTACATAAAGGCTTATCCCTTCTGTTAGATTGTCATTTCCCGATACTATCGGGCGTCCTGGTATCGGATCCTTTTGTTTGTGAATTTTTGGCAACGCATAAAACGTTGCCAATGTAGGTTTTTCATTCATCATTGCTTTGTATTCATCTTCTGTAATCATGCCCTTTGATTTACCATCCACTAGGATGTTTTTTTAGCTCTATGACATAACTGTTTGTGGGATTTGAGTCTAACCTCTTATAGGTACTTTGGTCTTTTAAGAGTCTTAACACCATATTTTTATAGTCATCTCTCATCATTATTACTATGTTGCCCCCCTTATCGGAGGGCTTAATGACTATTTGGTCATTTTTCTCTAGTTCTTGAAGAGCTTGATTTTCTTTCTTAGTGAGATTACTATTGTGTCTACTGGGTGTTATCTTTTCGATTTCCGAACATACCATTTTAACAAAGGTGTCTATATTATTGAATTGATTGAATGTTGGTGTTGTTTTACATTTAGGTTTTAGAGTAGAGAAAGGTGGAAGCACCGCCGACCGGACTCCTGTCTCGTTCTCGTCCAGAAGGTCCGTAAGGTCAGTTATCACTTGTTCATCTCTCCTATCTTCACTCCAATTAACTGAGTTGTTTTTGTGTACTTTATGCAAGGCAAGCTTTCTCGCAAAAAGGTTAATATCTTTAACCCATGTAAAAGGGTTAAAGTTAGGGGTGGGAGTGAAAGATAACCCCTTCCGTAAGATTGACTTCTGGTCTGATGTTAGCTGTATTTTTGCAAGGTTACATATCTGCATTTCTCCATTTATCCCTAAGTGGGTCTGGGATGTAGTGGGTTTTGTAGGTATCCCCATTTCTCCCTGTCTCTCAGTTGGATACCTCCTCCTAAAAAATGGGTTTGTGGTTGATTTATTCCTCCTCCAGATTGTGTGTGTGGGTGAGTAACCACTGCCAATTGTTGAGTCTGTTGGGTCTGAGATGTTAATGGTGGTATAGAGGAATAGGGTGCCAAGGAGGAGTCCTGCAAGTTTCCAATAGGTTGTGCTATTGTTTGAGGTCCTGGGTTTTGTACCCATGTCTGCTGCTGTTGGTAATTCGGATTTGTATAGTTATATTGATTGGGATTATTTTTTTGTTGTTGATTATACGGATTGTACTGTTGACCCCCAGGTCCTTGACCTTTGTTAGTCTGATTCTTGTTTTGTCTCTTATAGCTGTATTTTTGTTTGTTTTTTGCTTTATATCTCCCAGTGCTATAATTGGCACCCTTACCACTTAATTGATCATCAGACTCTGATATTTCTGACTCTGATATATCAGTATATTTATTATGCTGATTGTAAGCGTTTTCTGTGCCTCTTTTTATATATATCAGACTAGAGTCAAAGTCTTTTTTATCCCTTACGTATTTTCGATGCTTGCGTTCTTTCAATTCAGATTGAAAGCTCTCAATATGCTTCTGGAGTTGTTGTTCTAAATTATTAAATTCTGTTTGTGATTTAAAGACATGAATTTCTTCTATCTGTTCTTCCAATTGCTTAGTAACCTCACTAAAAACCCTTTTCTCGTATGTGACTAAATAGTCTAACATCCGAAGTGAATTTTCGTTTAGGAGTTGTTGCCAACCTTTAATGAACTCCAAATCCTCTTGGTGTGAGTTAGGGGTGATGTTTATCCTAAATCCCCTATACACTATTTTTTGTTGCAAATAAGTCTCCAGACTTGCAATCTCCCACCAGGAACGTAGATATTTTTTATATGTTTTTTGGAGATTGCGGAATGCGGAATTAATGTCAATTTGATTTAGTGGCAATTCATTGGCCGAAAAAACATGCTGCGCCTGAGTAATGAACGAATCTGGATTTAGTTTCCCAGATAAAAAGCCTGCCATCACTTATGTTGGCAATATTGCCTGGTCTTTTCAAAAGAGGGAATTAACCTCTATTCACATTCACCATACCTGGTAAGACCAGTATATGGAGGGTTAAATTTGTATGCTTATTTCCAATAGATTCCCTTTTGGGAATCCAAAAAAACCCTAATTTCCCATATACTACTTATTATAAATAAAAATCCCATAAGCTTTATTATTTTCTACACATATATATTAAAATCAAACAGCGCTGTTTGCTCCAGTTATCCTTTGAATATTAGATTCTCAATGCAGACTTCTCTGCTAGTTTTGCTTCTTGTTTGTGAATGAACTGTCCTGTATGCCTGCAGGTCATACAGGGTTAATGCTTAGGAGCAGAAGCGCTGCCATGGTTAAAATATCCACTCTGCCCTCCTCAACATGTTACGCTACAACGTAGCGTTATCAAGAGGTAGCGGGCAACTGAGCGTGGATGCGATTTTGTACCAAGTTCGTAGGTTGATTGCGCTTTTCCCCACCTACTATATCCGAATTGATTATAAAATTAAAACCATGTGTGTGGGTGGGATGGTTCTATGGGTTTATGTTTTTCTTTATTTTTGTATGCTGTATGTTTTATAAAATGTTAAACAAAAAAAAATTCTGATTAACCCCTTAAGGACATAGGGCGTATCCATACGCCCCCGTTTCCAAGTCCTTAAGGACCGAGGGCGTATGGATACGCCCTGAGCATTTCCGGCCCCCACCGCTAGCCGGAGGGGAGCCGGGGCCGGATGCCTACTGAAATCGTTCAGCAGGCATCCCGGCATATCGCCCAGGGGGGGTCATTATGTCCCCCCATGTCGGCGATTGCCGCAGATCGCTGGACAATTCAGTCCAGCGATCTGCGGCGGATTCCGGGTCAATCGGGTCTCAGAGACAGTCAGAGACAGCCCCGAACAGCCAGAGCCTGCAGGAGTGAGGTGGCCGGATTCGTTGGCCGGATTACCGGCCGGCCAATCAGGGCGCCTGCTGCGGGTGTCACTCCCACAACCCGCTCCGCCCCTCTTCCGGAGGACGTGAGCGGGTGCGGGCAGAAGACCCCGGGTGCTGGGGACCCCGATCCCCGGCGTCTGTTGGGATCGGGGCCCCAGGAGCGACGGCGGCTGCGAGGGACTGACCTGCAGTGTGGATCGTTGGAGGCGAGTGACAGCCTCCTGCTGTTGCTTAGCAACAGCTCCCAGCATGCAACAAGGGCATGCTGGGAGCTGTAGTTATGCAACAGCAGGAGGCAGACCACCACAACTCCCAGCATGCCCTTTTACATATGCAAAAGTTGTGAAACACCTGTAGGGTATTGAGGTTCACATTACCCCTTGTTACGTTCCCTTAGGGGTCTAGTTTCCAAAATGGCAAGCCATGTGTTTTTTTTTTTTTGCTGTCCTGGCACCATAGGGGCTTCCTAAAGGTGACATGCCCCCCAAAAACCATTTGTCGCTCCTTCCCTTCTGAGCCCTCTACTGTGCCCGCTGAACAATTAACATAGACATATGAGGTATGTCCTTACTCAAGAGAAATTGGGTTTCAAATACAAGTAAAAATTTTCTCCTTTTTACCCCTTGCAAAAATTCAAAAATTGGGTCTACAAGAACATGCGAGTGTAAAAAATGAAGATTTTGAATTTTCTCCTTCACTTTGCTGCTATTCCTGTGAAACACCTAAAGGGTTAATACACTTACTGAATGTCATTTTGAATACTTTGGGGCATGTAGTTTTTATAATGGGGTCTTTTATGGGGTATTTCTAATATGAAGACCCTTCAAATCCACTTCAAACCTGAACTGGTCCATGAAAAATAGCGAGTTTGAAAATTTTGTGAAAAATTTCAAAATTGATGCTGAACTTTGAAGCCCTCTGGTGTCTTCCAAAAGTAAAAAAACTCATAAATTTTATGATGCAAACATAAAGTAGACATATTGTATATGTGAACCCAAAAAAAATTTATTTTGAATATCCATTTTCCTTACAAGCAGAGAGCTTCAAAGTTAGAAAAATGCAAAATTTTCATTTTTTTCAAGTTACCATAAAATTTTACCACTAAGTTAAAGTAGAATATGTCACGAAAAAACAATCTCGGAATCAGAATGATAACTAAAAGCATTCCAGAGTTATAAATGTTTAAAGTGACAGTGGTCAGAATTGCAAAAAACGCTCCGGTCCTTAAGGTGAAAAAGGGCTCGGTCCTTAAGGGGTTAAGGACCAAGCCCATTAAGACCTTAAGGACCAGAGCATTTTTGCATCAATAACTCTGTGATGCTTTTACTTATGAATTTGATACAGAGTTTTTTCATGGCATATTTTACTTTAACATAATGGTAAATTTTTGTCGTTACTTGCATCATTTCTTGAAAATTTTTAAAATTTAGCATTTTCAAACTTTGAAGCTCTCTGCTTATAAGGAAAATACAACATACCAAATAATTATATATTGATTCACATACACAATATGTCTACTTTAGGTTTGCCTCAAAGTTGACATTATTTTACTTTTAGAAGACATCAGAGGGCTTTAAAGTTTAGCAGCAATTTTCAAATTTGGAATTTTTCAGGGACCAGTTCAGTTTGAAGTGGATTTGAAGGGCCTTCATATTAGAAATACCCCATAAATGACCCCATTATAAAAACTGCACCCCTCAAAGTATGCAAAATGACATTCAGAAAGTTTGTTAACCCTTTAGGTGTTTCACAGGAATTGTTTGCCTCCAGCTGTTGCATAACTACAAGTCCCAGCATGCACAGACAGCCAAAGGGCATGCTGGGAGTTGTAGTTGTGCCACTAGCTGTGGTCATACCCTTCGGCAGTGCATGCTGGGAATTGTTGATAAGCAACAGCAGGAGGCAAAGAACTCACCTGCTGTATCCATTCGCCGCCACTGAAGACGCTGCTGCCCCTACAGCCAGGAGTACGCCCTGGGTCCTTAAGTCCCAGGATGCCAGGGTGTAACTATACGCTCTGTGTTCGGACGGGTTAAAAAAGTTGCAAAAAATAAAATAAAACAACTATATTCATTGAGTATCATTGTAATCTTATTGTCTGTAGTTTTTAGTGGTAAAATTTGTGATTTAATTACAAAGTACAATTGGTCCCACATAAAAAGTCAACGAGTGGAACTCAGGATCTGCTGTGGCAAAAACCTCCTTTTATTGATCATGCAGTATAAAACATGCTATTGCAGGGGCAACTCAGACACTGGGGTACACAAAGTGTATTTCATCCAACCCCAAGTAAGCATGCAAGTAAGGGTTGTACCCTTTAAAACTTCAAAATAAAGAAAGTGGGTCGAAGACTTGAGCAGTGGTTCAGCCACAAGAAGAGCCGAGACGTGATGGCAAACTTGCCCAAGAAGCACACAGGGATCATATAGGGAGAGGAGAACTACAGAAGGTGGGTCTCGCCCCTTTCTGCGTAGTTTCTTTCCAACAAATTTCTCAAGTTAGAGAGGATTTACTGGATTTTGGTCTCCTTTGAAATCGGTAACCTCTAGTGTCAGTGCATAAGAGGAACAGCTAGCTCTGTTGCCTGAAGAAAGTGTCGACAGTGGTGCGCATGTAGCCTTTACAATATTAAGAAGGCGGAGAATCTGCTACCAAGAGTGGGAAAGAAAGAGAGCAGGACAAATGCCACATCTGGGTGGAAGAAAGAGCAGAACTTCAGAAAAAAACCATTAAATAAGGGGGGGGGGGGGGGAGAACCACCTTGTTCTGGTAAAGTTGAGATAGGGAGGGCAGAAGAGATCAGAAAGTCAACATTCCAAGAAATTAGATAAAAGGGGGCTCTTCAATGGACTTAAGCGGAAGACTCTCCATAAAGCCATAACAAGAGCTAAGGGGCCTGTAGGGTGAGAACGGTCTGTGTGACATCTTGGGGGAAAAAAATCTTCACATGTTGCTGCCAATAACTTTTGGAAGAGTTAAGGAGGACAGAAGAGCAAGAAGATTAGGGCGAGAAAGTACAGTAGGTCTTGTACAGAAAAAGGGTTTAAAGAGGTCAGCTTCCTGGTTAGGATCATGGTCTGAATGACCTGAATGACTGTAGGCATTAGGATTGCATCTTCAACTGCGAAGCCTATAGCTTAAATGGGCACTGTCATTAAAAAAAATGTTTTGCATATGATACAGCAGGTAAAATAAATAAGATTTGTAATTTACTCCCTGTAAAAAATAAAATAAAAAAAAAAGAAGTATTTATGTCACTTTCATGGCCTTCTAAATCGGGCCACTAGGAGTCTCCCTTCTGGTCTAGACCACAATCTGTCTGCTCAAAAGCAAAGACTTGTCTCCTGCTGGATTGGCAGGAGACCAAACTCAGGAAGTGCAGTCTGACCATAGGCAGTGAACAGCACATGCTCTCCCTGTTTCATACACAGACAGATAGTAAGTGCTATTCAGACCAAAGTCTGTGCTTTTGAGCAGACTGAATGCGGTCTAGCCCAGAAGGGAGACTCCTAGTGGCCCGATTTAGAGGGCCATGAAGGATTACATAAAGACATTTTTTCTTTCTTCTTACAGGGATTAAATTACAAATCTTATTTATTTTACCTGCTGTATCACATGCAAAAAAAAAATTTGAATGACAGTTGCCCATTTAAGATTAAAAATGCAGCTGGCAGAACAGAACTTGAGAATGGATTAATTCCACGTAGTTCTTATATAGCTCCAGCTGAAGTAGAGAAGGGAGAATATCTAGAAACTGCAATTTGAAGAAGGTATCATGTCCTGGAGGTGAACTGAAGCAACTTGGGGCAATTCAGTCATTGACCTTTAAAGGAGATCGCCGGCAAAAATTTACTTGAGCGCATGCTGCAGGCGACACACGTTCCGTTAATTTCTATGGGAGTTCCGAAAAGACCCGAGCACAGCTCTTGGGCATAGTCTTTGCCCCACAGAAATAAATGGAGTGTGTGCCGTCTACTGGAAGATGACACGCACTCCTCCCTGAGAGCACAGAGGTCCCCTCCTGGAGATCGCGTGATCGGACTCCACGCAATCAGCTACTTTAGGGGTTAAGTTACTTTTCACCGGGGTACTCTAACTGTACAGAGCAAAAGCTGGGGAAAGGGGTCTGTTATGTCTGTAGTACAGTAGAGGGAAAAAGACAGACCGCATACGGCGCCTCGTGTATTACCCTTGATCTGTGCGCTCCTTCACTGTGTTCCGTCCCGGCCTCGCCTCCTTCAGTGTGATTGGATTACCGAACCATATGACCAGGACATCTAGCAACGCGTCACTGGATACCGGACCCTCGCAGTGGGCTAGCACTCCTGCCTCTACAGCCCTGCTAAACGCTAACGACTATACACATGTTATCCTCCGGAGCAGATAATCATACACTTTGTACATGAAATGCCTGTTGCATAATTTGATAACAGATGTGGTAGGAATCATTTGTTTACTTTCATGTGTACCTGTGAACTTTGAACCCAGGCCACTCCCCTTTATTTCTGGTGCCTTTTTTCTGTGCTTTTCATTGTATTTAAACCTTCAGATCAGTATACAAGGTATGCAGATGTTACAGAAGAGGGGGCTACCCTTGAAACACGTTATCCTGTATTTTATTATCTCAAAATTGGATCCTGCCCTGGATCCAAAAAGAATTTCTTGATCCTGATGTTGTGAGCAGCGTTTGGAGCTAAAGGTCTTTTTCTTCGCTCGTTTATGTAATGTCTGTAGGCAATGTCTGTAGGCATGTTCACCCTTGACTAAGGTCGTTGGTCATTGAAAATATTCCAGCAACAGCGGAATCCTGCTTATTTTAGATGGATCACCAATACATGGAATGAGTAAGGGTGGTAAACACCTGAAACACATGACTCACATTTACCTCACTTAATTGTAGTTTCTATGCAAAAAAAAAAAAAAGGACAAAAACACAGCACATATTCTGCACCTGACATTCCTTCTTTTAGGATTGCCTGTTGAGTGCTGCTCAGCACTGTCTGGAACACAAATACTGTAGCCTGTTTGGATGCGATGATAATCTATTTCTGCAAATCTATATTACACAATTGCTCCTGCTTTGTTCACGGGCAATGTGGCTCATTGTGTTGTATATCATAATATAAAAGGAGATTGGGGGCTCACACTAATAGATGTGGAAAAATATGTACCGAGGTTTATGCGTAACACGTAACCCACGTGTCAATTAGTGGAAGCAGTAAAAGAAATGGATGCAGACCTCAAGGTATATATTTGTATGTGAAATGTGGTGTATAATTGTAAGAGTAGGAAATAGTTGGGAAAGGACTGGTTGTATATATAACAGTATTTTATTAAATTACACAGAATAGTCCAAGCAGAGCCCTTGCTATGGACTAGACAACATACAAATGAATGCAATGATAATATATTAGGATATTAGATCAAAAGTAGATAAAAAATTTTTTTTATAAAAAATAATTAATAGTAAAAAATAATTAGTCCATATAGCAGCCACCTATTGGATAGGAGTTATTAGTCTGATGCTGACCGTATATTGGTAGACTTTGGCAGATTAGTATAGCGAGTGTTCTGATAGCAATGATTGTAACAGATGGTGTCAGAGTTAGTATCGTAAGTTGCAATAAAAGTTAACAGTTGTAGGTAGATAGATAGTGGTTGGTGCTTCTGCACCACTCACCTCTCCGTATCCCTGAGATGGCAGCCCCTGATGTGCTGGGCTCCGTGGCACGGACTGGCTCTGCTCGGCGGCTGGCCTGGTGCATCTGTGCGGTAAAGTCTCAGGGTTCCTCCGTTGGTGTGGAGAGCTTTGCGGCAAGCAGCTGTGGTGAGTGGACGCAGGCAGTGATGATCCCAATACCGTGTATGGAAGGCGTTCACTTGGTGTAGCTATTGAAAAAGGGGTCTCCCCGAAATGCGTCTAGCACTCTACCCTACCATATTGACCACCTATAGGATCCAAATCAAGTTATCCAGACTTGCAACAGCTGGAACCCCTTGCAAAAGGGACCACCAGGAAGTGCTCACTCCACCAAGTGAAAACCGTCCATACACGGTATTTGGATCATCACTGCCTGCGTCCACTCACCACAGCTGCTTGCCGCAAAACTCTCCACACCAACGGAGGAACCCTAAGACTTTACCGCACAGACGCACCGGGCCAGCCACGGAGCCCAGCACAGCCAGCCACGGAGCCCAGCACATCAGGGGCTACCATCTCAGGGATACGGAGCAGTGAGTGGTGCAGAAGCACCAACAACTATCTACCTACAACTATTAACTTTTGTTGCAACTTACGATACTAACTCTGACACCATCTGTTACAATCATTGCTATCAGAACACTCGCTATACTAATCTGCCAAAAGCTATGGCCAAAGTCTACTGATATACGGTCAGCATCAGACTAACTCCTATCCAATAGGTGGCTGCTATATGGACTAATTATTTTTACTATTAATTCTTTTCTATTTATTTTTTATTTTTTTTAATCTACATTTTATCTTCTATTATGGTATATTATCATTGCATTAATTTGTATGTTGTCTAGTTCATAGCAAGGGCCCTGCTTGGACTAGTCTGTGTAATTTAATAAAATACTGTTAAGTATAAAGCCTGATGGGCTGTATTTGTGTGAGGGGCAGAAGTAATTATCGCTCCCTGCACTTCCAGGTGGGGCTTATTGGGAACAGGTGGGGGCGTGTGTATATAACTTCCCCTCTCCTACAGGGGCGGAGCACGTGACGTTTGTGGAACCCACCCAACCCTCCCTTATCTTATTCCTTCACTATAGTGCATGCCCTCTATAGGCGTGCCCCCATTACGCGGTATGTAGGCAATCTTGTATTGGTATGTAGGCAATCTTTCCTGTCACTAGTACACGTATGGAGCCCCGAACACAAATCCTATTCTAACTATTTCCTACTCTTACAATTATACACCACATTTCACATACAAATATATACCTTGAGGTCTGCATCAATTTCTTTTACTGTGTTGTATATCGGTTATGCATTTGAACAGGAAACTAATCTGCATAATAATAACACAATTACTGTCTAGTAAGTGTCACTGAGGCAGATTTCATAGTATGCTAAATACACCCTGTAGCCATGGGAGAAGTGGTCCTGATCACTGGTGGAAAGTGGGGAACACCTAGTGAGGCTGTGTGGGTTCCCTAGACAAAAAGCGTGCAAACCGGTATGCCTCACTAAAATCTTGGCCTGGGTTACGGTTGGTCAGGCCACTAGGTGACAGAAGCTGTGATGCGCTTTTCTTTTTGAAACAAGTGGCATGAGAGGCTGAGAAGGAGTGTGTCAGCCCCTAAGGAAACAAGCCTATCGGGAGCTCTGGGAAAGGCTAGTCACAAGATCCTGGAGTCAGGCTGTGGGAATGCTGGACCAGTAGATTGGAGGCACTTTTTCTATATACAGCTTACATACATTGCCAAATGCTGCCTGCTTCCACACATTATGTGTAATGTTACTGCAAGATCAGTTTTGACAGGTGTGTGCAATGCTAGATTCACATCTGCATCAGAAGCCTCATTCAGAGCCTCTGTTATAGATTCCGTTTGGGGTAAAAAAAAATGGAGCTTCATAACATACACCAATGAAGTTTGAAAGACTTCTCTGACTAAGGGTTGGAAGAATCAGGGCACTACAAAATAGCCATCGCCCTTCTGGAGTAAAGTGCCGATGCATTATTGCTTGATCCCACTGTGCGAACTCTATGCTTCAATAAAAGAAAGAATAAAAAAAATTAAAAAAAAAGACCATGCAGCATGTACCGCTTCTACTATCTTTGGACACTGTTCAAATGTGAGAAGCTTCTCTCAGTAAGCTGAGCACCAACTAGCTATGGCCATTGGAGTTAGTCCCTCTTTAATTCAGAACAGCCTAGGACACATGCACTACCACCTAGGAGTGCCAGCTGCACTCTTATTATTACGTGGGCTTTAATAAGGTTTATCAGATTTCCACCTGGTGTCCATCATTTTACTGGAAAATGCTGTAGAAAAAATAAACACTGCTTGCTAATTTTTGTATTTTTGGAAGTGTGGCCTTTAAACCACAGATTCTTGAAATAACGATTAAATAGTCACCTTTGTTTTGGTCCAAGAATTCTTCTGTAAAAATCGGTACATCAAAAGCAGAAAAAAGGTCACTCTGAGAATCTCCAGCCTAAAATAGACAAATATTATGCTTCATTGTTTCCATAAATTTAAGACCAGGAAAAGTTGTTTAGTCAAATGACAAGAAAATAAAATATGGATTTAAGTACTAAACTACTCATAGATAAAACTTTTCAAAGAATTCAAAATCCGTCATTACCTCTACCAGTGTTTCCCAAGTGCAGCCCTCTAGTACCCCCAAACAGGTCATGATTTAAACATATCCCATACACTTGTGCTGATGCACTAACCTTAGTTATATCACATGTGAAAGATTAAGGAAATCCTGAAAACATGACCTGTGTTGGGGGTACTCGACGACCACGCATTGGAAACACTGCCCAAAACTGTCAACAGCTAGAAAACCACCATACAAATAAGGCCGGGACAAGGATAGGCACATGTCTGGGTGCCATTAAATGTAAGATATTAAAGGGGAAGCAGCACAATTTAAATTGAGTCACGATTTAACAATAACCATTTTAAAATTTTCTCTACAACTTAGCTTTTAAAGTATTTGCAGTCCATTGTGCCCGGGCTGCAAAAAATTATTATTATTATTTATCTTTTTGCAGCCCGGGCACAATGGACTTTGCAGTAGACTACTTCTTTAAGCATCTGGTCATACCTGCAGTGTATGATAGGGAATATATATATATATATATATATATATATATATATATATATATATACACATACATACACACACACACACACACGTAATAGTCGTAACTGAGTGACACAAGGCTTTACACAATAAGCACACTGCAAGAAGAGTAAAAAAACAAGCAGAGGTGGGGCCACAGAGCAAGCAATGTGAGAGCAGGGACAGATTTTGACAAAAAGAATATAGTCTGTACACATCTCATCTTCAGCTCAGTCTAAAAGGAGAGAAAAGTAGCTATAAGGCTATGTTCACATTGATATTTCGCTCAGAAAAGCAGACTGCAGATTTTTCACAAATTAGAGCAGAATTTCTGTGCTTTCAAAGCACAGATTCCACTCAAAGTTAGAGTCCCATGAACTTCAATAGGGCTCTAAAAGGAATTTCACAAAATTTAAGAGAAGTCTTATAATTTTGTCAGTATCATTTTTGTTTTAATGCAACTTTTTAGGTAATTTTAGGATTTCTTTTTTCAGTGTATGAAGTAACCACAAATATGCATAACCTAGACTTTGGTATTTTTTTTCCTTTAACGCTACTGACTGTGCGATTTACTTTGTTATATTTTAATAGTTTGGACATTTACGCACTTATTTAATTTTGTTTACATTACTTTACTTAAAAAATAGGAAAAGTGCAGTGATTCAAACTTATTAGGAAGGAGTTCATTTACATTTATTAACACTTTTTTTTTACTTTTTTAACACTTTTTTTTTACAGATTACATGCCAACTTTAGATTGCATACGCTGTTCAAAGCTGTGCCATAGCACAGCATCATCAGTGTTCCATTGCTTCTAGCTACCATGGCTTTCTGTAGCATTGGAGCGCCAATCAGATAGCAAGGACACTGCAGTTTTGAGGCAGTGGTCTTAATCAGCCTGCTAGTTGGGAAGTAAATTACCCACCTTAAGATGTCATATTCAACTTTGATTGGGGTGTTTAAAGGGTTAATGCTGGAAACCGGACCAATTATCAATGTCCAGCATTAGCTGTGGGTCCCGATTGTTGATAGCAACTGGGACACACCGGGCAAGTAGCGTGCTTAGCTGCTTAGGTCACATGCCAGTCCTGTGTCCATAGGAGGTTGAGGCTTTAGAAAAAAATAAAAAAAATAATGAGAAAGCTCCTGGCCCAGATGGATTCTCTAACCTTTATTACAAAAATATAAAAATAAAAGTGTAGGTCTTTGGACCCCGTGTAGTTGGATATTTTTGGCCCATCTCCCTTATCGTGCATATGAAAATTTTAGCAAAAATTTGGCAGACAAGCTTTAATTATTTTCTTGCATAGTATCTTCATCCTGATCAAGTGGGGCGCCTGCCTAACCAAATTAGGAGGGCTTTTGACCTTATTTCTTCTGTGAGGTCTAAATTGGCATGGACTGAGGACGCTTCAACCGTATGTCATTCACGGGATCTTCATAAAGTCTTTGATTCTAGTAACTGGGACTATATTTTTATTAATTTTGGGTAGCTGGGGGTTTGCTCCTTATTTTTTTATTCTGCTTTGTAGCCTGTATTCTAAGTCCACTGCCAGGGTTAACACGGGGTGCTCCTTTCTTCTCCTATTAATATTGCAAGGGGTACTAGACAAAAGTCCAATTGAGCAATAGGATTACATTATCAAAAACAGATATAGGTGAGGCAAAGGTCTAATTTGCCTGGATGGATCGGATAGGTATGTCTCTCTATAGAATGCTGCTACCTCTATGGTACCTACTTCACAGTGCGTAGACTAAAACATAACTTTTATTAAAACCTATTAAAAGAAGTATTGACTTCACAAAAAGCTCAACCTGAGCAAAAAAAACACCAAAGGATAAGTAAAACAACCACTGTTAAGCAAATGACACTGTTATTTGCTTAACTGTGGTAGTTTTTCTTATACTTTTGATATATATTTTTTGGTGGAATGTAGTTGCCACTTTTTGTTTTGGTGTGTTCAATTTGGTGTTTTTTTTTTTTGCAAAGCTTGAGCTTTTTGTGAAGTCAATACTTTTTTTTTAATAGGCTTTAATAAAAGTTATATTTTAGTCTACACACTGAAGTAGACCACTTATATCTGAGTTATCTCTATGGAACCAGAAGGGCAGTAACATTCAGTAGTAGTCAGTGATTTTTCAGTGATTAGGTGCAGAGTTACAACATTTTCCTGATTACACTGCTTGTCTCCGCTATGTGTTGTAAATAGACTCTCTAGTGTGTTTTAGGTCATGAGTCTGACATTGCTCTCCTGCATGTAAGAGCTACAGAGTAAAAGGGAGAAAAGACAGTTGCCCAGATTTATCAATCAGCCCAAATTGTCTGGATTTTCCCATAACAACCAATCACAGATCAACTTTCATATCCAACGAGCTCTTAGATACCAGGCAATTAGGGTTGATTGATAAATCTGGGCAAGTTTGTCATATAATACTCTATGGTGTAATGGGACAGACAGTTTATGCCTGTAATTTACCACTTGCTGCAATTAGAGGGGGTAGAGTAATTTCTTTCTCTGCACAGCCAGAGGCATCATAAGAAATGTAGGCAGCATTAGAAAAAATATAATTGGGGAAACAGAAATCAAGATGGTAGACAACTCATGCATGCAACATTAGCTAAAACAAACATCCATACATTATTCACTTTTAATAACCTGTTCTTCACTATGTAAGCAACAAAACATTTCCTGTAGTGCTTTTTTAAAGGGGTACTCCCCTGAAATTTTTATTTATTTTTTTAAATCAACTGGTGCCAGAATCTTAAACAGATTTATAAATTACTTCTATTAAAAAATCTTAATCTTTCCTGTACTCATCAGCTGCTGTATGCTCCACAGGAAGTTATTTTCTTTTTTAATTTCCTTTCTGTCTGACCACAGTGCTCTCTGCTGACACCTCTGTCCATTTTATGAACTGTCCAGAGTAGGAGCAAATCCCCATAGCAAATCTATGCTGCTCCGGACAGTTTCTGAAATGGACAGAGGTGTCAGCAGAGAGCACTGTGGTCAGGCAGAAAGGAAATTCAAAAATAAAAGAACTTCCTCTGGAGCATACAACAGCTGATAATTACAGGAAGAATTAAGATTTTTTTAATAAAAGTAATTTACAAGTCTGTTTAACATTCTGGCACCAGTTGATAAAAAAAAAAAAAAAAAATTTTTTTTTACTGGGAGAGTACCCCTTTAAGGCTGGGTTCACATCACGTTTTCTCCCTTAAGGGAGCGCATACGGCGGGGGGAGCTAAAACCTTGCGCTCCCGCATCCCTATTCTCTCCCGTATGTAATTCATTTCAATGAGCCGGCCAGAGAGAAACCTTCGGTCCGGTCGGCTCATTTTTGACCACAGTTTTAGGTCCAGGGATAAAGCGCATATGGCGCAAAAATGAGCCGACCGGAGCGAAGGTTTCACTCTGGCCGGCTCATTGAAATGAATTACATATGGGAGCGCATAGAAAGGCATGCGGGAGCGCGAGGTTTTAGCTCCTCCCTGGCGTATGCGCTCCCGTATGGGAAAAAACATGATGTGAACCAGCCATAACTCGAATTAAAACATATGCATACAAAAATCAAAAGATGGCCTGCAAGGGGCCCAATATTCCCAGTATAGAAATGTAAAATAATAAACCACCCTTAAAGTGTTGAGTTAGGGGAATTGCCGTAAAATGTAACCTTTATTAGATATACATTAAAAAATCACCAATTTTGTGATTGTGCTCTAATAGGCCAGCACCAAATCATAAAGAAACCTACAAAAACTTGCAGTTACCACATATTTGTGGGTTTACTTTAACACCATGGCCTATTGTCAATCCATAACAACAATCTCCAAACACGTTTCTAGCACAATATCATTGCATCCTCAGGCGAACAAAGAGCAATAGATATGAGGTGATGGGCTATTGTAATTAAGCCCTATAGTCTATTTGAATGGGACAGCAGAATCCAACTGGAATAAATGTACAGTAAATTTTGGAGAAATTCTTCTGAAAAGTTTTGCACGAAAATTCCGCCATCTGAACATAGCCTTAGCCTGGTATAGCCCTAAATTAAATCAGCAGCTGTTACAGGGATGCAGCACTGATTTAGTGCCAAGGTTCCCTTACATTCTTCCCCTGCACGGTGGCACCAGACCACCTGCTCTGCAGATGAACTGCAGCAGTTCCTGACCCAGTTCTGTGGCTGGAAGCTTGGGGAAGGGCAAATCAGTGATGAATTTGCACTGCAACAAATTTGTTCCTGGCTGGGGACTGGTTGGGGGTCACAGAGGTCAATACAGAGAATTATTTTGCAACAAAATACATTTTTACTTAAAAAAAATAAAAAAAACATTATACACATTTATTTGAACAGTGTTGCTAATACTGATGTAGAAGTGTAAGAAAATTATAAAATATGACTATTGCACAGCTTACTTTTTGTGGGTGTCCATTCAATACAGCGGCTGTAGACAAGGTACTGCTCTCTTCTGTAGGATTGAAAATACAGAAAGAAAAAAACACATCAATCCAAGGGATAAAACTGTTAGTAAGATAGTATTTTCAGATGCAGATAAGACGCTTCTCAAACACAGAAATACCAAAAATTTATGGCAAAGCAATAAACTTAGTAATGAAAGAAAGAAAGAAAAAGAGTGGGCCGCAGAATAAGCAACAAACGGGTACTCCACCCCCCTAGACATCTTATCCCCTGACTCCTCTTTCCACAGTGCTGAACTCCTCTGCCCCTGTCCTGGACACAGGTACTATTCTTGCAAGTGCAGAGTTCCTCTCCCCCTGTGCTGGACATTAGTGTCCTTACCCGCTGTACTGGACACTGCTGCCTCTCTCCTGTGCTGCATGGTTCTCCACCCTAACTGGTGCTGGCCTGGGCCCCTCTAATATCTCCTACCAAGCAGCGTGGCTGTGTTCCTCTCAGTGTTTGACTGAGTTGATATGGGGCGTTAAAGGGGTTATCCACCATAAGGTGATTTTAGTACGTACCTGGCAGACAGTAATGGACATGCTTAGGAAGGATCTGCGCTTGTTTTGGGGCTAAATGGCTATGTTGTGAGATTACCAGAACACTGTGGCTAGCTTTTTGTGGACTGGTATTTCCTGTGTGACTTTTCTTTTCTTGACTACAAATCCGATCAGGGATGTGGAAATCCTATCGCCCGACACCCGGGACATGTAGTTCCGGGCGCTGGGCAGGTGAATTTTTCATAGATTTAGCCCTGTATCGGGCAAGCAGGGACAGACCGACTTCCCCCTTATTTTTCTTTAATGCCGGTGTGAGGCGCAGGAGCCGATGCAAGTGTATGGAGGGGGCGGCAGCGGCCCCCAGCTGATTTCAGTAGCCGGGGGCCGCTGTTCAGAGCCCCCCAGCCGGTGTTTCTGCCTGTCTACGTGATTGTCGCTGGGAGCAGATTTGCAGACGTGAGGGGCCGGCGTGAGGTGAAAAAAAAAAGAAAGAAAACCTATGAAAAATTCGGACCGAGCGAGGGCAGAGCCCGAGGTCCGCACGTCTGCAGGAGTTAATTGGGAGGGGCAGCGGCGAATGTATGTATGGTGTGTCTATGTATGTATGTATGATGTATGTATGTAATGTATGACATAGGGGGCAGTGGCCGGTGTATGTATGATATGTGTATGCATGTATGTTTTGTACAGGGGCGGACTGACCAGTGCTGCCGCCAGTAATTTTATTAAATTTTTTTTAGTGGCTTCTGGCCACCCGCTCTAAATTGCACCACCAGAATCCCACCCTTCATACTCACCCGCCGACCAAGAGCCCCACAGATGCACGCAAACACGTCCGAACCAAAACTACAACTCCCAGCATGTTGCACCATAACCTAAACTGTAGAACTATAAAGTGCAACATGCTGGAAGTTGTAGTTTTGGTTCGGGTCAGCTGCAGAGCCATAGGCTGCATCAGGGCATGCTGGGTGTTGTAGTTACAAACTGCAATTTCCAGTATTTCCTGACACAGCCTATGGCTCTGCAGCTGACACGAACCAAAACTACAACTCCCAGCATGTTACACAATAACCTTAAAGGGGTTCTCCTGTGCTTAGATATCTTATCCCCTATCCAAAGGGGACCCCCGGGATCTTGCACGCGGCACCCAGTTTGTAATCAGTCCCCGGAGCGTGTGACGTCACGCCCCCGTGTGATGTCATGCTCCGCCCCTCAATGCAAGCCTACGATGGGGGGTCTGATAGCTGTCACGCCCCCTCCCGTAGGCTTGCATTGAGGGGCGGAGGCGTGACGTCACTGATTGCTGACTGATTGACTGATTTTACAAACGGGGTGCTGCGTGCAAGATCCCGGGGGTCCCCAGCGGCGGGACTCCCGCGATCAGGCATCTTATCCCCTATCCTTTGGATAGGGGATAAGATGTCTAAGCCCTGGAGAACCCCTTTAACTGTAATACTATACAGTGCAACAGCAGACAGGCTCCCTGTCATCAGCTGACTAGTAAGTCAGGTCTCGGCCGCATTGCAACCTCGGAAAAATCTGAGACAACAGTAATTTTGTATGCCATAAGAATTGTGAGAAAACTCACACACAGGTACAGACACTATAATATGAACTACACTAACTTTACAGCCCCTGTAGCATAGTCAAATAAAAAAAATTCCTGGAATACCCCTTTAATATAAGGAGAAGGACCGGAAATAAAAAAGGTAGAGCAACCTTTGCAGCAGGGTACTAATGTATTCTCTGCTCTACTCAGTAAGTTGGCTATGCGGCAGGAGGTAGTGGCAAGGCTGGAGCGATTTACCTTGTGTCCCCTGTCCCTGGACTCCCCTGATCACAGAGGGGCATCCTTGACAATGGCTGATTTCACTGCTCCACCTGACCTGGGAGGACTATGGACCTTATGCAGGCTGCTACTACAGACTCAGACTACCTATCTGGCTGACCTTGCTGTGGCTGTGGGCCCTCTACCATCTGGAGTCCAACGAGGGGTCACTTAATTTACTGTGTGCCCTGGCCGCTGAGTTCTCCCCCGATAATGTTCTGTTTTGTCCTCTTTGTACTCGCACTCTGAAGGCAGTCCGCCGGCGCCCATGTTTCTTTGGGTCCCGGAGTAAGGGGTCTAAGCCCCCGTGGTTTGCATATTCATGTTCTTTACATGCCCCTGGACTGAAGTGCTCTGTCTGCAGAGCGCATTCGCTTTAAGATCTTACATAGCTCTCCCCTCCTGATGACCTGAGAGCTGTGCGCCCCCGGAAAACTCTCTGCTCAACATAACTACGCATGCGCCGGGCCCTCGCTACGGAAATTGGGAGTAGTGAGGGCTTTGGCGCATGTGCAGTCATCTGGACATGAGAGCTGTGTTAAATCTTTAAGCGCATGCGCTCTGCAGACAGGGCGCTGCGCTCCGGGGGCATGTAAAGAACATTAATATGCAAACCATGGGGGCGGGCTTAGACCCCTTCCTCCGGGACCCAAAGCAACATGGACACCGGGAGACTGCCTTCAAAGGGAGAGTACAGAGAGGACAAAAATAAACTTTATTGGGGGAGAACACAGCGGCCAGGGGACACAGTAAAGTAAGTGACCCCTCGTTGGACTCCAGTTCACCCACACTAAACCCAATATAGTGTGGGTGAACTGGCTGAGAGTTTTCCTTTAACAACTCAAGGTGGCACAGTGTAATCTGACATATCGCTAATTTGTTAAGATCTAAAGAAACGGATCTCATCTCTACTGCGGAGCCGATGCATCAGCGATGTTGAGGATGCTGTAGTCCCTCTGGTGTGAGATAGCACATGACATAGCCAGGATATTGCTCTCTTGAAAGCCAAGGTGGATGACCTGGAGAATCGGCTCTGCCGGAATAATGTGATGATTGTGGGGTTGCTGGAAATGGTGGGGGGGAGTAGCCCTATATTTAGTGCTTCCAACCTTACTCCTTTTTATGCTGTGAATGGGCCCACAGGATCCCTACCAGACAGTTACCTCCTAGAAGTCCGCCAAGTCCTATGTTGGTGAAACTGTAGCACTACCGAGACAGAGATTTTATCCTGCGGCTGGCCAGGGTTAGACAACCACTTCCTGTGAAAGGACATGTCCTCTCTTTCATGTCACATTATTCGGCAGAGGTCCAGAAGAAGAGGGCCACATTTACGGATGTCAGGAAGCAGCTGTGGTCCAGGTTGTAGCCTGCCCGTCTCTGTGGTTGCCATAGGGACCACACACTTCTTTGATGAAGTGGATGCAGCTATCATATTGCCAAATGCCCATGAATTTTAGATTCACCAACAGGCCTGCCGGGCTCTCTTTGCCATGCTCCGTACTGAACTAGAATGCTGGTGCAGTATGGAACTCTGATGCTGCGGATGCCTTAGTTTGTTACTTTGGGGGGCAGATATTGTCCGGTTCCTATTTTGTTGCTCTAGCTTGCAATGTGGGTGGGAGTGGTGAGGGAATGTAGACTGCTCTGTTTCAGTGTTACAACATCACCCAATTTGGATAGTAAAAGCAAAATAAAACCTACTTTTAAAAAAGATTTATAATTTTTTGTACGAAAAAGGAGTATGCAAATTTTTGCACAGTGATTAATTTATATAGGTTTGGTTTTAATTCACTACCTAAAAATGTAATCTTTTTGTAAAAGTATGCTAAAAAAATTGTCCTTTTGTCACAAACAACTTATTTTTCCATACACAGCTGTGTGGGGGCTTAATTTTTATGCCATAATCTGTAGTTTTTGTCTATACCATTTTTGTTTTGATGGGACTTTTTGATCACTTTTCATACATTTTTCCTGGTATATGAAGTGACCAAAAACTTGCAGCCCTATTAATTTATTATTTTTTTTTTTACTTTTATGGCATTGACCATGTAGTTTGATTAACCCCTTAAGGACTCATTTTGGTCTAAAAGGACCCGGCCAATTTTCGTTTTTGAACTTTGTTTTTTCCTCCTCCCCTTCTAAAAATCATAACGCTTTAAATTTTGTAGCTACAGACCCATATAAGGGCTTGTTTTTTGCATCCTAAATTGTACTCTGTAATGACATCACTTATTTTACAACAACCTGCAGCGGAAATTAAAAAAAAATAAAAAATTATTTGTGGGGTGAAAAAAAATTTAAAAAAATTTTGTAACTTTTGGGGGGCTTCCATTTCTATGCAGTGCACTTTTCTGTAAAAATTACACCTGATCTTTATTCTATAGGTTCATACGGTTACAAGGATACCCAATTCATGTAGGTTTTATTTTACTATAAAAAAAATTATAAACTACATGCACCAAAATTAGTATGTTTAACCCCTTCCCGCAGAATGTCATATATAAACGCCGGGTTGTGCAGTGCATTCGCGCATCCCGGCGTTTATATATGCCATTCAGTTAACCCGGCAATGCGCAGCATCGCACGGGTTAACTGACAGAAGTCCCGCTGTTTCCAGCAGGGGACAACTTCTGCTTCACCCCCCAGGAGCATCCATTGATGGTCCAGGTCAGCGATCACTGTGATTGGTCCCTGTGGACCAATCACAGTGATCTGGGGTGAAAGTTCAGATCCCCCGCACTGCCCGCCCCTGGAAGTCGGGCAGAACGGGGGACGATGGCTGCGGGGGCTCGCAGGGACCTGCGGCATAGGGGGGGGGGGGGGAACACCAGGGGACCGGCGGCCTTACCTGGCGGGACCGAGGAGCAGCGGCAGGACCGGCCACGTGGACGAGCAGCAACGGGACCGGCAGGTAAGTATGTAGTCCTCAGAGGCAGCAGTGAAGATCTTCACTGCTGCTTCTAAGAGTCTGAAAACTACAACTCCCAGCATGCCTAGACAGCCTTTGGCTGTCTGGGCATGCTGGGAGTTGTAGTTTTGCAACATCTGGAGGGCCCCAGTTTGGAGACCATTGTATAATGGTCTCCAATCTGTGCTCTTCCAGCTGTTGCAAAACTACAACTCCCACCATGCACTGACTGTCCAGGCATGCTGGGAGTTTTAGTTCAGCAACATCTGGCCCTTCAGATGTTGCCGAACTACAACTCCCAGCATGCCCTTCAGCTGTCTGGGCATGCTGGGAGTTGTAGTTTTGCAACAACTGGAGACACACTGGTTGGGAAACATTGTTTCTAACTCAGCGTTTCCTAACCTGTGTGCCTCCAGCTGTTGCAAAACTATAACTCCCAGCATGCACTAACAGACCATGCATGCTGGGAGTTGTGGTTTTGCAACAGCTGGTGCATCCCCCCCCCCCCCCCCCTGTGAATGTACAGGGTACATTCACATGGGCGAGGCTTTTACAGTGGGTTTCTCGCATCTTGAGATGCAGCAAATTTTGCGCTGGGAAACTCGCTGTAATCCCCTGCCCATGTGACTGTACCCTAAAAACACTACACTACACTAACACAAAATAAAGTAAAAAGTTAAAAACACTACATATACCCCTACACAGCACCCCTCCCCCAATAAGAACGTCCGGTACACCACTGTTTCCAAAGCAGAGCCTCCAGCTGTTGAAAAACAACAACTCCCAGTATTGCCGGACAGCCGTTGACTGTCCACGCATGCTGGGAGTTTTGCAACAGCTGGAGGCACCCTGTTTGGGAATCACTGGCGTAGAATACCCCTATGTCCACCCCTATGCAAATCCCTAATTTAGGCCTCAAATGCACATGGCGCTCTCACTTTGGAGCCCTGTCGTATTTCAAGGCAACAGTTTAGGGTCACATATGGGGTATCGCTGTACTCGGGAGAAATTGCGTTACAAGGTTTGGGGGGCTTTTTCTTCTTTAACCCTTCATGAAAAGGAAAAGTTGGGGTCTACACCAGAATGTTAGTGTAAAAAAATTAAATTTTTTACACTAACATGCTGATGTTGCCCTATACTTTACATTTTCACAAGAGGTAAAAGGGAAAAAAGCCCCCCAAAATTTGTAACGCAATTTCTCCCGACTACAGAGATACCCCATATGTGAGCACAAAGTGCTCTGGGGGCGCACAACAAGGCCCAGAAGGGAGAGCGCACCATGTACATTTGAGGTGATTTGCACAGTGGTGGCCGATTGTTACAGCGGTTTTGACAAACGCAAAAAAAAAAAAACCCCACGTGACCCCATTTAGGAAACGACACCCCTCACGGAATGTTATGAGGGGTGCAGTGAGAATTTTCCCCCCACTGGTGTCTGACGGATCTTTGGAACAGTGGTCCGTGAAAATGAAAACTTGTACAGCCCACTGTTCCAAAGATCTGTCAGACACCAGTGGGGGGCAAATGCTCACTTTATTCCTCGTTACGTTCCTCAAGGGGTCTAGTTTCCAAAATGGTATGCCATGTGTTTTTTTTTGCTGTTCTGGCACCATAGGGGCTTCCTAAATGCGACATGCCCCCCGAACAAAATTTGCTCTCAAAAAGCCAAATATGACTCCTTCTCTTCTGAGCATTGTAGTTCGCCCATAGTGCACTTCAGGTCAACTTATGGGGTACCTCCATACTCAGAAGAGAAGGGGTTACAAATATTGGGGGGTATTTCCTGCTATTAACCCTTGGAAAAATTAGAAATTTTGGGGGAAACACACATTTTAGTGAAAATTTTTTTTTTTTTTACATATGCAAAAGTCGTGAAACACCTGTGGGGTATTAAGGCTCACTTTATTCCTTGTTATGTTCCTCAAGGGGTCTAGTTTCCAAAATGGGGATATGAGGTATGTGCTTACTCGAGAGAAATCGGGCTACAAATATAAGTATACATTTTCTCCTTTTACCCCTTGTAAAAATTCAAAAATTGGGTCTACAAGAACATGCGAGTGTAAAAAATGAAGATTGTGAATTTTCTCCTTCACTTTGCTTCTATTCCTGTGAAACACCTAAAGGGTTAAAATGCTGACTGAATGTCATTTTGAATACTTTGGGGGTGCAGGTTTTATAATGGGGTCTTTTGTGGGGTATTTCTAATATGAAGACTCTTCAAATCCACTTCAAACCTGAACTGGTCCCTGAAAAATAGTGAGTTTGGAAATTTTGTGAAAAATTGGAAAATTGCTGCTGAACTTTGAAGCCCTCTGGTGTCTTCCTAAAGTAAAAACTCGTCACTTTTATGATGCAAACATAAAGTAGACATATTGTATATGTGAATAAAAAAATTTTTTATTTGTAAAATACATTTTCCTTACAAGCAGAGAGCTTCAAAGTTAGAAAAATGCAAAATTTTCAAATTTTTCATCAAATTTTAGGATTTTTCACAAGGAAAGGATGCAAGTTACCACAAAAATTTACCACCATGTTAAAGTAGAATATGTCACGAAAAAAATCTCGGAATCAGAATGATAACTAAAAGCATTCCAGAGTTATTAATGTTTAAAGTGACAGTGGTCAGATGTGCAAAAAACGCTCTGGTCCTCAAGGCCAAAATGGGCTTGGTCCTGAAGGGGTTAAAATTGTCCTCTTCTGACCCCTATACCTTTAATTTTTCCACATATGGGGAAAAGGAGGGCTAATTTTTCGTGATCTGTAGGTTTTTTTTTGGTTTTGATGGGACTTTTTGATCACTTTTTATTCAGTTTTTTTATGGTATATGAAGTGACCAAAAAATGCACAATTTTGGACTTTGGTATTTTTTTTACATATATGCTATCGACTGTGCAGTTTAGCTAACCTTATATTTTAATAGTTTAGACATTTACGCAGGCAGCAGTACCACACGATTATTTTTTATTACATAAATTTTATTTGAAAAATGGGAAGGGGGTTAATTCACTTTTAACTTTTTTTTTTTTTTTTTTTTTTTTTTTAACACTTATTTTTAGTCCCCATGGGAGGCTATACCATGCAATCTTCTGATTGCATATACTGTTCAATGCAGAGATTTGACTCTGAATCGTTCTAGATGCTGCTTTAATCTAGGTGTCTAAAGGGTTAATGCCAGGCATCAGCCCGATCAGCAGTGCCCGGCATTAAACCTGGGTCCTGGCTACTAATAATGGTCGGGACCAACCGGGTTTGAAGCGTGCTCAGAACGTGAGCATGTTTCAAACCCTGGTAACTGGACCAGGGCATCCAGGTACGCCCTGCACCCTTAAGTACCAGAATGTAAGGGCATACACATACTCTCTGCATCCTGAACAAGTTAATGTTATATTTTTATAGTTCGGACATTTACGCATGCAGAGATACCATATGTTTGTCTATTTTTCACATTTTATTTTAAAATGGGGGGGGGGGGGGGGGCAAAAAAAAGAGAGGGTGATTTAAACTTTTTTTTACAGGAGGGCCTTATTCACCCTTTTACAATTCTTTTAGTCCCCATATGGCAGCATTTTTCAAATAGTCTCTAGTTGTTGCAAAGTTTGTCCGGACATGCTGGGGTTGTACACTGCTCAAAAAAATAAAGGGAACCGTTAAACAACACAATGTAACTTCAAGTCAATCACACTGTCCACTCAGGAAGCAACGCTGATTGACAATCAATTTCACATGCTGTTGTGCAAATGGAACAGACAACAGGTGGAAATTATAGGCAATTAGCAAGACACCAGCAATAAAAGGAGTGGTTCAGCAAGTGGTGACCACAGACCCCTTCTCAGTTCCTATGCTACCCGGCTGATGTTTTGGTCACTTTTGACTGCTGGCAGTGCTTTCACTCTAGTGGTAGCATGAGACGGAGTCTGCAACCCACACAAGTGGCTCATGTAGTGCAGTGCATCCAGGATGGCACATCAATGCAAGCTGTGGCAAGAAAGTTTGCTGTGTCTGTCAGCGTAGTGTCCAGAGCATGGAGGCGCTATCAGGAGACACGCCAGTACATCAGGAGACACGCCAGTATATCAGGAGACATGGAGGAGGCCATAGGAAGGCAACAACCCAGCAGCAGGACCACTACCTCCGCCTTTGTGCAAGGAGGAGCACTGCCAGAGCCCTGCAACATGACCTCCAGCAGACCACAAATGTGCATGTGTCCAGTCAAACAGTCAGAAAGACTCCATGAGGGTGGTATGAGGGCCCAACGTCCACAGGTGGGGGTTGTGCTTACAGCATTTGAAATGTGCCAGAGAACACCAAGATTGGCAAATTTGCCACAGATGAAAGCAGGTTCACACTGAGCACATGACAGACATGACAGAGTCTGGAGATGCCATGGAGAACGTTCTGCTGCAACATCCTCCAGCATGACCGATTTTGGTGGTGGTGGGTCAGTAATGGTGTGGGGTGGCATTTCTTTTGGGGGCCGCACAGTCCTCCATGTGCTTGCCAGGGGTAGCCTGACTGCCATTAGGTACCAAGATGAGATCCTCAAACCCCTTGTGAGACCATATGCTGGTGCAGTTGGCCCTGGGTTCCTCCTAATGCAAGACAATGCTAAACCTCATGTGGCTGGAGAGTGTCAGCAGTTCCTACAAGAGGAAGGCATTGATGCTATGGACTGGCCCGCCCGTTACCCAGACCTGACTCCAATCGAGCACATCTGGGACATCATGTCTGGCACCATGATGCAAACCAGACTGTCCAGGAGTTGGCTACCTCATCGGGAGCATGCCCAGGCGTTGTAGGGAGGTCATACGGGCACATGGATGCCACACACACTACTGAGCCTCATTTTGACTTGTTTTAAGGACATTACATCAAAGTTGGATCAGCCTGTAGTGTGGTTTTCCACTTTAATTTTGAGTGTGACTACATATCCAGACCTCCATGGGTTGATAAATTTGATTTCCATTGATATTTTGTGTGCGATTTTGTTGTTAGCACATTCAACTATGTAAAGACGAAAGTAGTTCATACGGTTGGTTCATTCATTCAGATCTAGGATGTGTTATCTTAGTGTTTCCTTTATTTTTTTGAGCAGCGTAGTTTTACAACAGCTGAGGTACACTGTTAGAAAAAAACTTCCATGGGGACTACTACTTGCAATACTTTGATTGCAGACACTGATAAATGCTGTGTAATAGCATAGCACTGATCAGTGTTATCGGCACTCCATTACTACAGGCTGCTGCACCCATCGGACGGAAGGAAGGCATGTAGGGACCCTCTGCCAATCCTCTCAGCTGATCTGGACCCCATGTTATTGCCGTGGGAGTCCCAATTAGCTCCACGTAGCTACCGGCACTTGTTTTCTGCATTTTAGAACTTGCAGCGTCTAAAGGGTTAAAGCAGACCACAACACTAATCAGAGATATTATGGCATTAGCCAGTACAGACTTCATAGTCCCACGCCATGGCTGCCGTTTTTTCTTTTTCTCCTCCTCTATTTTTGAGAGGTATAACTTCTTTTTCCACCTACAGACCCTTATGAGGGCTTGTTTTTTTGTGCGAGCAATTGAAGTTTGTAATCTTTCATTTTATCATAAAAATTATGTGTAAAAATTATTTGTGGGTGGAAATTCATAAGAAAATGGCAGTTTTGCAACTTTTGGGGGTTTGGTTTTTATGCCGTGCACTTTATGGTAAAAATGATACATTATCTTTATTCTGTTGGTCAAGGCGATTAAAAAGATACCCAATTTATATAGGTTTTCTATTATTGTACTACTTTAACCACTGAAGGACGCAGGGCTTACAGGTACCCCCTCGTCCCCTTAAAGAAGAAGTCTCATGACCTCCTGCCGAAGCTGGGGCCTCCACACCCCCCGATGCCTTCCGCTTCAGACAGGGGTTGTGACGCACCACTCTGAGAGCCGGAGCCCCATACAGATGATCGCAGGGGGCCACAGTGCTCTGACCCCGATCAGAAAAACGTATCCCCTATCCGCAGTTTTAGTAGTGTCGGGCATGGAAATTTAAGTGGCTTTGAAGAGAGGCTTTCAGAGCAACGTAAAAATCTGCGGTAGCTTACTGAGCTCTGGGTCGGCAGCGGCGGTGCCTGAAACACGCTAGTACATAGCCATCACACCTCCTCCCATAGAGGTGAATGGAGGGGGCGTGGCTGCTGGCATAGGCAGTCATCGGGCACGGAGCAGAGAGTTTGCTCCATGCATCAATTGACTGGGGTGCCGCAGCGGACCCCCGCAATCTAACATCATATGCCCTATTCTTTGAATAGGGGATAAGATGTGAGCAGTGGAGTAACCCTTTAAGGGGTTAAGGGTTTTTATTTTATTTTTTTTTTAATTAAATTGGTATCTATAAAATTGTCCTTTTATGACCACTATTCTAATTTTTTGCATAAGGGTGATTTGATTTTTTTTATTAGGGCAGGGGGTTTTATAGATATATATATTTTTAGAGACTTTTTTATTTTAAATATTTTAAGTGCCCATAGGGGACTTTTATGTTCAAATCAATATATTGCATTTACTGTATAATATATTTGCCTATGACATAGCATAACACAATAGGATTGGTGATCCACCGATATTATCTGGCTAAGCCAAGCTACATCATTGGATCAGGACAGGAGGTAGGTAAGGGGACCTCCACCGCGACGATAGCTCACCGAATCTATGCTCCCCTGAGCAACAGGCAACTTTGACTTTAATTTTAGACAACGTGATGCCTGTCATGTCATCAGTAGTGAGTGTCTGGCTACTGAGTAGCTGACACCCACTGCTATGAAGCAAGCGCAGCAACTACACTCTAAAGTACCTGTATGCCCTATGTCCTTAATGGGTTAAAAGTAAAGTAGTAGCACCAACAAACACCATGTCGGGGAGAAAAAGGACACTTGATGGGCGCTTGCTTTGTAGTGAATAAAGCTAGATAATAACTAGGGAACAGACACAAAAACAGATTGAGGCTTTATTTGCCAATATAAGGGTAAATGCATTTCGAGGGGATCTGCTCCCCTCTTCCTCAGGTCCGTAGTGAATACAAGCATGGTCTGGTCTATTTTACCAGACCACACTTGTATTCACTGCGAACCTGAGGAAGGGGGGAGCAGGTCCCCTTGAAATGCATTGTCACTTATATTGACAAATAAAACCTCTATTTGTTTATTAGTTTGTGCCCGTTCCACGGTTATTTTCTAGCTTTATTAACTGACTACACAGCAAGCGCCCATCAAGTGTCCAGTTTACTGACCCTGTGAAATAATACATTTAGGTTCTGGGTTAGTAGAAAAGCATATCCAGAGCAGAAAATTTGATCTTCCAAGATATTTCACACAACAGTAGATAGAATGGCACAAAGAAAAAATATAACAGAGCAAAAAAAAAATATAAAAAAAATATATATAAAACAAAACACACATTACGTATACAAATCATTTGTCTGATACTGAAGAAAAGCAAATGTTTGTTATAAAAAAAAAAATAAATAAAAAAAAAAGAGGGGATAGAGAGAACATCTCACCTTTTTTAATCTTCTTTTCCTGAATCTTTTCTGCACACATTTTATAAGCTTCAGACTGTTGATACTCCCTAAGTTCCTTTATGTACTGTTGCTTTTCTCTTTCTGCATCATCAAGATATCTCTAAAATAAAAGGTGTTTCCATCAAAAAGGCATAATTTACATTAGAGACAAAGCTGCCTAACGTGTTAATTTTGACAAAACAGCTAACTATCTTATGTTTATGGTGGCCCCCAAACTCGCTCCCACCCACATAGATTATGCCAGTGGGAAAGGACCAAGCATGTTAAATTTCAGTGCCCAGTCTTTTATTGTAACATAGAATCAGCCACCAAAGATGTTCGCAACTGCTTATTTCCCTTTCTTTACTGAAAACACATGCACATCTGACTGAACAGGGCAGTATTGTGCAGGGCTGTGGAGTCTGAGTCGAACGAAATTTTGGGTACCTGGAGTCGGAGTCAGAGTCGGCAAACAATGCACGGACTCAGACTCCTAAATTTAGATTGGAATAAAAAAAAAAAAAAAAAAGAGATTTTTTAACACTTACCGTAATCTCTTTCTCGAAGGATCCATTGGGGGACACAGACAGTGGGTGTATCTTGCTGTCTCTAGGAGGTGTGACACTATGGTAATAAAAAAAAGTCAGCTCCTCCCAGCAAGATATACCCGCCTTCAGGCTCTGAGCTAGTCCGTTTAAGTTCCAGAGCAATAGGAGACCAATAGGTCACGGAAAAACCCCAAACTGTCCGAGAACCAGAAGAAAAAACATAACTGAACACACCCTCGGACAGAGAGCCAAAAGGAAAAACCAAAAAGGGTGGGAGCTGTGTCCCCCAATGGATCCTTTGAGAAAGAGATTTTACGGTAAGTGTTAAAAAATCTCCTTTTCTCTATTGGCTCCATTGGGGGACACAGACAGTGGGACGTACCAAAGCCGTCCCTTGGGTGGGCAGATAAGTAATCAGGCAGACGGCTGATCCACTGACGCCTGCAACACCTTACGCCCCAGGGTAGCATCAGCCAATGCGAAAGCATGAAATCAGTAAAACCTCGAAAAAGTGTGCAAAGACGACCAGGTAGCCGCCTTGCAAATCTGCGAGGCCGAGGCTCTATTCTGGAGAGCCCAGGATGCCCCAACAGAACGAGTGGACTGAGCCACAACCCTGAAAGGAGGAATCTTCCCCTTACAGAGATAGGCTTCCGAAATGGCAGACCGAATCCACCTAGAAATGGTGCCCTTGGAAGCAGGTTGTCCCTTGCAACGACCTTCCGTAAGGACGAAAAAGGAATCACACTGACGAAAGGAAGAAGTGATGGAGAGAAGACTGAACAGCCCGAACCACGTCCAGCTTGTGCAGTAAGCGCTCCCTAGGATGAGAAGGAGCCGGGCAAAAGGACGAGAGGACAATATCCTCATTGAGATGAAAGGCCGAGACCACCTTAGGTAAAAAGGAAGGGTCTGGCCGGAAAACAACCTTGTCCTGGTGGATCACCAGAAACTAAGAACGGCAGGAAAGGGCTGCCAATTCAGACACCCTCCGGATGGAGGTGATAGCCACCTGAAACGCCACTTTCCATGAAAGGAGGCGGAGAGACACCTCTCTAAGGGGCTCAAAGGGTGTACCCTGGAGGGCACTCAGAACAAAATTCAAGTCCCAAGGGGGAGAAGGTGACAGATAAGGAGGAACAGCGTGCGCCACTCCTTGCAGGAAGGTCCGGACATGAGGATTAGAAGCCAGGGGCCACTGGAAAAGAACAGTAAGGGCCGAAACCTGACCCTTAAGGGAACTGAGAGACAACCCCAGTTCCAAACTTGACTGCAAAAAGGAGAGAAGACGGGGAACAGAGAAGGTCACCGGGGAGAAGTCCTGTGCTTCACACTAGGGATCGACCGATTATCGGTATGGCCAATATTATCGGCCGATAATCACGATTTTGGGCAGTATCGGTATCGGCAATTATGTTGCCGATAAGCCGATAATGCCCCGCCCCCCCACACCACCCCCACCGCACCCGCCACCCCCCGCACCTCCGACCCACCGCACCGCGTCGCACCCCCCACCGTGATGCTAGGCGGTATACCGGTATGGATTTTTTCCCATACCGCTATACCGGTCGGGCCCCTCCCCCACCCTCCGAGTGAATAAAAAAATTTAACTTACCCGTAATGGGGGTGGTCCAGGCCATCCTTCCTTCATGTAGTGTCCGGGGCGTTCCGGGTGGAGGGTGGTCCGGTCCGGGCTGTCCTTCTCCCACGGTCTTCTTCTCCACTCTGGGCAGGCTCCGGCCTAGTACACTGCATAGACGCCGCTACGCCGTGACGTCAGGTGCGTCGCTGCGCACGGGCGTCACTGCGAGGCGACGTCTATGCAGCGTACTAGGCCGGAGCCTGCCCGGAGTGGAGAAGAGGCCCGCCGGAGGAGAAGGACAGCCCGGACCTGACCACCCTCCACCCGGAACGCCCCCGGACACTACAGGAACGATGGATGGATGGCCCGGAGCACCCTGGCAGGTAGGGGAGAGAAGCGGGTGGTGGCGGCGGTCTATGGCACCGCAAAAGCCACTGCAGATCATTGATTTAAAGCGCCCGCTTTAAATCAATGATCTGCAGCGGTGTCACAGGGGGTTAAATAGCCGATAACTTATACCGGAATATCGGTATAAATTATCGGCCCTAACCTGCACCGATTATCGGTATCGGCCCTAAAAAAACTATATCGGTCGATCCCTACTTCACACCAACGAAAATAAGACCTCCAAGTACGGTGGTAAATCCTTGCAGAGGAGGGCTTACGAGCCTTGAGCAGGGTGCAAACAACTTGGGAAGAGAACCCACGGGCTCTCAAAACCGCGGTCTCAACCGCCACGCCGTCAAATGCAGCGACTGTAAATTGAGGTGGCAAAGATGACCCTGAGAGAGCAGGTCCGGACGGAGCGGAAGGCGCAGTGGAGCGTCGTCTAGGAGCCTGACTACATCGGCGTACCACGACCTTCGGGGCCAATCTGGAGCTACCAGAATGGCGGGGACGCCCTCTGCCTTGAGCTTCCTCAGCACCCTGGGAAGAAGCGGAAGAGGAGGGAACAGATAGGGTAGGGCAAACCCCGCCCAAGGAATCACTAGGGCATCCACGGCCAGAGCCTGAGGGTCCCGGGACTTGGACACAAACGGAAGGATCTTCCGATTGTGCCGGGACGCGAAGAGGTCCACGTCCGGAATGCCCCAGTGGTCACAGAGTTGCACAAAGACCTCTGGATGTAGGGACCACTCGCCGGGGTCGGGTGAGGACCAACTGAGGAAGTCCGCTTCCCAGTTGAGCACCCCCGGGATGTGAATCGCCGAAATGGCCGGAACCTTGCTCTCCGCCCAGGAGAGAATCTGTGTCACCTTGGCCATGGCTGCCGAGCTGAGAGTGCCGCCCTGACGATTTATCCGACTGAACGCGGACAGGACGGGATTGAAGATGGGACTCCCAATGAAGAAGACCAAGAAGAATCGCCCGTAATTCCAATATGTTTATCGGAAGAAGGGTCTCCTGCGGAGACCAGAGTCCCTGAACCGTCCAATCCCTGAACACGCCGCCCCAGCCCGACAGGCTGGCATCCGTTGTAACAACCTGCCAGTGAAGGGGAAGAAACGACCGCCCTTTGAGAAGGGGGGAGCAGAGCCACCAGAGCAGAGACTGACGGACCCTGCGAGGGAGAACAATCTGACGATCGAGGGACAGAGGAGACCTGTTCCATCGGGAGAGAATCGCCAGTTGAAGTGGGTGGTAATGAAACTGGGCAAAAGGTATGGCCTCCATAGTTGCCACCATCTGACCCAGGACTTCTATACAAGTGCGGATGGAGACAGATACCTGGGTATGGTGAAAGGATACTCCTGGATTGACATCCGAACATCCTGGGTCCTCTAGATGATAGGTGTCTCTTAGGGCTGTAACCAAAGAGTTCAGGCAGTCCTCCGAGTCAGATGCTCGTCCACCAGGGGAATGAGTAGAGGCAGTCCTGGAGGGGGGAGACTGACAGAGTACGCGGCTCTGGAGTGGCAGAGCGGCGACTCCGACGAAGAGCGAGCCCTTCCAGAAGTCCTGCGCAGAGAAGACCCCTTCAAAGCGGACACCACTTCCCGGGAGGCCTCAGCCACCGAGCGGGAGACTTGCTTGGGTCAAGTCAGCCATATACTGGGTCAGGAAGAAACCCAGGCTGGGGGAGCGGCTGGCTCCACCGGGACCAAAGGGGCATCAGGGGGTACCAGGGGGTCTGGGGGAGCAGTGGAGCAGGCAGGGCAAGTGGGCTTGGCAGAACCAGACATCTTGGTATTACAGTGCTTACAGAGATAGTAAGTCACCGAGGTTCCGGGTCTCTGTTTAGAGGGAGGAACAGCTCTGGGTACGGACATAATGTGGGAAAAGAAGGGAGATAGCAACTCTCTCACCCTAGTCTGTGTCCCCAGGCCAGCCAATAGGAAAAGGGGGGCGGTCCCTGAAGCAAGGCACTAACTAACTGACCCCTTCCCACTGAAATTCGCGCCCACGGCGCTGATTGGAGGCTGCTTTGCGCCTCTGAGCGCTCCCAGCCCTGTGGGCGGAGCTACAGACCGCCAAAGAGAAACTGTCATGGCATCCACTCCTTGTCCCATGCGCACCAGTCGGCCGTTTGTGCGCACGGGGGAATAGAGCGAGCGGCCAACGCCGGCAGAAAAAGAAAGAAGCTCATAGGAGCACTGCGGCTATCAGCCGCGATAAGGCGCTGCCGGCAAGCACCGCGGCTATCGGCCGCGAATAAGGCGCTGGCGGCAAAGTGAAAGTAAGTCGGCACTGAGAGCGCCCGGCCCGGGACAGCGCCACGGCTGACAGCCGCACATAAGGCGCTGACTTCTCTACTTTAAGAATAAAGACCAATGCATGCAGTGCCTCACGTAACCGCAAAACGAACACGTTAAGTGACCATGAAGAAGCATGCTTTTCATGTCAATAAGAGAAATGAACCAGCTCACCGCCTATGAACATCACTGGATGGGAAGGAATTTCAGATGGTGGAGGAAGCACGGAGTATAGAGTGAACAGTATCCAAAAAAGAAAATGGTGCAAAAAAAAAACTATTTTGCAAACATTCCAGCTCCCAATCGTAAAAGGATACCCAAAATTGTGAATAAAAACAAGCAGAAACGCTGACGCATTTCTAACCATGCGGTTCTTAGTCATGGCACAACCTAGTGTGACAAATGCATCCTATATATACTCTAGTCATGTAAAGACTGAACGCCAGACTGGAGGAATTGGGAACGCCCATCAATGACGGGAGTTCCGGGGAGACAACAGCATTGTGATTACTCAGGTAAACACCTGTACTGATGGGAACCAAACATGCTATTTTATGTAATTCTTGACGGAAATTTAATCCAAGTGGAATCTTAAAATCCAAAAAGCTTCTCTCATTCTGACTTCTCTCATTCTTATGCCAATCTCCAGCACGAGAAAGACGTACTATTTTTTCAATACCCATAATTTTCAAAGGTATCACCTTGGTGTACTTCAAATATATGTCTGGACAAACCAGACATACCTTTAGTATTGAATGAAGGAAAATGCAGGTGCTCATAGATGCAACGTTTTAATTTTCTTGTAGTGCATCCAATATATTGTACATTGCTAACTGAACATATCACTGAATAAATGTGTGGAATTACAGTTTATAAACTATTTTACATGATCATCATTTGTGATGACCAATTTAAACATATTGGATTTATGCATGTATGGACACAAGTTACATCTATTTTGAGAGAATTTCTAATTACCTTGGATATAAAGCCGTGATCGACTGGTGTTTGCACATGATGTTAAATAATCACTAGGACATAACCTATTCGATAAGGTGCAGCCTCTTTTCGCTACACATTTCACACCTTGTTGTAATATAGTAGTCATGGTCTCTTTTTCATATAAGATTGGAAGATGTTTGAGAATAATAATTTTTATTTTTGTAAATTCTGTACTGTAAGCAGTAGAAAAAACTATAGATGCATTATTTATGTCTGAATGATTATGTGCAGAACCATGATTTTTAGATTGTAGATAGCTTGTTCTCGACCTGTGAGCAACCGCATTTTCTGCTTTGGCAAGGATACCCCTAGGATAGCCCCTTTTTACTCAATCTGCGTTTTAAGTCTGAACAGGTTTCAAGAAAAAGATCATAGTTAGAGGAGGCTCGTTTGGCTCTCACGAATTCACCTTTGGGTAAATTGTTCACTACATGTTTGGGCTGGAAGCGGTTGTAATGTAAAATGTTGTTACTAGATGTCGGTTTTCTGTACAATTTTGTTTGAATGGTATGATTTACTGGAATAACAGTTAATGTGACATCTAAAAAAATTAATTGAGCTGCCACCCCATTCCACTGTGAACCTTAAACCAAGATTGTTCATATTAATTTCGTCAAGAAACCGATATGCTTCTTTTTTGGACTTCGTCCAAATGATCAAGAGATCATCTATTTAATCGGCCATATCTGTTTTGATTCTTTTCAAATCAAAAGGGCACTGCAGTGTCCCCATGGCCAGAAAACAAATTAGCAACACGTGTGAGGCATTCAGCATTGTCCAAGTTGACATTAGTAGATGCATTTGAAACAGACAAGGTGTTATCACTGCTAGTCTGAGAATTCATGATGATGTATCATTTTAAGAGAAAAATATATATGAACAAATTTCAATTGTATATTAATATGAAAGTCCTTCACAAAATTATTATAAATCACTTAGGAGAAGCACGGTTACTTTGCGGAAATAGTAACAAAGTCAATAAGAGAAATGAACCAGCTCACCGCCTATGAACATCACTGGATGGGAAGGAATTTCAGGTGGACAATGCTGAACGCCTCACACGTGTTGCCAATTTGTTTTCTGGCCATGGAGATACTGCAGTGCCCTTTGATTTGAAAAAAAACTTTATGGGATTTAGAACATCTAAAATTCAAACAGCTACGGACATGGTGGGATATAACCACTTTAAAGCAGTATACTGTTAAAAACGTGATTCCTCGTGGCTTAAGAATCCGAAAAATCTCCGCTGCTTCAAATGATGAT
This sequence comes from Hyla sarda, assembly GCF_029499605.1. Taxonomy (NCBI): domain Eukaryota; kingdom Metazoa; phylum Chordata; class Amphibia; order Anura; family Hylidae; genus Hyla; species Hyla sarda. The sequence continues at coordinate 262,184,765 of NC_079189.1, forward strand.
GAATATTCGGAAAGATGGAATAGTGCTCTTTCTGAATGTTCATTTAAATGAATAGCCATCCTTATAGAACGACAACAACGAAAAATTTAGGATTTGGAAAATAATAAAAACATTGGAACCCTATAAAAGTTTGGCTGAATTAACCAAATTACAAAATGATATGGAGTCAAAATTACAAGATCTTGAGGAAAATATAGCTACATAAATACAAACTAAATTCAATCGTGACTTACGTGACTAAGCAACCAACTCTGTATACACCGGGTTTAAAAATAGTCATCAATACAAACTACCGTATATGACTACTTTTTAACCCCAAGTTTTCTTCTGAAAAGTCAGGGGTCGTCTTATACGCCGGGTATTGAGGTCCGGGATAGGAAAACTTCTGATTATCTGCCCAGGCCGCCTCCCGTGTGTGGCTGCAGGCGGGGGCCGGCCAGAGCAAGTAAAAACTAATACTATATACTGAAAACCAGGGTGCCTCCAGCTGTTGTGAAACTACAACTCCCAGCACGGCAAAGGCTGTCCGGGCATGCTGGGAGTTGTAGTTTTACAACAGCTGGAGGCCCCCTGATTTTTAGTATACAGGATTCGTTTTTACCTGCTCTGGCCGGCCACCGCCTGCAGCCACACACAGGAGCCGGCCCGGGCAGATAATCATAGGTATTCCTATGCCGGACATCCCTGTCTCCCGAAAAATCTTTTCGGGACATAAGGATGTCCGCCGGTCACTTACCATTCCCCGGCAGGGCGTGTCCTCCGTCTCCGTCCTCCGTCTCTGGTTGTACGCACGGGACGTCAGTGATGTCACGTGCCTACAACCATAGAAGCAGAGAAGCGCAGGACCAGGAGGACGCGCGCTGACCGGGCCTGGTGAGTGACCGGCCATGCTATCTTAAGTGATCCGGTCACCGCTCCCCGGTCCTGGCACCTACTGTTATGGTCCATAGTCCATAGGGTGATCGGAACACTGTGGGGGCAGACCAGTACAGACATACAGCCTGCAGCCATACACTGTATATGGCTGGAAGCTGTATGTCTGTTGGGGGGGAGCTGCCTACAAATGTGGGGGGAGAGCTGCCTACAAATGTGTGGGGGGGGGGGGAAGCTGCCTACTATTGTGGGGGGGGGGGGAGCTGCCTACTATTGTGGGGGGGGGGAGCTGCCTACTATTGTGGGGGGGGGGGGAGCTGCCTACTATTGTGGGGGGGGGGGGAGCTGCCTACTATTGTGGGGGGGGGGAGCTGCCTACTATTGTGGGGGGGGGGAGCTGCCTACTATTGTGGGGGGGGGGGGAGCTGCCTACTATTGTGGGGGGGGGGGGGGGGAGCTGCCTACTATTGTGGGGGGGGGGGGGAGCTGCCTACTATTGTGGGGGGGGGGGGAGCTGCCTACTATTGTGGGGGGGGGGGGAGCTGCCTACTATTGTGGGGGGGGGGGAGCTGCCTACTATTGTGGGGGGGGGGGAGCTGCCTACTATTGTGGGGGGGGGGGGAGCTGCCTACTATTGTGGGGGGGGGGGGGGAGCTGCCTACTATTGTGGGGGGGGGGAGCTGCCTACTATTGTGGGGGGGGGGGGAGCTGCCTACTATTGTGGGGGGGGGGAGCTGCCTACTATTGTGGGGGGGGGGGAGCTGCCTACTATTGTGGGGGGGGGGGAGCTGCCTACTATTGTGGGGGGGGGGAGCTGCCTACTATTGTGGGGGGGAGCTGCCTACTATTGTGGGGGGGAGCTGCCTACTATTGTGGGGGGGAGCTGCCTCCTATTGTGGGGGGGAGCTGCCTCCTATTGTGGGGGGGAGCTGCCTCCTATTGTGGGGGGGAGCTGCCTCCTATTGTGGGGGGGAACTGCCGACCTAATGTGGGGGAACTGCCGACCTAATGTGGGGGAACTGCCGACCTAATGTGGGGGAACTGCCGACCTAATGTGGGGGAACTGCCGACCTAATGTGAGGGAACTGCCGACCTAATGTGGGGGAACTGCCGACCTAATGTGGGGGAACTGCCGACCTAATGTGGGGGAACTGCCGACCTAATGTGGGGGAACTGCCGACCTAATGTGGGGGAACTGCCGACCTAATGTGGGGGAACTGCCGACCTAATGTGGGGGGGAACTATACTGCCAACCTAATGTGGGGGAACATGATGCCTACCTAATGTGGGGGGGAACTACAAGGTACCGTACATCGAGCTAGGAGGGGTAGTCTTATATGGCCAGTATATCCCAAACTCTATATTTTAACTGTAAAAGTTGGGGGTCGTCTTATACGCCGGCATATACGGTAATCCTCCTGATTCTGGATACATACTATCCTGATTACTGTACTATGAGGAGGACTGCAGACATATAGCTCTTACAATATGGCTTATAATAGTAGATGTATATGGTATATAAGTATATGGTTATGGTTTTGGCTGCAGTGCAAAAAAGATGGATTTTATTTTCTGGAATAAAGAAAAACGAAGGATTGACTGCAAGTGAAGTGATTTGGCTGACTGTACAATGAAAATTGAAGGATAAGTGTGTATTTGCTCTACTGTGCCTCTAGGTAGAATTTTTTCTTTCTGTCCCCATTAGGTTTAATATAATCTCCAGTGGTGCAGTTGTGAGATCAGATAGAATTCAAAGCTGAGTAGTCGAGACGTGACACGTGCCTCAAGTGTAAGTTATGCTAATTAAAGGGGTACCCCGCTCCTACAAATCTTATCCCCTATCCAAAGGATAGGGGATAAGATCTGTGATTTTGCGGGGGGTCCAGGGCGGACCTTGTCAGAGCAGGAGATCGAAGAGAAAACTGGGCATAGAAGGGGGATGATATGCGCTGGTCAACAGTGGCCGGTCATGTGATTACTTCTGATATGTACAGAGGGACTTCACTTACAGATAGAATTGGAGCAGAACATGCAGCATTAACCCATTAGTTACCGGTGGATAGCAGTAGATAAAAAGGAGACATGCACAAAACAATCTCAAAACAGGTAAGTATATTGGCCAGAAAAAAAGTGAATACACCTAAAACAAACAATTGTGAAAAAAAAATCCATCACCATGCAGAAGAAAATATTCATTGTTACCGTATTTATCGGGGTATACCACACACCCTCATTTTTCCAAGGCTATTTGAGTAAAAAAAGTTTTACCCAAATAGCCTTGGTAAAATGAGGGTGCGTGTGTGTGCATGTGAATACCCTGATAGCAGCGGCTTTTGCAGGGTCAGACCTCAGTCCCTGCCCGCTTCTCTGCCCCTGCCTTTCCTGGGGTCTAGAGTCCTGCTGTCGCAGCTTCTCTCCCCCTGGCTATCGGCGCCGCTGCACCATTACCTCCCCCATCCCCAGTTTTATAATTACCTGTTCCCGGGGTCTGCGCTGCTTCTGGCTCTGTAGGCGTCCTTAGCTGTCACTGTGTGTCGGGCCAGAAGCAGTGCGGACCCCGGGAACAGATACTGTAATTATAAAACCGGGGATGGGGGAGGCAATGGGGCAGTGGCGGTCTCTGGACCCCAGGATAGCAAGGGGCAGAGAAGCGGGCAGCGACGGCAGGTTTCTGGCTCCGCAAAAGCCGCTGCTGTTCATGGATTTAAAGCGCCTGCTTTAAATCATTGAACTGCAGCGGCTTCTGCGCATTTTTTCAACCAAGTTTATCGGCATATAACACGCAGATAGACTTTAAGCTAAAAATTTTAGCCTAAAAAATGCGTGTTATACGCCAATAAATACATTAAATCAAAGTACAGTACATAATATATACTTATTGGGAATTTGTCAAACCATACAGCTGTGTAAAAGAATCTAATAAAAGATGAAAAAGAAATATGTAAAAGTGTATAAAAGGTGACATGTAATGAAATTTGATTACAAATATAAGTGATCAACGACAAGAACTATATGTATAACGTGAATGTTAATATGCCAGTGTATGAATATGCATCTACCACTCTGCATATAACGACAGTGCTAAATGACGTGTATCATACCATGTAGAAAGGTGACTAGTGCATATATGTAAACATGATAATGAAGATATACATCACATAAAAAGTTTAAAAAAAAATAAAAATACATATATGTATATAAATATTAAAGTGACAGTGCATACAGCAGCATAAATTTAGAAGGGGATTTTACTCTCCCACAAGGTGCACAGTCTACTGCAGGTGAAGGCATAATAATTGAAGTGCAACCAAAAAACTTACAAAAATATGAAAGATCCCTCAGGAGCCCCATAGTGGCAAGCATCGGATCCATAACAGAGCCACTGTCATAGTATGTTGAATGGCTCTTACGTCCGATGCTCAGGAAAATCCTTTCATGTAAAGGAACAGACGATCTCCTCCTGTCCATAGAAACATTGTCATGGCAGAGCAGTTTTAATTTAACGTCAATAGACGTCGTAAGTCTTTATACAAGGATCCCGCAAGAAATGGTGCTAGCCAAGAGTTTCTGGAGGCTGCTCAAAAAGAAGAAATATTTGTGAAGCCTTGAGCCTAGTCTTGGGGAATAACTTCTTTATTTTTCAGGACAGGTTGTATGCCCAATGTACCAGAGCAGCTATGGGGACACCTGTCGCATCTACGTTCACTAATATTTTTTTGTCCGTCTTTGCTGCACAAATCCCTTCTTGAAAGAAATATTCTCGTATTACAGATATCTGGGTGACATATTGATTGTATGGAACGGGAAAAAGACTTTCAATATATTTACAAACTATATTGAAAATAATGACATGAATATAAACTTCACCAAAAAATGTAGTCAGAGAAATATAGAGTTTGACAGCTTTCACCCTGACCAAGTAAAACGGGCCCTCTCGTATAGCCAGAGAAGCAGACTCTGAAGAACAATCTAAGGACATGTAAACTTTTCGTGGCGCTATGTTAAGCTAGACGGTATGACAAAAATTGTGTATCACGGTATTTTTGTAACTTGTGGTGGTTCCATGGTATTTAACAGCCCCCCCCAAATCATGTGACCCGCGAGTGCTGTTCTGCTTCTCCCCCCCCCCCCCAATTAATTATCAGCCCAGCGCTGCGCTGTCCCCATCGGGGGAACTAATCACATGTCACCCGCAAGCGCTGCCCTCCTCTTCCTCCTGTTTGTTGCGGCCGCCGGCGCTGGAACTCTGTACTGTACGCTGTATCCCTATGCCCAGGCTGCAAAAGATAAACTAAATAAACTTTAAACTCCCCTTCGGTACCGGCCTCACCTGCTTCCTGGGAACGGGAATGGAGAGCAGTCAGCCTATCACCGGCCGCAGCAATGTTCCGCCTCGGCCGGTGATAGGTTGAGCGCACTTGTCATGTAAAATGCCGGCTTCTTACATGACAGTGCGCTCAGCCTATCACCGGCCAAGGCGGGACATCGCTGCAGCTGGTGATAGGCTGACTGCTCTGTGACGTTCCCATCCCCAGGAAGCAGCATGAGGCTCGCATCGCTGGACCATGAGGCTGGTAACGGGGGAACGTAGGAAGGGGAGTTAAAGTTTATTTTGTTTATTTTTGCAGCCCGGGCACAGGATAGTACAGTACAGCGCAGCGGCTGAATTATTTGGGGGGGGGGGGGGGGAAGAGAAGCAGCGGCCACGGGTCACATATGATCAGTCCCCCGATGTGGGGGACAGCACAGCGCTGGTCTGATAAACCGGGGGGGGGCTGGTAAATACAGTGGAACCGCCATAATTTACAAAAATACAGTGATACACACCGCCCAGCTCTATGTGACATTATATTCAATGTTTCTTTTTTTTCCCCTCCTTTTTTCAGGGGAGCCAACATTTATGGCCATGACTGTATCACCATGCTCATTTCAATCAAATACCTGTTTTTCTTGCGTTGGCAGTGTACTCCACTCTGCTCCTAGCATCTTAGTTATCTCTGGGAAAGGTAAATCAGGATGTTGTGTTCGAATCTGTTCTCTGCGTTCATTCAGAAACCTCACATAACCAGTAACCGGTGCTTTTGGCCCATTAGGCAAGATTTTTTTCCTTTTCTTCCCTTTGGGCCATCCTCTCTTCTTCACTGGCTAGAAGCACATAGAGAAGAGAAAACTTAAAAAAAAATCTAAACATTCAGAATACATTGTTTAGGTAATTTTAGTGCATTATACTTATGTGCCAAAATAACACATAACAAAACAAAGAAAAGTAACATCAAACTCTCAAAGATGTTTTATTACCTCTTCCTCAGCTACTGTGCCCTTTTCTCCACTTGGTCTGGGCACATCAACCTTCTCCTGTTTGACAGCTACTATAAAATTCCCACTATGCGTTTTGGTCACAGGATGCCTGGAACATAAGAACAACAACTGTAACTCTCTGCTAACCATACATACAGCACTATCCCCAATATTATCCCATGTAGGTGTCATATCTAAAGAACATTATGTAAATCTACCCTAGCTTATAGTTATTAAGGCTGAAAAAACACATATTTGTTCATCCAATTCAGCCTATGACTCTATAGTGTTCCACCTAGTACCATACAGTGTTAACTCCGTAATGCAAAGCCAATTTCTCTCATTTTAGGGGGTACAAAACCCTTCCTGACTTTAAGTCTGGCAATAAGAATAGACTATAGATTAAGAATAGACCTGGATTAACATCCCACCTCCAGAATGCAGCGATTTTAGGCCAGATTTATCAAAATGTGTGAGGAAAAAAACTGGAAAGATTTTCCAACAGTAACTAGTCACAGCTCAGCTTTTCCCTCTTAACAAGTTCTGGTAAAGTGAAAGCTGAGCTGTGATTGGTTGCTGTGCAGTTTTTTTCCCCCTCACAGTGTTTGATAAATCTGGCCAGGGGTGTTGCTGGGAGGGGCGCTAAGGGGGCTATAGCCCTGGGTCTATAATTATTGCCACCGCAGCTTTAAGACAGCGAGGCGTGCCCCAAGCACTGGCCCCAAAGTCCCATGAGATCGGGGAGCTGCAGAGGCTGTTGGGAGCAGACATGCTCCCTGCACAGGCAAGCATGTCTGCTCCTAGCCAGCAACTGTCTGTGTAATAATATTCCTTGTGTCCTGGACAAATCCCATCAGCGCCGAGTGGGGGCAAGGTGTGATGGCCAGCATAGTCTGTGTTGCCTCCGACCTGATCCCCGGACCCTGATGAGTGGTGGTGATCACCAGGTAAGGAGGGTGATTGTACTGGTGCATGCATGTATAATAGATGTATGCATTATGTATGATAGATGTATGCATGCATAATAGATGTATGAATTATCGATGTGTGCATGCATGATAGATGTATGTATGCAATTATGTATGATAGATCTAAGCAAGTATGTATCTAAGATAGATATACGTATGATATATGTATATACGATAGGTGTGTGTTTGTTTATGTATGGCTATCATATACACATTATCATGCACACATCCACACACATCTATCATACATACACTGGACTTAAAGAGTACCTGCCACCATCTCCATTGCGTAATATTATTCTGCTGGTATGCTGACCTATTCATTACCTGCACACCGCAGTTTTTCTTTTTCATTTTCATCCAGTATTTCCTTCATAATCCTCTTTCAAAGCTTGCTCACTGGAGGCATGGTTTAATGAAGCGGAGGTGCGCCATGCAGCGTGCATAGCACTCGCTCCCATCTGCCTGAGTGACCGGCAGGGAGCTGCGCTGTGCTCGTCATTGCCCAGGCTGCACTATGAGAGTTAGTACTCATGCATGAGTCTGAACTCTGAGAGACTTGCATGTCTTGGGGGGGGGGGGGGGGGGGGAGGGGAAGAGGAGTCTGTAGAAACAATAAGGGTTTTGAGGGGAGTGTGTGTTTGAGTGAGTAGACAGATGTTTGGGTCTGAGGGGCTGGGGGTGAGGGCGGATAAAGTGTGATAGAGGAGCCTGGAGGAGGAAGACAGAGGAATCTGGAGGAGGATAACAGAGAAGCCAGGAGAAAGACAAAGGGCTCTGGAGGAGGTGGACAGAGGGGTCTGGAGGAGATGGACAGTGTAGGGTAGGGATTCACGTGAATTAAGAAAAAACAGTATGTGTCAGTATTATTATTGATATGGGTACAGTGTGTGGCAGGGGCAGTGTTTCTGGCAGGGATATATTCAGGGGCACAGTGTATGGCAGGGTTATAATTATTATTATTTTCATACAGAGGATGAGGATTATTTATCAATGTGATGAAACCAATGATGTCCAGGTGTCAGACTCTGCAGAGAAGATGTCAATCAGGTCACTGATACTATTGTGTATTCTTCCGACTGTCCAATCCGAGCTGGAGCTTCTAAATTCTGTTGTTATGATGGGTGACAATGTACTCCAATCTGTGGCTCTCCAGGCATGATGGGAGTTGTAGCTTTACAACGGCTGGAGAGCCACTTGAACTAAGGTGATCAGTTGGGGTCTCTGCAGTCGGACACCCACCAAAAAAATGATATGCTTATTCTAAAATGCCTATTTATGTTCCCATTCTGGCCCTGCCTGATGACACGTGTCTCGGGAACCGCCCAGTTTAGAAGAGGTTTGCTATGGGGATTTGCTTCTAAACTGGGTGGTTCCCGAGACACGTGTCATCAGAGAGCACTTAGACAGAAAAGAACAACCTTAACTTCAGAAGCGCATAAGTACTGAAAGGATTAAGATTTTTTAATAGAAGTAATTTACAAGTCTACGAAGAAAGCAGGTAAATGCCAGCGATAATGAAACTTCACCTTTATTGGAACCACGTAAAATCATCGACATGGAGAGAGAAACATTTAAAATTCCAGGAATCAGCGCCAAGCATGACGCGTTTCAGGTCATGTGACCTTTCATCAGATGGATGGTGGGAAGCAGAGGGGAGGGGGAATATATCCCAGCCTTCTAATGGAACAGGTGAGTAAAACAACTATCTTATGACAGGGATTAACCCTGTCCGTTCCAAAAGTTGAGGCGCCCCTCTGCTAAACATAACAGGTATAAAATCATAAATTATTAAGCACCTATAACAGTTATAAATTGAGTGCAAACTATATATATGAAACCTGTATATTATTAAAGAGACTCAAAATATACATTGGGAGGAAAAAAATTTACAAATCTGTTTAACTTTCTGGAGCCAATTAATATAGAAAAAATTTTTTTATTCCTGGATAACCCCTTTAAGAATTTTTTCTTTTATGTAAAAGACACTGAGGAGCTTATCAGAACCATTACAGCCTCTTTAAATATGGAAGATGTACCAGAAACAAGGTGCATTCAGGATAAGTTACCAGGAGGTTTAGCAGAAAGGAAGACTTCTTTCCAAAGCACAGATGTGCATTAAGTCATTAAAGGGGTACTCCCGTGGAATTATTATTATTTTTTTTTTTTATCAACTGGTGCAAGAAAGTTTAACAGATTTGTAAATCACTGCTATTAAAAAATCTTAATCCTTCCAGTACTTTTTAGGGGCTGTATACTAAAAAGAGAAATCCAAAAAAGAAATGCATTTTCTCTGATGTCATGACCACAGTGCTCTCTGCTGACCATTTTCGGAACTGTCCAGAGCAGGAGAAAATCCCCATAGCAAACATATGCAGCTCTGGACAGTTCCTAAAATGGACAGCGGAGGTCAGCAGAGAACACTGTGGTCATGACATCAGAGGAAATGCATTTATTTTTTGGATTTCTCTTTTTAGTATACAGCCCCTAAAAAGTACTGGAAGGATTAAGATTTTTTTAATAGAAGTGATTTACATATCTGTATAACTTTCTGGCACCAGTTGATTTAAAAAAAAAAAAAAAAAAGTTTTCCATGGGAGTACCCCTTTAACCCCTTCATGACCCAGCCCATTTTCACCTTCATGACCTGGGCATTTTTTGAAAATCTGACCACTGTCACTTTAAACATTAATAACTTTGGAATGCTTTTACTTATCATTCTGATTCCGAGATTGTTTTTTTCGTGACATATTCTACTTTATGTTATTGGTAAAATTTCACTGATATTTGTATCCTTTCTTGGTAAAAAATCTAAACATTTCATGAAAATTTTGAAAATTTAGCATTTTTCTAACTTTGAAAGTCTCTGCTTGAAAGGAAAATGGATATTCCAAATAAATTACATATTGATTCACATATACAATATGTCTACTTTGTGTTTGCATAAAAAAATTGACAAGTTTTTACTTTTGGAGGGCACCAGAGGGCTTCAAAGTTCAGCAGCAATTTTCCAATTTTTCTCAAGATTTTCAAAATAGTAATTTTTCAGGGCCCAGTTCAGGTTGGAAGTGGATTTTAAGGGTCTTCATATTAGAAATACCCCATAAATGACCCCATTATAAAAACTGCACCCCCCAAAGTATTCAAAAGGACATTCAGTAAGTGTTTTAACCCTTTAGGTGTTTCACAGGAATAACAGCAAAGTGAAGGGGAAAATTCTAAATCTTCATTTTTTACACTCACATTTTCTTGTAGACCCAATTTTTTAATTTTTACAAGGGGTAAAAGGAGAGAAATCACCCTAAAATTTGTAACCCAATTTCTCTCGAGTAAGGAAATACCTCATATGTGTATGTAAAGTGTTCGGCGGGTGCAGTAGAGGGCTCAGAAGGGAAGGAGCGACAATGGGATTTTGGAGAGTGAGTTTTTCTGAAAGGGTTTTTGGGGGGCATGTCCCATTTAGGAAGCCCCTATGGTGCCAGAACAGTGGACCCCCCCCCACATGTGACCCCATTTTGGAAACTACACCCCTCACGGAATGTAATAAGGGGTGCAGTGAGCATTTACACCCCACTGGCGTTTGACAGATATTTGAAACAGTGGACTGTGCAAATCAAAAATTTTATTTTTCATGTTCACAGACCACTGTTCCAAAAATCTGTCATACACCAGTGGGGTGTAAATGCTCACTGCACCCCTTATTACATTCCGTGAGGGGTGTAGTTTCCAAAATGGGGTCACATATGGATATTTATTGTTTTGCGTTTGTCAGAACTGCTGTAACAATCAGCCACCCCTGTGCAAATCGCCTCAAATGTACATGGCGCACTCTCCCTTCTAGGCCTTGTTGTGCGCCCCCAGAGCACTTTGCGCCCACATATGGGGTATCTCCGTAGTCGGGAGAAATTGCGTTACAAATTTTGGGGGTCTTTTTTCCCCTTTTACTTCTTGTGAAAATGAAAAGTAAAGGGCAACACCAGCATGTCAGTGTAAAAAATTTATTTTTTTACACTAACATGCTGGTGTAGACCCCAACTTCACCTTTTCATAAGGGGTTAAAGAAGAAAAAGCCCCCCAAAATTTGTAAGGCAATTTCTCCCGAGTACGGCGATACCCCATATGTGTCCCAAAACTGTTGCCCTGAAATACGACAGGGCTCCAAAGTGAGAGAGCGCCATGCGCATTTGAGGCCTGAATTAGGGATTTGCATAGGGGTGGACATTGGGAATCATTGGCATAGAATACCCCTAACAGGGTGCCTCCAGCTGTTGCAAAACTCCCAGCATGCCTGGACAGTCAATGGCTGTCCGGCAATACTGGGAGTTATTTTGCAACAGCTGGAGGCTCCGTTTTGGAAACAGTAGCGTACCAGACGTTTTTCATTTTTTTGGGGAGGGGAGGGGGGCTGTGTAGGGGTATGTGTATATGTAGTGTTTTTTACTTTTTATTTTAGGTTAGTGTCAGTGTAGTGTAGTGTTTTTAGGGTACAGTCACATGGGCAGAGGTTCACAGCAAGTTTGCCGCTGGAAGTTTGAGCTGCAGTGCAAAATTTGCGCCATCTCAAACTTGCAGCACTCACTGTAAACCTCCGCCCATGTGAGTGTACCCTGTACATTCACATTTGGGGTAGGGGGCAAACATCCAGCTGTTGCAAACTCCGAGCATGCCCTTTGGCTGTCCGTCCATGCTGGGAGTTGTAGTTTTTCAACATCTGGAGGCACACTGATTTGGAAACACTAAGTTAAGTAATAAACTTTCAAGTGTTTTGCAACCAAACTTAGTGTTTCCAAACCAGTGTGCCTTCAGCTGTTGCAAAACTACAACTCCCAGCATGCATGGTCTGTCAGTGCATGCTGGGAGTTATAGTTTTGCAACAATTGCAACAGCTGGAGGCACTGAGGTAGGAAACGGACAATGTTTCCCAACTAGTGTGCCTCCAGTTGTTGCAAAACTACAACTCCCAGCATGCCCAGACTGCCCAGGCATGCTGGAAGTTGTAGTTCGGCAATATCTGAAGGATCAGATGTTGCCGAACTACAACTTCCAGCATGCTTGGGCAGTCTGGGCATGCTGGGAGTTGTAGTTTTGCAACATCTGGAGGTCCACAGTTTGGAGACCACTGTATAATGGTCTCCAATCTGTGCTTTTCCAGATGTTAGAGAACTACAACTCCCAGCATGCCTGGACAGACTGAGCATGCTGAGATTTGTAGTTTTGCAACATCTGGAAGAGCACAGATTGGAGACCATTATACAGTGGTCTCCAAACTGTGGGCCTCCAGATGTTGCAAAACTACAACTCCCAGCATGCCCAGAAAGCCAAAGGCTGTCTGGGCATGCTGGGAGTTGCAGTTTTTAAACTCCCAGAGGCAGCAGTGAGATCGCTTTACGGCAATCTCACTGCTGCCAATGAAGATGCCGCACTGCTGCTGCAAACTCACCTCCGGGACGCAGCGCAGCCGGGACCGCATGGAGGACGCCGGGACCGCCGGGACCGCTCGGGACACCGCTCGGACGGGTAAGTGACGCCGGGGGACGGGTCAGGGACACTTAGCAGAGCGGTGTGTGTCCCGATCCCCGTGATCGGGACTCACACACCGCGCTGCTAAGTATTTTCATAGCGAAACGCTGCTATCAGCTAGTCATATTTGACCAGCTGATAGCAGCGATCGCTGGGGGGGGGGGGTGGGGGATGAAACCCCCCGTGGTCGCACGGTAAGATGGCTGGCTATCAGTGATAGCCACCATCTTTCCAGGCGCTGCGGGATGCCGCGAGTAGCGGCAGTAATGTTCATGACGTACCTGTATGTCATGGGTCGGGAACACCTTGCCACCCATGACGTACAGGTATGTCATAGGTCGGGAAGGGGTTAAAAGGGGTATTGCGCCCTTAGACATCTTATCCCCTATCCAAAGGAAAGAAGAAGGAAAGGGAAGAAGATGTCTGATCGCAGAGTTCTGTGCAGCATACAGCATTCTGTGCCCAATCTGAGGAATGGAGTACATCGGTCTCAGTATCAGATGATAGCGATTACCAATTATGGGAAAACATGGGGCTACCGAGGACATACTGGTCCAGAGGCCATGTAAACGCAGAATGGCAGTTTAAGCTGTATGATATGCCTTAAGAGTTAACAGGTTTTCACACAACAACAAGTTTTAACCCCTTAACCTGTTGGGGACGAAGGGCGTATGCATACGCACTTGCGTCCTGGTACTTAAGGACGAGGGGGGAATACATACGCCCGTGGGAATTTCGGTCCCCGCCGGGCGGGGACCGGACAGAGGTGACTGCTGATATCCATCAGCAGGCACCCCGTGCAAATGCCCATTAGACCCCCCCCCCCCCCCCCCCATGTCGGCGATCGGCGCAAATCGCAAGTGAATTCACATTACGGGTCTATGGTGACCCGGAATAGAAGGGGGATCGCGGTTGTCTAAGACAACTACGATCCCCATACAGTGATAGGAGTGAGGTGGCAGGGGTGCCACCCCTCCTATCCCTGCTATTTGTGGTCTAGACGCGACAAAGGGGTTTACTTTAGTTTTCCCCGTCCTGCCCACCCACAATAGGCGGGGCAGGACGGGGAAAACGACGGGGACCCAACACCGAAGGTCCACTTACCCCTCCGGAGGCTGCGGGCGACGGTGATCGGCGTGGGCGGCAGAAGAGGACGGCTCCCTGGATCCTACAGAAGCCGGTAAGTTGCCTAGCAACATCTGGAGGGCTACAGTCAGACTGTAGCCCTCCAGATGTTGCAAAACTACAACTCCCAGCATGGTGAGACAGCTGTTTGGGCATGCTGGAATATGTAGTTTTGCAACAGCTGGAGGACTGCAGTTTGAGACCACTATATAGTGGTCTCTAAACTGTATCCCTCCAGACCTTGCAAAACTACAACTCCTAGCATGCTCAAACAGCTCTTTGCTATCTAGACATGCTGGGATTTGTAGTTTTGCAACATCTGAAGGGTCACAGTTTGGAGATCACTGGGCAGTGGTCTATAAACTGTAGCCCTCCAGATGTTGCAAAACCGCAAATCCCAGCATGCTGAAACAGCAAACAGCTGTCTCACCATGCTGGGAGTTGTAGTTGCATAACCTCCAGCTGTTACATAACTACATCTTCCAGCATGTCCTTCGGCGATTAGTACATGCTGGGAGTTGTAGTTTTGCAACAGCTAGAGGCACACTGGTTGGAAAATACTGTTAGGTAACAGAACCTAACTGAAGGTTTTCCAACCAGTGTGCCTCCAGCTGTTGCAAAAGTACAACTCCCAGCATGCACTGTCAGTGCATGCTGGGAGTTGTGGTTTTGAAGCAGCTGGAGGTTTGTCCCCCCATGTGAACGTACAGGGTACATTCACACGGGCAGGTTTACAGTAAGTTTCCTGCTTCAAGTTTGGTCTGCGGCAAATTTTTCGCCGCAGCGCAAACTCCTAGCGGGAAACTCACCGTAACACGCCAGTGCGAATGTACCCTAAAAACACAACACTACACTAACACATCATAAAGAGTAAAACACTACATATACACCCCCTTACACTGCCCCCCCCCCCCCCAATAAAAATGAAAAACGTATTGTACGGCAGGGTTTCCAAAACGGAGCCTCCAGCTGTTGCAAAACAACAACTCCCAGCATTTCTGGACAGCCACTGACTGTCCAGGCATTCTAGGAGTTAAGCAACAGCAGGAGGCACCCTGTTTGGGAATCACTGGCGTAGAATACCCCTATGTCCACCCCTATGCAATTCCTAATTTAGTCCTCAAATGCGCATGGCGCTCTCTCACTTCAGAGCCCTGTCGTATTTCAAGGGAACAGTTTAGGGCCACATATGGGGTATTTCCATAATCGGGAGAAATTGCACTACAAATTTTGGGGGGGCTTTTCCTCCTTTTACCCCTTATGGAAAGGAAAAGTTGGGGGTTACACCAGCATGTTAGTGTAAACATTTTTATTTATTTTTTACACTAACATGCTGGTGTTGTCCCATACTTTTTATTTTCACAAGCAGTAAAAGGAAAAAGAGCCCCCAAAATTAGTAACGCAATTTCTCCTGAGTACGGAATTACCCCATATGTGGGCGTAAAACACTCTGCGGGCGCACAACAAGGCTCAGGAGTGAGAGCGCACCATGTATATTTGAGGCCTAAATTCTTGATTTGCACAGGGGTGGCTGAATTTACAGTGGTTCTGACATAAACGCAAAAACATAAATACCCACATGTGACCCCATTTTGGAAACTACACCCCCCACTGAACGTAACAAGGGGTATAGTGAGCATTTACACCCCAGAGGTGTTTGACGAATTTTCGTTAAAGTTGGATAAGAAATTAAAAAAAAAATGAAATAAAAAATGCTAAAATGCTGGTGTTCCCTTAAATTTTTCATTTTCACAAGGGAAAATAGGAAAAAAAGCCCCCCAAAATTTGTAACCCCATTTCCTCTGAGTAAGAACATACCCATATGTGGATGTAAAGTGCTCGGCAGGCGCACTACAATGCTCAGAAGAGAAGGAGCGCCATTGGGATTTTGAAGAGAAAATGTGTCCGGAATTGAAGGCCACATAAGTTTACAAAGCCCCCATAGTGCCAGAACAATGGACCCCCCCCACATGTGACCCCATTTAGGAAACTACACCCCTCGTGTAATGTAATAAGGGGTACAGTAAGCAGTAAGATTTTTGGAACAGTGGTCCGTGAAAATGAAAAATTTTATTTTTCATTTGCACAGTCCACTGTTCCAAAGATCTGTTAAACACCAGTGGGGTGAGGATACTCACTGCACCCCTTATTAAATTCTGTGAGGGGTGTAGTTTCCAAGATTGGGTCACATGTGGGGGGGTCCACTGTTCTGGCACCACAGGTGGCTTTGTAAACGTACATGGCCCCTGACTACCATTCCAAACGAATTCTCTTTCCAAAAGCTCAATGGCGCTCCTCCTCTTCTGAGCATTGTATTTCGCCCACAGTGCATTTTACGTCCTAACATGGGGTATTTCCATACTCAGAAGAGATGGGGTTACAAATTTTGGGGGGGGATTCTCTCCCATAACCCTTTGTAAAAATGTTAAATTTGGGGAAGAAACTACACTTTAGTGAAAAACTTTTTCTTCATTTACACATCCGATTTTAACGAAAAGTCGTCAAACACCTGCGTGGTGTTAAGGCTCACTGGACCCCTTGTTACATGCCTTGAGGGTGTAGTTTCCAAAATGGAATGCCATGTGGGGTTTTCTGCTGTTCTGGCACCATAGGGGCTTCCTAAATGTGACATGCCCCCCAAAAAACATTTCAGCAAAATTCACTCTCCAAAATCCCATTGTTGCTCCATCCCTTCTGAGCCCTCTACTGCGCCCGCCGAACACTTGACATACACATATGAGGTATTTCCTTACTCGAGAGAAATTGGGTTACAAATTTTTGGAGGCTTTTTCTCCTACAAGGGTCTACAAGAAAAATGAAGATTTGAATTTTCTCCTTCACTTTGCTGCTATTCCTGAGAAACACCTAAAGGGTTAAACTTACTGAATGTCATTTTGGATACTTTGAGGGGTGCAGTTTTTATAATTGGGTCATTTGTGGAGTATTTCTAATAGGAAGGCCCTTCAAATCCACTTCAAACCTGAACTGGTCCCTGAAAAATTCTGATTTGAAAATTTTGTGAAAAATTGGAAAATTGCTGCTGAACTTTGAAGCCCTCTGATGTCTTCCAAAAGTAAAAACATGTCAACTTTATGATGCAAATATAAAGTAGATATATTGTATATGTGAATCAATATATAATTTATCTGGAATGTCTATTTTCCTTACAAGCAGAGAGCTTCAAAGTTAGAAAAATGCAACATTTTCAAATTTTCATCAAATTTTGGAATTTTCACAAGAAATGATGCAAGTATCGACAAAAATTTACCACTACCATAAAGTAGAATATGTCACGAAAAAAACAATCTCGGAATCAAATTTAATCAAAGTAAAGCATCCCAGAGTTATTAATGCTTAAAGTGACAGTGGTCAGATTTGCAAAAAATGCTCCCGTCCTTAGGGTTACAATGGGCTCCGTCCCCAAGGGGTTAAGGACCAGGCCCATTTTGGCCTTAACCCCTTAAGGACCCAGGGCGCATGGGTACACCCTGGCTCTTTGGTACTTAAGGACCCAGGGAATACCTGTACGCCCGTGGGAATTTCGGTCCCTGCCGCTCACTTTGCAGAGACCGGACCAGTTTGCCTGCTGAAATCATTCAGCAGCCACCACCTGCAAACCCCATGGGGGGGGGGTTCCTGAGAATGGGTCTGTCTTGGACCATTCACCCTTTTTTTTTTTCCGGGTTACCAGAAACCCGATTGACCCGGAATCGCCGCAAATCGCTGGTCTGAATTGACCGGCAATTTGCGGCGATTCCGGGTCAATCGGGTTTCTGGTGACCCGGGAAAAAAAAAAAAAAAGGGGTGAATGGTCCGAGACAGCCCCATTCACCCTTATCTAGCAGGAGCAAGTTGGCACGGGTGCCACCACACGATCACGTGATTGATCGGTCGGAACGACCGACCAATCACTGCCCTGCTGGGCGGTGATCGGGGCGGCGATCAGGGCCAGCGGGGGTCTCCTACCTCTCCCTGGCCCGGCGGGGGTCCCCTCAGGAGCGGCGGTCCCCGCGGCAGGAGCGGAGGCAGCAGCTGCGGTCTCGGTGGCATGATACAGCAGGAGGTGTGGCTTGTTCACCTCCTGCTGTTGCTTAGCAACAACTCAGCAGGCACGGCCAAAGGGCATGCTGGGAGTTGTAGGTTTGCAACAGCTGGAGTTCCAACTATAACTCCCAGCATGCCCTTTGGTAGACTGTGCATGCTGGGGGTTGTAGTTATGCAACAGCTGGAGGCACATTTTTTCTACAAAAAAGTGTGCATCCAGCTGTTGCATAACTACAACTCCCAGCATACACAGACCACCAAAGGGCATGCAGGGAGTTGTAGCAGTGTGCCTCCAGCTGTTGCAAACCTACAACTCCCAGCATGCAGACTGTACATGCAGGGAGTTAAAGTTTTGCAACAGCTGGAGGCACACTAGTTGCGAAACACAGTTAAAGGGGTTCTCCTGTGTTTAGACATCTTATCCCCTATACAAAGGATAGGGGATAAGATGCCTGATCGCGGGGAGTCCCACCGCTGGGGACCCCCGTGATCTTCCACGCGGCACCCAGTTTGTAATCAGTCCCCGGAGCGTGTTCGCTCCGGGTCTGATTACCGGCGACCACAGGGCCGACTGCGTGTGAAGTCACACCTTCGCCCCAGTGTGATTTCACGCTCCACCCCTCAATGCAAGCCTACGGGAGGGGGCGTGATAGCTGCCACGCCCCCTCCCATAGACTTTTATTGAGGGGCGGAGCGCGAGGTCACACGGGAGCGGAGGGGTGACGTCACACGCCGCCGGCCCCGTGATCGACAGTAATCAGACCCAGAGCGAACACGCTCCGGTGACTGATTACAAACGGGGTGCCGCTTGCAAGATCACGGGGGTCCCCAGCGGCGGGACTCCTGGAATCAGGCATCTTATCCCCTATCCTTTGGATAGGGGATAAGATGTCTAAGCACCGGAGAACCCCTTTAAGTAACAAACTCTCGGTGTTGCACAACCAATGTTCCTCCAGCTGTTGCAAAACTACAACTCCCAGCATGCTAGTGACGTTGCCTTGACGATGACGCACAGGGACGTCCGTGCGCAGCAGACATACCTGCCCACGAACGTCCCTGTGCGTCATCATCAAGGCAACGTCACTAGTCCGGGGCCGGCCCGGAGCGGACAAGAGGGCCTCCCGGTGAAAATGGACATCCCGGAACGACTAACCCTCCCCACTGGACGGTCCCTGCAGCATAGATGGCCCGGACCAGCTCACCCTTCCTTCCCACCGAGGGGAGGCGAGAAGAAAACGAATAGGGGGGGGTCTGGATGATGACGAAGGCCGCAGTGGTCTGTCCGGGCATGCTGGGAGTTGTAGTTTTGCAACATCTGGAGGTCCGCAGGTTGAAGACCACTGAGAAGGGATTGACAGGCGGAGAGTTCACTCGAGTATAAGCAGAGGGGAGCATTTTCAGTATGAAAAATTATGCTGAAAAACTCTGCCTATACTAGAGTATATACAGTAAATGAAAAACGCAAGTATGTTTAAAATCGCCCTTTTTTTTACCACCTATTAACTTTCAAATTTTACTAGCATGTATGAGTACTCAGTTTTTGCACCATGTCCTGAAGCTTTATTTAGTACCACTTTTGTGGCTATGACTTTTTATTCACTTTTTATAGATTTTTTGGGGGAATGTGATGTGACCAAAAATCAAATTTTTATTTTATTTTTGATTTATTTATTTATTTATTTTTTACACGCCGTACACTGTATGGGATCATTAACATTATATTTTGAGAGTTCTGGCATTTACACACGCGGCGCTACCAAATAGGTTTATTTATTGTTTTTTTAAGCTTTTTGGGGTAAAATGATTTTCCATTCTACATTCTTCACTTTTTTCTTATTTTTATTTTACACTTTATGTCTAATAGGGGACTAATCATTTGATTGCTAATTATGTTCAGTGCTAGCACTGATCAGTATTATCGACGATCTTCTGCTCTGGTCTGTTCGATGTCAGACCAGAGCAGAAGAGCCTGGGATGACGGCCAGAGCAGGCGAGGGGACCTCCAGCCGCCATGCTGGATGATCGGATGCCGGGGGTGATCCAAAACACCCAATATAATGTCAGCATTGCCACAGATGCAGTGATCTGTATTGATCATGGCATCCAAGGGGCTAATGGCGGGCATCAGCGAGATCTCTGATATCCGCCATTACTTGCGGGTCCCTGGCTGCTGATACCAGAATGTACATTAGCACCTAGGGCATTCAACATGATAGTAAGTGTGGGCTTCCAAGTTTAGATCTGCTCACATTAAAGAAAAATTGCAAAGTAAAAAAAATGTTTAATTAATCCAAGAGACCAACCTCAAGCGGTATATGCATAAATTTAGAATTGTACCGTAGATCTAACATACGCTTTCCCTCCACTACTGTTAATCCCCAGGGTGCTAAGAAAATTCCAATCTCAAAATTGCTCTCTTATACTGGTGGTACCACCATGGCCAAAGCAGGGTTGGTTTCCTCTACTAAAAGCTCCCTCTCAGGACATGCCAATCCTATTCTTTGCTCTTCCAGACCTTCTAAGGCTGGGTTCACACTACGATTTTAACTACGGTTCTCGTATACGGCTGGGAGGAGTGGTGGGAGGGGCTTAATCACGGCGCCCGCACTCAGCCGTATTCGGGAACTGTAGTTCATGTATATCTATGAGCCGACCGGAGTGAACCGCAGCCTCCGACCAAGTTTTTTGCCTGCGGTCGGGAAACCGCATACGGCCGAAAAAGCAGCCGACCGGAGGCTGCGGTTCACTCCGGTCGGCTCATAGACATTCATTACCAAGGTTCCCGAATACGGCTGAGTGCAGGCGCCGTGATTAAGCCCCGCCCACCCCTCCTCCCAGCCGTATACGGCAACCGTAGTTCAAATCGTAGTGTGAACCCAGCCTCCTACCATCAGGTTCAAAACCTGCATTTAGTTGCATGGAAGTTGAAAAATCCACACTGTTTTTCAGAGTAGAAAATCCACAACCTCTTTCATCTACTCTAAGGTTTAGCAAATGTATGTCCTGGTGTGGGGACGACTTTTAACCCCCTAGATCTTAGTTTTTTTGTCCATGGTGGTTTTTTTTATTTTATTTTTTTTATTTAAGACTATCCACTAACATACTTTGGGCTCGTCCACTGTGGACATTATGCCAGCAGAATTCCACATGCAACAGAGTCCTATTGTTTTCAGTAGGATTCTGCTGCTCTGTTCAGTGTGAAATTGCCACAGCGGAATTCTGCCTGCAGAAAGTATGTCTGCACGGCCATACCGCCGAAGTATTCAGTGATGCTCAGCTGCAAGAGGATATTCACTGGCTGAATGGCCATAGTGTGGACAAAGACTAAGTAACCTTGTATAAGGATAGAATAATAGACAATCTTTATGTGCCAGATTTATCAAAGCCATGGAGTGAATTTGGCCTAGGATAACCAATTTGTGTGCTTCCCTTAATGTGGTCATCTGAACCCTTCAAACATATTTAATGCCATCTCACTTAAAAATTTGACCCTAAAAACTTTTTTTTTTATTTTTTTTTTTAGTAGCAACAACATTTGTTCGTATGGTCTGTGAGTTACAGGCATCATCAATACAAGAACTATGAATCAGAGTCCTAGATAGAATTATATTTAAACTAGACCACTTTTTTTTTACCTGAACGGGGATACCATTCCTTAGGTCTCAAGACATTATCCTTCTCTCCCCAAAAAATGATCATGGAAGGATATAAAATATTTTTATTTTGTTTGCAGGTCCCAATAATAAATTCTATTCCATGATGGATTAGAGGGGCCAGAAGCTTGCAAAGACAGAGGGAAAAATATCCCCCTTACAAATAAAAGTCTAGTCAACCAGAGCAGTTTCCTCATCTTGGGCTGAAAAGGGTGTTGCATCAGTAGAACAAATTTGCAGAGCAAAAAAGCTTCATACATTATAGATCTGAATTGTCAGCTAGTGAGGATATGGCCTTCGACCGCAAGCTTCTCGACGCTGTAGTCAATGACCCAACCCCCAAGACGATTCTTTTGGTCATCATTCTTTGCTTTCTAAGGAGTCTCCACGACAGCACCCTTACATTTCACATGGTTATTTTTGTTACGATTTCTCAGTTTCCTTTTTCCTGTGGTATTCTTTAAAAATACACTGGTGAGGGGGAATGGCCCAAGATGGCATGAGGACATTTGTGTTGCTCCCGCTCCAACTGGATATATCCTGTCCCACGGCTGAAATATACTATTCCCCCAGAGTGTCCTGTTCCCTTCTGCTGACATCCTCCAGCAGCTGGTGAGGCACACAGCCTGATCCTTCTGAGTACGGCGCTGTTCCTAACTGCGGCATGCAGCGGGCCCCATCTGCCTGTGCAGGCTGGTGCAGGTCTGTCGTAAGCGGTGCTGAGTGTCTGGTCATGCCAAGCACTCCTCTGTGCCTCCATTCTATGCCCTAAGCTCACAGTTAGCTGCTGCAGAAAATTGTCACGGTGGTGAGGCGTGCTTCTCCTCTCCCCTGAACCTGGGCTAGTGACGCACCTGTGACAAGCGGCGCTTACTGACTGGAGCCTGACTCTCGTCTCTCCACTCCTGCTCGTCTTTCCACTCCCAGTGCTCTTCTGTGCCTCTGCTCTGTAACCCCCGCTTGTGCTGGACTGTAGGCTGCCTCTGTTCAAGGACGCTGGTGTGCAATGTGTCTCTACACTCTCCTGCCTGTGGACCAGTAACCCCTCTGCCTAGAAGCTCTGCTGGCTGCAATGTATCCTGCCTGATTCCCAGTGCTGTATTGAGATTATACCCCCTGCCCTGTCGCTTCCCTGGACACTTGACCTCTGCATCTGGGGGTCTTGGTGGGACTCCCTGCACATAAAGGGGTGCGTTTAAGACTGTGTCTGCTCCATGTTCTTCGTGCCGGTATCCTGCTATACACCCTCCCATACCTGTCCTCCCTCCTAGCATCACCCAGGGTGCGCTGCTTATCAGATACATGGGTTGCAAGTCAAACACTTCCCAGCAGTCTCCTTCTCAAAATACCTTGGGATGTTTTTTTTTTCTGCTTTCTCAAGTCATTACATAATACAGGTTTGGTGGTTCCTTCCTTCCCAAGGAAGTGAAGGAACAGCAAATTTCCTGTTTACTTGATTAGGAGTTTAGTTTGGGGGTAAACTTCTTCCATTTACTGCAGGAGCACCTGTTTAGGTGCACACTGCCTCTACAATTGCAAAATTGCTAGTATAAGCTTAAATTTGGGTATGGAGGCTCAAGCAAGTTGGGTGCGTTTGATCTGGGTGGGACAGGATGGGTTTACGGTTTCTTGGTTCTGTAAAACTGTGTGTGCAGGGAGTGTGGTATGCGAGCTGTCTATGCCGGTATATGGTTCACTAATTCACTTCCTAGCCTCCCTGGCGGTATGATTCTGTCTGGAAATTTGTACCAAAAGCGGTACAATTTTTTTTAACTGAATTTCACATCTCCCCTGTCACATCCCCCCCCCCCGTCACATCCCCCCCCCCCCCCGTCACATCCCCCCCCCCCGTCACATCCCCCCCCCCCCGTCACATCCCCCCCCCCCCGTCACATCCCCCCCCCCCCGTCACATTCCCCCCCCCGTCACATTCCCCCCCCCCCTCTGTCACATTCCCCCCCCCCCCCTCTGTCACATTCCCCCCCCCCCCTCTGTCACATTCCCCCCCCCCTCTGTCACATTCCCCCCCCCCCCTCTGTCACATTCCCCCCCCCCCTCTGTCACATTCCCCCCCCCCCTCTGTCACATTCCCCCCCCCCTCTGTCACATTCCCCCCCCCCTCTGTCACATTCCCCCCCCCCTCTGTCACATTCCCCCCCCCCTCTGTCACATTCCCCCCCCCCTCTGTCACATTCCCCCCCCCCTCTGTCACATTCCCCCCCCCCTCTGTCACATTCCCCCCCCCCTCTGTCACATTCCCCCCCCCCTCTGTCACATTCCCCCCCCCCTCTGTCACATTCCCCCCCCCCTCTGTCACATTCCCCCCCTCTGTCACATTCCCCCCCTCTGTCACATTCCCCCCCTCTGTCACATTCCCCCCCTCTGTCACATTCCCCCCCTCTGTCACATTCCCCCCCTCTGTCACATTCTTGCAGCAAATACACTGGGTTTGCCGGCAGATTTCAAACCTAGTGTATTTCCTGCAGAACAAGCCCTTTCCCCTTCAGCCAATCACAGGCTTTACACCACTGCGGCCTGTGATTGGCTGAAAAGTGAAAGGTCCTAGAAAATGAATAGTGAAGAGAGGACTACCCGGACCGCACGGAGGGGAACGGCATCTGCAGGGACCGGGACTAGGTGAGCAAAAGTTTTTTTTTATTTTACTACTTCTTCCTTTTACACTTAGCTCAGTGTTTTTCTAACAGGGGGCCTCCAGCTGTTGTGAAACTACTACTCCCAGCATGCCCGGACAGCCTTTGGCTGTTCGGGCATGCTGAGAGTTGTAGTTTTGCAACAGCTGGAGGCCCCCTGGTAGGGAAACACTGACTTTTAGTATTTTTCTTTACCTGCTCTGGCCGGCACCCGCAACGGGAGCCGACCCGAGCAGATAATCGCATGTTTTCCCGGGGGCCGCATTGCTATATCGCATTGCTATTGCGATATATCGTGCAGCCCGGCCGGGAACTCTGCAATTCTACCCCGAGCGTGACTCGGGGTTACCGATCCTAGCAGGGAAAGTTAACCCCGAGTCACGCTCGGGAATACCGCTCAGGAGGCTAGCAGACAACGGCTAAGTGTAAAATTGTTCCTTGGAATGTACGCGAGTTAAATTGTTAGTTCAAACGCTCTTTGGTTTTCAATCATCTTAAGACATATAATCCTGATATTGTTCTTTTTCAAGAGACTAATTTGCAGGATGAGAAAGTATTGTCCCTAAAGAAGCGGAGGTGGGTCACAGATACCATACTCTAATAATGCACGGGGTATCAATCCTAGTCGCTAAATCTTTTCCCTTCCAACTGCTTGATGCCCAGCAAGATCTCAAGGGACACCTTATGGTATTACATATTTCAGTTAGGAGTCAGACCTACGTCCTGATAGGGGGATGGTACATATACACCTATCATAGGGTGGCCTCAGATGATGTCATGGCAAGGCTCTAAATAAATCTCCAATCCCCTTCAGGAGGGGAAACCCCCCTTGGGGGTTCCTGGGGAACAATACCCTAATAACCCAATTAAAATGTAACTTTTATTATTATTTCTTAAAATGTCCATAGAAAACGTGAAAATTAAATGTGGTGATATTAAAACTTTCAGGAGATACAGAGTGTCTTATAATAATTGGCCACTAGGTGGGGCTACAACTTTAGTTGTGGAGCTGTCCTATTTCTCACTATGCGGGTTCTCTACCGCTGCATAGTGACTCCACACTTAGACACAAACTGTATTCCTGTCTAAAAAGTGTATGGATTGCTGTAAGTGTGGAGTCACTATGCAGCGGTAGAGAACCGGCATAGTGAGAAATAGGACAGCTCCACAACGTTGTAGCACCACCTAGTGGCCAATTATTATAAGACACTCTGTATCTCCTGAAAGTTTTAATATCACCACATTTAATTTTCACGTTATTCATAGAGGTTCTTCTGGTTTACAGTTGAGGAGACTTAAAAGGCCATCTCTGCTAATTGTAAGACCTCAGGTCCGGATGGCTTTCCCACTAAGTGGTATAAACTGTACAGTGCACACCTTGGCTCAAGAATTGCATGCCTTTTGGACATGCCCTGTCTAATATGAAGTGTCTTATTGTATCTTTGCGGACAACCTTGCACTTTATTGTCTCTCAGCCTATGGTTTGTTTTCTGAATTGCATTGTTATTGCTTTTTTGTTGTTTTGCATGTGCTGCACTAGTTAAAGCACAAAAACAAAACAAAAAAATACACGGGAGAGAAGAGGAACTTCACTGTTTTCTTGTCCCAATCAGAAGGTGGCAATCTCAGTGGTGGAGAAAACATGATCTCCCGTATTAACAACACGTGGTGTGAACCCAGCCTAATGCTAGCCACAGCAGTATAGCAACACTCCCCTTGAGACCATTTTTTAAGGAGTTATTTTCTACATATAACTTAACATTGTGATAAACCTGAATGTAATCTGTGTATCATTATCAAAATAGTCAAAATAATAGTAACTGGGAGAGTGAGGCCATATTTACAGGGCAAAATGCTCACAAAAAGTCTGCACATATATTACACTGCAGCAGCAGAGTCCCATTGCACTGTGCACTCAATGGAATTTCTGCTGAGGAAATTGTAAAACCGGTCACAGTTATAGTCTCATAGAAACATTGAAAACTGTCAAAAGAAAAAAAAAAAAAAAAAACCCTCATCCATATAGTCTCCCCCTATATTGTTTCCCTTATTTTTTAACTTGGGATGGCTGTGCATTTATCACGAACGAAGTGAAAGGAAAAAAGAAAAAAAAAACACTCACAATACTCCAGTTAGATGTTTTGCTGTTTGGGACATGATCCTTCAACTTCTGCTGTAACAATCTGTTAAGAGAAAGATGTAGACATAAAATCAGATTTTGTAATGAGCATCTATTTAAAGCGGTTCTCCCCAAAAAAATGTGCTTTAGGGAGTGTCTGACCACAGGGGGTCCGACAGCTGACCATCCCCCTCCCTGCCACGTTCTTTTGTATAGGGTCCTCCTACTCACCCACCTTCAGCCCCCACAGTCTGAGACTAGTGAAAGTGACAGCCCATTCAGCCAATCAGCGGCTGAGATAGGATAAGGTTTAGTTTCCCGGAGTACCTCTAATGCAATCTCAGTCGCGCACTAACAGCACATTAGCAGGAGGGCAAACTACACTTGCTGTAAGCAAATAAAAGCTAGAGCAAGTGATATGAAAAGATCACAGCCAGTTCCCCTTTTGAGCCTCCAATGAACTTTGCTTTACGTTATCATGTCTCTACTTTCAGAAATATGTTTATGCAGTTATCATTATTGGTTCATAATTCAGGTGTCATTAAAAAGTGTAATAATAAAAAGTGCCGGGCGGTGATCAGAACGGGATGACTGCTGATATCTATCAATAGTCATTCTGGAACATTGCCCAGGAGTGCCCGAGACCTCCTTTATGGTCAGTAATAGTTGTGATTTCGACCGGTAAGTCACGGCGCTTTTGTGCCAATCGGGTTTCCGGTGACCCGGAAAATAATTGTGATTGGTGCTGTCCAAGACAGCACAAATCACCCTTCAGCATCAGGAGGGAGGTGGCACAAGTGGCAGGGACTGACCAATAACAGCGCCTAGCGGGTGATTCAAATCTCTGCCCGTCCAAAGTAGTGCCGTGATTGTACTGGAGGTCCAGAGGCTCCGGACCAGCTATCTGGTTACAGCCGTTTAACCTCCAGCCGTTTATATAACTACAATTCCTTACATGCCCTTTAACTGTGGGCATGCTGAGAGTTGTAGTTCTGCAACAGCTGGAGGCACACTGATGGGAAACACTGAGTTAGAGAAGTGCTTAACAACCACTGTGCCTCCATTTGTTGCAAAACTATAACTCCCAGCATGCACAGACAGCCAAAGGGCATGCTGGGAGTTTCTAGTTCTCCCCTCCATTAAAGGAGTACTCCTGCTCCGTCCTGCCCAGGCTGCAAAAAAAATGAAAGTAAACCATCTCTCACCTTCCTGGGTTCCCGTGGAGCGCCACTACAGCTGATCGGTCCTCCGGTCCATCTCCATCATACTTCCCTGTGAACAAAGCGTCACACGGCGCTCAGCCTATTATGGGCCCAGGCTGAACATCGCAGCGGCCAGCGATAGGCCGAGCGCCATGTGACGCTTTGTTCACAGGGAAATATGATGGAGATGGACCGGAGGACCGATCAGCTGTAGTGGCGCTCCACTACACAGTGGTCTCCAAACTGTTCTCCTCCAGTTGTTGCATAACTACAACTCCCAACATGTCCTTGTTGGGCATGCTGGGAGCTGTAGTTTTGCAACAACTGGAGGCACACTGGTTGGAAAACTTTGTCTTTTTCCTAACTAAGTGTTTCCCAACTCGTGTGTCTCCTGCTGTTGCAGAACTATAACTCTTAGCATGCACTGACAGACCATGCATGCTGGGAGTTGTAGTTTTGCAACAGCTGGACGCACACAGGTTGGGAAACACCGAGTTAGGAAACAGACAGTGGTGCGGAAACAATGCAGTAGTCTGTTACCTAACTCAGCATTTCCCAATCCAAACCAGTGTGCCTCCAGCTGTTGCATAACTACAACTCCCAGCATGCACGGTCTGTCAGTTTTAGTTTTTAGTTTTGGAACGCTTGCATCTGGGTACACCCCTATGAAAATCCCTAATTTAAGCCTCAAATGCGCATGGCGCTCTCACTTCGGAGCCCTGTCGTATTTCAAAGCAACAGTTTAGGGCCACATATGGGGTATCTGTGCTACAAATTTTGGGTGTTTTTTTTTTTTCTCCTTTTACCCCTTATGAAAAGGTAAAGTTGGGGTCTACACCAGCATGTTAGTGTAAACATTTGTAATTTTTTTTACACTAACATGCTGGTGTTGCCCCATACTTTTCAATTTCATAAGAGGTAAAAAGGAAAAAAAAATAAAATGACAATTTCTCTTAAGTACGGAAATATCCCATATGTGGACGTAAAATGCTCGGCGGGCGCACAACAAGGCTCAGGAGTGAGAGCGCACTATGTATATTTGAGGCCTAAATTGGCGATTTGCTCAGGGGTGGCTGCTGGTTACACTGGTTCTGACATAAATGCAAAAAAATAAATACCCACATGTGACCCCATTTCAGAAACTACCCCCCCTCACTGAACATAAGGGGTATAGTGAGCATTTACACCCCACAGGTGTCTGACAGATTTTTGGAACAGTGATCCGTGAAAATTAAAAATGTAAATTTTCATTTGGACAGGCCACAGTTACAAAGATCTGTCAACACCAGTGGGGTGTAAATGCTCACTGTACCACTTATTAAATTCTGTGAGGGGTGTAGTTTCCCAAATAGTATGCCATGTGGGGTGTCTTTCGCTGTTCTGGCACCATGGGGGCTTCCAAAATGAGACATGCCCCCCAAAAACCATTTCAGCAAAATTCGCTTTCCAAAAGCCCAATGTCGCTCCTTCCCTTCTGAGCCCTCTAGTGCACCCACAGATCACTTTACATCCTCATATGAGGTATTTCCTTACTGGAGAGAAATAGGGTTACACATTTTGGGGGGGCTTTTTCTCCTTTTACCCCTTGTAAAAATAAAAAAAATATGGGTCTACAAGAACATATTAGTTTCTCCTCCACTTTGCTGCTATTCCTGTGAAACATCTAAAGGGTTAACAAACTCTCTGAATGTCATTTTGAATACTTTGAGGGTCGCAGTTTCTATAATAGGGTCATTTATGGGGTATTTCTCACAGAAAGGCCCCTCAAATCCACTTCAAACTTAACTGGTCCCTGAAAAATTCTAATTTTGAAATGTTAGTGAAAATTTTTAAAATTGCTGCTATATATTTTGAAGCCCCCTAATGTCTTCAAAAAGTTAAAAAAAATTCAACTTTATGAGGTCAACATAAAAGTAGACTATTTGTGAATCAATATATAAATTTATTTGGAATATCCATTTTCCTTACAAGCAGAGAACTTCAAAGTTAGAAAAATGCTAAAAAAAAAGTAAAAAAATTTATGAAATTTGGGGATTTTTCACCCAAAAAAAGGATGCAAATAACGATGAATATTTACCACTATGTAAAAGTAGAATATGTTTCGAAAAAACAATCTCGGAATCAGAATGAAAGGTAAAAAGCATCCCAGAGTTATTAATGCTTAAAGTGACAGTGGTCAGATGTGCAAAAAATGGCTGCACCCTTAAGGTGAAAATGAGCTGCGTTCTCAAGGGGTTAAGGACCAGGCCAATTTTATTTTCGAGTTTTCGTTTTTTTCCTAATTGCCTTCTAAAATCCACATCTACAGACCCATATGAGGGCTTAATTTTTGCGCGATTAATTGTACTTTGTAATGACATCACTCATTTTACCATAAAATGTATGGCGAACCCCAAAAATTATTATTTGTGTGAGGAAGTTTAAATGAAAACCGCAATTTTGCACATTTAGGAGGGTTTTGTTTTCACGCTGTACACTTTAGGGTAAAAATGACATGACTTCTTTATTCTGTGGGTCAATAAGATGAAAATTATATCCATATTTACATACTTTGATGGCTAATTTTTTGCGCCATGACCTGTAGTTTGTTTTAGTACCACTTTTGCATATATATTACATTTTAGTTGATTTTTATACATTTTCTGTGACAAAAAGCAGTAGTTTTGGGCTTTTTTTTTACGTTTATGCCGTTCACTGTCCATGATCATTAAAAGGAGAAGATCTCCTGTTTGGAGCCCCGGCTCTACTTCACAGCAGTGTGCCACGACCCCCACCCGAAGCTTCCTGCTGCCACATAGCTCTATGGGAGAGCTGTTCGGCAATCTTCAGCTCTCCCATAGAGCTATATAGAGAGGGCCCGGCGGCCTGCTCTTCTGGCAGGGGAGATGCCGCCAGGCTGTGAAGGAGAGCCGGGGCTCCAAACAGGAGATTGAGGGGAGCCCCAGCGCTTGGTCCCCCTGCAATCTAAAACTAGGATAAGGGATACATTTTTTTTTACATTATACTTCTTTAACATTATATTTTTAAAGTTCGGACATTTACACATGCGGGGATATCAAATATGTTCATGAATTTTTATTAAATTTTTTAATGCTTTTTGGAGGAAAAATTATAAAAGAGGGGCAATGTAAATTTTTATTAGGGGAGGGGATTTTTCACACTTTTTTTAAACTTTTTTTTTTTCACTTAGGCATAGCACTGACTATTATCGGCGATCTTCTGCTCTGGTCTGCTCGATGTCAGACCAAAGCAAAAGACGCCGGGAGAGCAGTGGAGGCAGGTGAGGTGACCTCCGTTCACCATTTTAGATGATCGGATACCTGCAACAGTGCCGCGGAAAATCCGATCATCCAAACTAACGCCCGCATGCTGCAGATGCCATGATCTGTATTGACCACAACATCTGAGGGGTTATAGGTGGACATCAGCACGATTGTTAATGTACGCCATTACCGGCTGGTCCCTGGCTGCTGATAGCAGCCGGGACCTGCCATACATGATGCGAGCACCGCTCCAGAGCTCGCGTCATGTACAGGGCGTAAATGTACAGCCTGGTGCGTTAAGTACCACTGTATCAGGACGTACATTTATGTCCATTGTCCTTACGGGTGTTAACCCCTAAAATGCTGTGATAACCACTGATCATGGCATCTAAGGCAATTGCAATGGCTAATCAGATCGCCTGCGGAGATCAAATCAGCCAAGATGGTGGTGGACTGAGGTCCCCTCACCTGACTATCGCTTTCCCAGGGTCTTCTATTCTGGTCTGCCTTCTAGCCCCTCCCGCATAAAAAAAAAAAAAATTGCCCCTTTCCCCCCCCCCCAATTTTACTCCAAAAAGAGTAAAAAAAATAAACATATTTGTTATCAGCACATACATAAATGTCTGATCTATCAAAATATGTCAATGATGCCGCCGAGACCAGTGGCCAATTCTGAACATCACCATTCGCAGTCATGCCTGGCGTTAACCCTTTAGACGCCAATATGAAAGTTGATCGCGGTGTCCATAATGTAAAAAATAAAAACACACACTATCCCGGCTGCTACAGTGGGGATCAAAAGTTTGGGCACCCCAGGTAAAAATTTTATATTAATGTGCATAAAGAAGCCAAGGAAAGATTGAAAAAAAATCTCCAAAAAGGCATCAAATTACAGATTAGACATTCTTATAATATGTCAACAAAAGTTAGATTTTATTTCCATCATTTACACTTTCAAAATAACAGAAAACAAAAAAATGTCGTCTGCAAAAGTTTGGGCACCTTGCAGAACTTATAGTATGCACTGCCCCTTTGCAAAGCTGAGACCTGCCAGTCTCATGGCTTGTTCTCAATCATTATCTGGGAAGACCAGGTGATGTCAATCTCAAAGGTTTTAAATGCCAAGACTCATCTGACCTTGCCCCAACAATCAGCACCATGGGTTCTTCTAAGCAGTTGTCTAGAAATCTGAAACTGAAAATAGTTGATGCTCACAAAGCTGGAGACGGCTATAAGAAGATAGCAAAACGTTTTCAGATGTCAATATCTTCTGTTCAGAATGTAATTAGGAAATGGCAGTCATCCGGAACAGTGGAAGTTGAAGCAAGATCTGGAAGACCAAGAAAAATATCAGACAGAACAGCTCGCAGAATTGTGAGAAAAGCTATTCAAAACCAACGTTTGACTGCACAATCCCTCCAGAAAGATCTGGCAGACACTGGAGTTGTGGTACACTATTCCACTATAAAGAGATACTTGTAC
Organism: Hyla sarda; assembly: GCF_029499605.1. NCBI lineage: Eukaryota > Metazoa > Chordata > Amphibia > Anura > Hylidae > Hyla > Hyla sarda. The sequence goes on from NC_079189.1 coordinate 262,216,963, forward strand.
AAATATGGTCTTCATGGAAAAGTCATCAGAACAAAACCTCTTCTACGTCCTCACCACAAAAATTAGCGTTTTAACTTTGCAAATTAACACATAGACAAGCCTGATGCATTTTGGAAACAAGTTCTGTGGACCGATGAGGTTAAAATGTAACTTTTTGGCCGGAATGAGCAAAGGTACGTTTGGAGAAGAAGGGGAACAGAATTTTATGAAAAGAACCTCTGTCCAACTGTTAAGCATGGGGGTGGATCAATCATGCTTTGGGGTTGTATTGCAGCCAGTGGCACAGGGAACATCTCACGAGTAGAATGAAAAATTAGATAAAAAAAAAAAAATAAAAAAAATAAAAAATGAGCATGTGGAGCTCACACTAAAGGGACACGAGGTTAACTGGATTCCTTCACTCAAGAAATATAATGGAAAAAATATAGAAACAGAGAGATCAGTCCTCAGTGTCTCACCCACATCTGTAAGTATGTGATGGATATCTGGTGTAAATAATAAAGCCAGTTACAATAATAAACTATTTAATATGCAATAATAAATTAATAAAAAATGTCTCTAAAAGTTGCGCCTCCGCAGGGCCCTTGCGGTAAATAGGCTCACTTGAGAGTATGTTAATACAATTCTTTATAGAAATAGTGATCTGATATATTACTGCGGTTCACCCTTATATAAATTGTTATATGTAAAAATCATATACAAAACCTGCAAAGAAAATACATAGAAATAAACCTGTAGAAAATAATAATATTGCCAAAAAATAAAGTTCTGTAGTGGAATAATAGACCCTGTGAACATCTGAGCAAAGGGCGGTGAGTGGCACAGTGTGCCAAATTTCCTCCAAAACAGGATATCCATCGAGACACTCAATTTAAAGATACAATGTCTGCTGGGAATAATATTATTGTATCAAATTCGGACATATCATTTACTTACAGGATTGAAAACACTAGGAATTAATTGGATTTTGCATTTCATTATTATTATTATTATTATTATTTTTTTTCAGGACGTTATTTTTACAGGTTATTCCACTACAGGACTTTATTTTTTGGCAATATTATTATTTTCTACAGGTTTATTTCTATTTATTTTCTTTGCAGGTTTTGTATATGATTTTTACATATAACAATTTATATAAGGGTGAACCACAGTAATATATCGGATCACTATTTCTATAAAAGAATTGTATTAAAATATTCTCTTAGTGAGCCTATTTACCGCAGGGGCCCTGCGGAGGCGCAACTTTTAGAGACATTTTTTATTAATATTTTATTATTGTATATTGTAACTGGCTTTATTATTTACACAAGATATCCATCACATACTCACACATTTGGGTGAGACACTGAGGACTGATCTCTCTGTTTCTAGAATGAAAAATGGATTCAATATAATGTCAGAAAATTTTGGATGCTAACTTGATGCCATCTGTGAAAAAGCTGAAGTTAAAGAGAGGATGGCTTCTACAAATGGATAATAATCCTAAACACACCTCGAAATCCACGGGGGGGGGGGGGGGGGGGTTACATCAAGAGGCGTAAACTGAAGGTTTTGCCATAGCCTTCACAATCTCCTGACCTCAACATAATTGAAAATCTATGGATAGACCTTAAAAGAGCAGTGCATGACAGACAGCCCAGAAATCTCAAAGAACTGGAAGACTTTTGTAAGGAAGAATGGCAAAAGATACCTCAAACAAGAATTGAAAGACTCTTAGCTGGCTACAAAAAGCATTTACAAGCTGTGATACTTGCCAAAGGGGGCAGTACAGGATATTAACTCTGCTGGGTGCCCAAACTTTTGCAGACGCCATTTTTTTGTTTTCTGTTATTTTGAAAGTGTAAATGATGGAAATAAAATCTAACTTTTGTTGACATATTATAAGAATGTCTAATCTGTAATTTGATGCCTTTTGGAGATTTTTCCATCTTTCCTTGGCTTCTTTATGCACATTAATACAAATTTTTACCTGGGGTGCCCAAACTTTTGATCCCCACTGTAAGTTGGGAGGATTGGGATCATGCCGGTAAAACCTTGGTGTCCCAATCAGCTTAGAGGATGGCGGGAGGGCCCTTACCTGCCTCCTCGCCGTCCAATCATTCGTCTGAAGCTCCTTTCAGCCACGGCAGGCCAAAGCAGCAGAGCACCGATAACACCGATCAGTGCTATGCTACGGATTGCATGTAATAGTGTAAAAAAAGTTAATAAATGTGATTTAACACCCCCCCCCCCCTCTTTCCCCATTTAAAATCAAATAAAAAATAATATGTAAACAAATAGTCATGGCCGTAAATGTTGACCCCCCTGACATTTTTCATGAGAATGAAGTATTTCTCACAGATTGCAGTAACAGATGTTTTGCTATACACATGTTTATTCCCTTAGTGTGTATTGGAACTAAACCAAAAAAAAGGGAGAAAAAAAAAAACTAATTGGACATAATGTCACACCAAACTCCAAAAATGGGCTGGACAAAATTATTGGCACCCTTAACGTAATATTTGGTTGCACACCCTTTGGAAAAAATAACTGAAGTCAGTCGCTTCCTATAACCATCAATAAGCTTCTTACACCTCTCAGGTGGAATGTTGGACAGAGATGGTCAGAGATCCCCCTAGTGGTGTACATGACATCTACCAGAGGTAGAAGATCAGAGGAGGCATATGCCAAATCAATCCTGGAGAATGATTTATGTACCGCTGAGTAAAAGGAGATCTGGGACCGCATTAAAGTCACCTATAAAAGGAGAACAGGCAGAGAGGGAAATGTCAGTAACTTGGACCTAACACAGTCTAAGACATCAACATGAAACAGGGGGGGACATACACAGACACCAAAAGAAAACTGAAGGCATGTAAGGAACACTGAACAATCACAAACCTACCAAAATGGTCGCAAGCTACTTGACCAATGACCAGGGGAAGGGATTTAGTTACCAAAATAGACACCCCCCTAGCAGAGAAAGAATAAGTGGAGTGGTAACCCCTAGCTATCCATGCCCTTTTAAAGAGCCAAGAATTTTTTGACCAGTTAGAGGAGTTTGTGTAAACAAATCAGGTGTGGGGACTGTTTCTTTACAAAGTCCAAGCACAGAGCCAGTTTAAACTTGGAGTTAAAGGCCTCTAACTTTCCAACTCAATCTTAAGTGACCCCATAATCAATACCTGGAAAAATAATACACAGTAGAAACACGACTGGGCAAAGAACCCCCTCCTTCCCACAAAACAGTAGGGAAAGTGCACCTAGAAAATAATGCCACTATCTGAGGCTCTCCGGGAACAAACACCATACACACGACAAACAGAACGCAGGACAAGACAGCACTAAGACAAACAGGGCACAAACACAAACAAATGCAAAATACAAATAAAACATCCCCAACAAGACCCTGTCTAATAGTAGTAATAATGCCAGAGCCTCCCAAGGATCCGGGACTCTGAATGGTGAGTTGAGGCCACAGGATAACCGGGTAGTAAAGGATAATAAGAGCTGGGCTAACAGGAGAAGTGCAGAGTACGATCACTCAGCTCTCCATTCAGGCCACGCCCCCTTCTGGGTGCTTTTTAACATATGTTTGGGGTCATTGTCCTGCTGGAAGACACAAGGTCTCGGACGCAAACCGAACTTTCTGACACTGGGCTGTAAAGTGCGACCCAAAATCCATTGGTAATCCTCAGATTTCATGATGCCGTGCACACATTCAAGGCCCCCAGTGCCAGAGGCAGCAAAACAACCCCAAAAACATCACTGAACCTCCAACATATTTCATTGTAGGCCTTTTCTTTTCGGTAAACAGTAGAATGATGTGGTTTACCAAAAAGCTCCATCTTGGTATCATCTGTCCACAAGAGTTCGGAAATGAACTCAGTGAATCGGGTGGCCTATGGAAAAAAGCAAACAAGATTTGTCTTCCTGAAGCCCTTTACCCAGGGGAGTGACTCAATGGGCTCATGGAGTCACCCACAGAGGAAAAAACCAAGTGATCACTTCTATCAATAAAATCTACCTTGCACCAGGAATAACGACACCAGTTGAACTATATGTCAAGGGATGTGACATTTGCAACACCTGTAACCCTGGAAGAACAGAAGTTACTTCTCAGAAACACTTGGCCAAACTTTGCAACCCATTTCAGAGGATCCAGATTGACCACATGCAATTGCCCAAAAGTGGAAAGTTTGAGTACGTGCTAGTAGCGGTGGATATGTTCTCAGGATGGCCAGAAGCCTACCCGGTCACTAATATTACAGCAATGACTACTGTAAAGAGACTACTAACAGAGCTGAAAAGAACAGGAGCGCTTCCATGTGAAGGTTCTCAGGGTACAGTGTGAAATAGCAGCCAGTAGGACCGTGCTCACCTGGTAAGGTTGTGCAGTCTGCAGGCACAACACTGACAACTCCCAGGAGGAGTGAATAAACGAATAGCTGCAGCGGCTTCCCACGCTGGATCACCGGCATGCACAAGGAAACAAAGGCGAGGAAGAAGTTGGAAGCTTGGTGACGCGCTGATCATAATGATATCTTCGGGAAGGGATGTACTTTTTTTTTTATTGACACACAACGCGTTTCAGGGAATTAATATCCCTTTCATCAGGCGTGATGAAAGGGGTATTAATTCCCTGAAACGCGTTGTGTGTCAATGAAAAAGTACATCCCTACCCGAAGATAACATTATGATCTTTACAGCAGCGCGTCACCAAGCTTCCAACTTCTTCCTCGCCTTTGTTTACTAACAGAGCTGGTATGCAGATTTGGAGTCCCTGAAGTAAATGAAAGCGACCAAGGACCGGCTTTCATTGTGGATATTACAAGAGAACTTTGGAAAATGGTGGGAGCAGACCTTGGACTCCATACCCATATCATTCCCAGAGCAGTGGGAAAGTTGAAAGACTGAATGGCACCCTAAAGAACAAATTCCTAAAAGCCAGTAAAGAACTGTCCCTTCCATGGCCAGAAGTGCTGCCCATAGCTTTGTACTCTGTTATATGAGACACTTTTTTTTTTTTTTTTTTGGGGGGGGGGGGGGGGGGGGGGAGTACCTAAGCTAGGATGTTCCTACCCTCAGAAGCTTAGTGCAGGGAATGATAGTCTGGTAAAGTTTGTTATTACACTGTGCAATGAGCTGAGAGTAAAGACATGTGAGGGGGGCCGCTGGAACCTAGATTCGAAGGCCCTTACCAGGCTCTACTGACAACTCCGACCTTGGTGAAACTGGAAGGAAAATCAACATGGATACACGCCTCGCACTGCAAGAGGGTTCCTACACCATGCTCCTGATACATATCCTTATTCGTATAAGTGGATTGCAAAGCCAGCAACCCAATTTAACTCCACAACAGAACTGGGACGACTGGGCAATGACCCAAGAGTTGTATCCCACATTTTGATAACTCTTCCAGTGCCCGAGTGGCTACCTTTGAATTTGACTACTGTGATATAGTGAATTGTCCCGAGGTGCCAAACAAATGTCTTCTGTATGGAGATGACACTTCAATATATATATATATGTGTGATGGATGACTACTGGGGGAACAAATGTGACTATTGGGGAGCAGTGAGATGGAACACAGGGACTGACTGGCACTATAGACCACAGAGTGCCAAAAAAAGAAAAGACAATACCGGCAAGTCTCTAGTCCAGAGAAAGACACTTACAAAATCGGGCTCCTGTAACGAAAATGGGAAAACTGGTTCTAGTATGTCTCTTACTATCAAGATAGAAAACCTGGCCCACAAGATCAGGGGGAATATATTCTAGGGTTGTACATGGCAGGACACTCAAGGGGAAACTGGGGACAATCCAGCCTAATGGACATGGCCATTTCAAATGAGTACAAAGATCAGTTGAGACCAATAATAAATGCCATACTGCAACATGTATCTAATATAGGAGTCTCAGGTGAAGGATCAGTCTGGGTACAAAAAAGGGGGGTGGTTCACAAGGAGCCACTCGTCTCAAACCAGTGAAGCATCCCATACCCGTTTTTTTCTTTTTCCCACCTGAGACTGTTAAGCAGAGTATATTGTAGGGAAAGATTAGGTCAAAATATCTTTTTAGGGAGGAATTGACAAGTTGATTCAAATGATTCTGACTGCCGATCAATATATATTAATACTTATATATTTATATGCCATTTCTAATGCAAAAAATATATATTTGTTACTTACTCTTAACTAGGGATCGGCCGATAATCACGATTTTGGGCATTATCGGTATCGGCAATCACCTTGCCGATAAGCCGATAATGCCCCGCACCGCGGCCACCCCCCCCCCATACCGGTCGGGCCCCTCCCCCACCCTCCGGGGGTCCTCTTCTCCACTCCGGGCAGGCTCCGGCCTAGTACGCTGCATAGATGCCGCTACGTCAGGTGCGTCGCTGCGCAGTGGCGTCTATGCAGCGTACTAGGCCGGAGCCTGCCCGGAGTGGAGAAGATGACCCCCGGAGAAGGACAGCCCGGACCGGTTCACCCTTCACCCGGAATGGCGCCGGACACTACAGGAAGGAAGGATGGATGGATGGCCCGGACCACCCTGACAGGTAGGAGAGAGAAGCGGGTGGTGGCGGCCTATGGCCCCGCAAAAGCCACACTGCAGTGCATTGATTTAAAGCGCCCGCTTTAAATCAATGCTCTGCAGCGGTGTCGAGGGGGATAAATAGCCGATAACTTATACCGGAATATCGGTATAAGTTATCGGCCCTAACCTCCACCGATTATCGGTATCGGCCCTAAAAAACCGATATCGGTCGATCCCTACTCTTAACCTATATCCAGCTATTTGCTTGCAACTAAGAGAGAGACCTTGGAATGACACCAGGAGGCTCAAGATGAGACATCAGAAGACGAAACATTTGAAGAAAATACAGATTGTATAGAAGGGCAAAGATTTGGGTTTTTCCAGACTGAGTGAAAGAGCTGCATAAGTGAACTTTGGCCAAGAAAGAAAGAAATGCTTAAATATACTAATATATACAGAGATAAAGCTCAAATAACCATTCAAAATGTAACATGATGATTTTGATGTCATAACTAACCTCTTGTTTTTGTCAAATGTAAAAACTAATATGCTTTCGTAAAATGAAGCAGAACTCTCTCGGATAACACTTGGGAACTGAGTTTTCTTACTGAGAAAGAGCTTTATACCAACATTTTTGTCTGGTGTATATTTCTTTATATCGACACTCAACATTATACAGCAGCAGTCACGCACATTTTAAGGCCTCTACCGCAACCATCCTTGACAGTAGGTACGGTGCTCTTTTCTTTGCAGGCCTCATTCTGTTTCCGTTAAACAGAAGAATGATGTGCTTTACCAAAAATCTCTATCTTTGTCTCATCTGATGTTTTTCCAGAAGGATTTTGGCTTACTCAAGTTCATTTTGGCAAAATGTAGTCTTGCTTTTATATGTCTCTGTGTCAGCAGTGGGGTCCTCCTAGGTTCTCCTGCCTCCGGAAAGTTAAACAGATTTGTAAATTACTTCTATTAAAAAAATCTTAATCCTTCCTGTACTTAGCTGCTGAATACTACAGAGGAAATTATTTTCTTTTTGGAATGCTCTCTGATGACATCACGAGCACAGTTCTCTCTGCTGACATTATTATAATAATTATAATAAGTCTTTATTTATTGTTGTCCTTAGTGGGATTTGAACCCAAGGCCCCAGCACTGCAATGCAGCAGTGCTAACCACTGAGCCACCATGCTGCCCTTAGCATTCATCTGCTATGCATGGTTGCTAAAATAGACAGAGATGTCAGCAGAGAGCACTGTGCTCGTGATGTCATCAGTGTTCCAAAAAGAAAGGAATTTCCTCTGTAGCATTCAGCAGCTAATAAGTACTGGAAGGATTAAGATTTTTTAATAGAAGTAATTTACAAATATGTTTAACTTTCTGGCACCAGTTGATTTAAAAGAAAAAAGGTTTTCACTGGAGTACCCCTTTAAATGTCGACAGATATTCAAGCTGTCCTGCAGGCTCAGGGAGCATCAGTGTCAGCGCAAACTCTCTTTGGAACTTGTTTGGGGCTGCTTAGCCACCATCCAGACTATCCTGCATTAACACCTTTCAAACGAAAGTGCACAAATGAAAAAACATGATTTCCTGAAAGAAAATGGGCATTCACTGGTAAAACACCTGTATTACTGAAGTGTATGCACTGAATTCCTGTCTGGTAGCGCCTCCTATAGTACAGGGAGGTGTTAAATGTTCTGTACTACTCAACCTTTGCCACAGTTAGCTGTTCCTTTTGGACACTGAGTAAGGGTGGCTCCATTTTACTTTTTTATGATAGTGTGTGTACTGTTCAGGACCCTGAAGAAGCTCCTGTCCTCTACATAGACAGTGACTTACAGCTTAATGCAGCTCTTACTTTTATATTTAATGACTTGCTTTATCTATATTAGTTATCTACTTATTTTTCTTTAATATTCACTTTTTCCTATAACATGTTTTTTTGTTTTGCTGTAGATTTTGTGGTAAAATTATTGATGTCATTACAAAGTAGAATTAGTGTCACTAAAACAAGCCCTTATATGGGTCTGTAGGTGGAAAAATTGAAAGAGTTATGATTTTTAGAAGGGAGGTAAAAAAAACGAAAGTGCAAAAATGAAAAAAAAAAACGATTTCCTGAAAGGGTTAAACCTACTAATTGTCGTGTAAAAAAGTTATAATTTTTTTAACAGAAGTAAAAAAAAAAAAAAAATTAAACCTATATTAGGTTGGGTATCATTTTAATCATATGGACCTACAGAATAAAGATAAAGTATCATTTTTACCGAGAAATGCACTGCATAGAAGTGAAAGCTGCCAAATTTACAAACTGGTGTATTTATTCTTCAAATTTTGTCCCACAAATAATTTTTTTTTTTGTTTCGCTGTAGATTTTGTGGAATAATTAAGTCTCTAGATGGAAAACTGAAAGTGTTAGGATTTTTAGAAGGTGAGGAGGAAAAAACGAAAGTGCAAAAATGGAAAAACCTGTGGTCCTTAAGGGGTTATGGATACGTGCACACATACAGGATCTGCTACATATTTTTGCAACCCATTAAAGGGGTACTCCAATGGAAAAAAATGGTGCCAGAAAATTAAACAGATTTGTAAATTACTTCTATTAAAAAATCTTAAACCCTAAATGAAGCAGCGATTTTTAGTTTTTTGCGTTTTCATTTTTTCCTCCTTGTCTTAAAATCCATAACTCTTCAAATTTGTTTTTATCTATAGGGCTTGTTGTTTGCGGGACTTATTGTACTTTGCAATGACATCACTCATTTTACCACAAAATGTATGGTACAGCCATAAAAAATTATTTGTAGGGCAAAATAAAAAAAATAAAAAAAAATGCCATTATGCAACTTTTAGGGGCTTCCATTTCTACACAGTGCACTTTTCAGTAAAAATGACAACTTATCTTTATTCTGTAGGTCCATACAATTCCCAAAAATATTAAATTTATATGGGTTTTTTCTTTTTATTTTGCTAGTGAAAAAAATATCTAACTTTTTATAAGAAAATTAGTATCCCCTTCTGACCCTACATACAAGGGCTCTTTTTTTGCGCCATGATCTGTAGTTGACTTTTTTAACACCTTATGGATTTTTTTCTACTATATGGGGTGACCAAAAATGCAAAATTCTGTACTTTGGTATTTTTTTTACGTTTACACCATTTACCATGCAGTTTAATTAACATTATATTTTACATTTACACACGTGGCAACACTTTTTTTTTTATTTATTTTTTACATTATATTTATAAAACGGGAAAATGGGGTGATTCAAACTTTTAATAGGGGGAGTGGTTATACAGGTACAGTGATCCCTCAACTTACATTGGCCTCAACATACAATATTTTCAACATTAAATGGTCTTTTCTGGACCATTGTAACTTGAAACCAGACTCACTATACCATGCTACAGACAGTCCAGATCTGCAAAACATATCAATGGCTGGAAGGACTGACCAATTAGAATGGGCATTCACTGGTAAAACACCTGTATTACTGAAGTGCATGCACTGACTGGCTGTCTGGTAGCGCCCCTTACAGTACAGGGAGGTATTACATGTTCTGTACTACTCTAAACCTATGCCACAGTTAGCTGCTCCTTTGGACACCAAGTGAGGGCAGCTCCATTACTTTTTTAGGACATTGCGTGTACTGTACAGGACCCTGAAGAAGCTCCTGTCCTCTACATATAGACAGTGATTTACAGCTTCCAGCAGATCTTTCTTACTTTTATATGTAAGGACTTGCTTTATCTGTATTAGTTATCCACATATTTTTCTTTAATCCTCACTTTTTACCATTTTTTGGATGACATTTTGGGGCTTTAGAACCAATTACAAGGTTTTAGGAGGAGTTATGACCTCAACATACAATGGTTTCAACATACAATGGTCATCCGAGAACCAGTTCATATTGTAACTTGAAGGACCATTGTATTTATTTATTTATTTTTTTTAGTCCCCATAGGAGTCTCTAACATGGAATCTTTTGATTCCTAACACTGATCAATGCTGTGTTATTAATCCTTCCAGTACTTACAGCTGCTGTATGTTTCAGAGGAAGTGGAGTTGTCCTGTTCAGTCTGACCACAGTGCTCTCTGCTGACACCTCTGTCCATGTCAGGAATTGTCCAGAGTAGAAGAGGTTTGCTATAAGGATTTGCTTCTGCTTTGGACAGAGGTGTCAGCAGAGAGCACTGTGGTCAAACTTGAAAGAACAACTCAACTTCCTTTAGAGGATAAAGCAGCTGATAAGTACTGGAAGGATTAAGATTTTTTTAATAGAAGTAATTTACAAATCTGTTTAACTTTCTGGAACCAGCTTATTTGAAAAAGAAATTGTTTTCCACCGGAGTACCCCTTTAACTTAGATAGCAAAATCCGGTGCATAAAATATGCAGCAGATCCTGTACGTGTGAACTTACCCCAAGGGTACATTCACACTGTGGAATTTCCGCTCGCAGAATTCCATGAGCGGAGATTCCGCCTGGCGGCCGCTGCCGAAGTAACTTCATTTAAAAATGCAATGGCCAGTATTTTTCCAACTAGTCCTTCAACTCCCCGAATGTTGCACCATATACTATACCAGTGTTTCCCAACCAGAGCGCATCCAGCTGTTGAAAAACTACAACTCCCAGCATGCCCGGACAGCCATTGGCTGTCAGTCCATGCTGGGAGTTGTAAATATGGAGACACCCCTGGTTGGGAAACACTAACCTATTTTATATAGTACTATTTAGTCCAACATGCAGGGAGTTGTAGTTACCGTTCGGGGCAGCTGATGAGCCACATGCTGTATCAGGGCATGTCGGGAGTTGTAGTTAGTAACTAACTGCAACTCCCGGATTTGGAAGCGATCAAAGAGTACCATCAAAATTACAATGATACTGTTAAAAACTACAGATCGGGGGTCCATAAAATGAACCCTCATACAGGCTCGTATAAGGAGAAGTAATAAAAATAAAAAATAAAGTTATAGGGGTCAGAATAGGAGAAATTTCCCCCACATATGTGTATCCTGTGATGTCATGCATATATACGGTGTCCATTTTAGGACATAGTCGTAACTCCATCCCGCCTCCTCCCTCAGGCCAATCTCTGTCATGCATCAGCCGCAACTCCCTCCTTTGTCATCCTAAAGTCTCTCATCCAAAACTGTCATCCCTCAGATGAAAAACTTTCCTGCCGTGTAGCACAGCCGAGTCAGTGTCGGCTCTCTGCTATACGGGTTCTGCTGTGCACGCTATTCAATGTTGGCTCTGCTATACAGACTCTGTAGCACATGTAGTGTTTGTAGTACACACGTGCAAGTTTCAACTGCTATACATGCTGTGCAGCGTCTGCTCTGCTATGCGGCAGGAAGTTGCGTCCGAGGCATGACGGAGTTTTGGATGAGGGAAGATGGAGTTGTGGCTGAAGGAGGACGGCGATTGGTGTGAGGGAGGAGGCGGGATGACGTTTCACATGACGGAGTTGCGGCTAACTGACGGCGACTGGTCCGAGGGTGGAGGCGGGACGCCGTTTCACCTGACGGAGGACGGAGTTGCCCCTGACAACTGATGGCGACTGGTCTGAGGGTGGAGGCGGGACGACTGGTCCAAGGGTGGAGGCCGGACGCCGTTTCACCTGACTGAGGAAGGAGTTGTGGCTGATGATGATGATTGGTCTGAGGAAGGAGGCGGGATGGCGTTTCACCTGACGGAGCTATGTTTGACGATGTCCTAAAATGGACACCGTACATATATAATTAATTATGCAAATTAGCATGGCCAGTATTTTTTGGGCAAGAAAGATGGCAACTCTAGTTGTGGGTCTTGTGCTTAGGGTGGATGGGGGTTGGCTTCAGGCCCACACATAAAAAAAAATACCTATGTGTGCATGCGAAACTTGGACACCCCTGTCATAAGGAAATAGAGTTTATGGCAGTACATACTGCCCCTCAGAAATGCTATTATTATGCAGTCTTGACAATATGAAGCAGTGTCGGGAAACAATAAACACCTCACATTAGTATTTCGCCATTACTCCCAGCATCCATATTAAGTCGTTGGACCAAACATAAGGAAGCACAGGAGAAAGCGCCAATGGCTGCCCATGTAGATCATAAGAGTATACAGCGCCGACATACGAAGGTGATGTAATCACTGCAGGATCAGAGGAGCTAAGAAATACAATGAGAAACCCCTCAGTACTGATACCCCGCCATGTCACCCCCGCTCCCGCTCCACACTCACGTACATTCGCTCGACAATAGGATATATATTACCTCTCGTATAAAACTTTCCTTCTCGTCTCGTTTGTCTCTCAGCCGTGCTTGAATAAGCTCCGTATCTTAGCTACTATTGGCTCAGGCGTCTGCCCCGTTGTACCGCTCCAGAAATCTGATTGGCTTAGCAGTCTCCCTTCCATTATGAGCTCGAGGAGAAAGGCAGATGCTGATAGGATAACGACATTAGACAGAGCATAAAATGGAAAAAGGTCACGTCGTGATTGGCCAAGGAATCTGTCAGTCAATCCCACAGCAAGTTAGGGTGCGCAGAGCTTTTCAGCCACCAATCATTAATCAGCTTCATCCTAGTGGAAGGGGTTTCTTAAAGGGACAAGTAATGCCGGAAAAAGATTAGAGAGAAGGGAAGTGGTTAGAATGGTACAAATACAAAGGCATGATGAATTTTCCTAATACCTATACCACACGGGATTGTTTTATAGTAGTAATAGAAATATTACAGAATACAGTGATCCTTCACATTGCCATATTAACTCAATGAACACTGTAAGGTGAACGTTTTAGCTATAGAGCAGTGTTTCCCAACCAGGGTGCCTCCAACTGTGGCCAAACTACAACTCCCAGCATGCCCGGACAGCCAAAGGCTGTCCGGGCATGCTGGGAGTTGTAGTTTGGCCACCCTGGTTGGGAAACACTGCTATAGAGAGAGCAGGCAATTGGTTCTGAAGCCCCCAAATTGTTAACCAAAAATAAGATTAAAATAAAAAAAGCAAGTCATTTAAGAAGGCTTGTATGCTAGATATAAAAAGTCAAAAAACTTAGCTCAAGCTTTATTTTTCTTTAAAAAGTGACTTTTCTGTGTTTTTCTGCTAAATTTTTGAGCACTGCTCAAAAATATGCATTGATAACCACCCCCCCCCCCCTCCCCTTAGTTTTTTGACCCCACTTTTTCAGACATTTTGCATACAAAAATGCCCTTTTTCTTTTCTTGCAAATGCTATTAGGCAATCTTTAAACCAGCAAATATTTTTTTGGAACAAAGACAGAACAAGTGAACTGGCATAAATTATAGCTAAAATTTACGCCAGCTCAGAGCTCGCGTCATTTTCTCACCGCTTAATGAATCTGCCAAAATGTGGACATTTCTGTAGGCCTGGCCTGTGATGTGCCAGTCTTCATAAATTTCCCCTCAATGTACCAGAAAAGCACAATGGAGCTGTCCAAAAGAGCAGCTGACCCTGGCACGGGTAAAGAGCCCGATAGGACATGTAGTACTGTACTGTAGAGAGGTACTACTAGTCAGTCAGGAGTTTTAGCAGTAAAATGCCCACCATGACTGTCAGATCTTCCAGCCACATTATGACAGAACAATTGTGGCCGTTGGACATATAAGACAAAACTGGAGCTATTTGGCAAGTCACATCAGGTCTATGTTAACAGATGCAAAAATGGCCTGGAGGAGGCTTTTTTCCCCTATTCCGGCGCTTGCCACCAATATCATATCGCTACACTTCAATACATGTATATTAAATACATTTTCCATGCCGCACTATTATACACTTATGGGTTAAATGTATAACCTAATTTGACCCATACAGCTTCACAAACCCTTCATAATAAAATGTGGTAGGATTTTACTATGTTAATTATTTTAATATTCTTTCTGCATATAATACATGTCACTTACCTGTATTTAATGCCCTCCTATCCTTCCCCTTTCTTGGTTCCGTAATTCGCTCAATCCCGGTGAAATGCCGCAACCTCTAACAAAGCGTTGCTATGGGGCTTTTCCCTTCACGCCCTCCCGCTGACCACATGTTGTCATTATGATCTATTGATAAAACACTGACGCCGTTGCGTCATAGTAATTATCCCCTTGATGTTCCTGCGCTACTCTCTGGCCAGTTCATTCATAAAATGTAGTGGCCACGGCACTTTAGTATTCCACCACCGCCAACAAATTTTCATTAAACTATATCTACATTATAAGTAAACAGCACCCCTTTCTCCTAGTTCACTGTTATTTAACAACGAGATTCGTTTAAGAAGCTAGTTTCTATCTATTGTACGCATGAACTTAGTCCATCAACATCCAGGTTCCATTATATAACCACATCTTTTTACTTATATAACCTTCCCTAAATTACGTGAATTTTTTAGCATTCTTTTCTTGTACTTGCACATATTGTAAATTACTATGTATCTATGCTCAGTGTCTTTTAAAATTGTTTTTATTTATGTGGTCTCGCTAGCATAAGCGGAGATGTTGTAAGAACTCACTGTTTCGTTTCAGGCCGAGGCCGGCAGGCTGTGGCCTAGTAGCAGTCGTTGTAAGTTGCGGAGGTCTGTCCTCATGAAGTGTCAGCAACCCAAGAGAGAGACTATTGGCTGCAGCTCCCTTATATGGGCAGTGGCTGGCCGTTTTAGGATTGGTCCAGACCATCTGTCAATCAGCTTTACAAAGGATAATGGGTAATCACCTGACCCATGAACTTCCAAAGGTCCTTTTACCTACCAAAGAGTACTAACCAGAATCACATGACCTAAGGTCCTGCGACGCCATGAAGGTAAGCATACATATAATATACAGCATTTACATATTATTTACTATAATATTAACTATTTGAGGGGTGACTAGGGGATGACTAAAGAAGCGGAACCCCACAGTTGCAAGGAACTCTGACTTTGGGGACCCCTAACCAAGGTACAGTATGCAATATGGTATCGGGACACCACAAATCCCCTTACTTAACAAGTCGACCCCGACGCCTGTCCCCTAAGGCAGAGGAACTAGGACGAAGGTTGAAATTATCATACATTATATACATCCTGACAAAATTTTTATATTCTCTGACTAGCATTATCTCACTAGACATTTTAAAGCTTTCTATACATTTATGAAGCGCTCTAGACATTTCTCAAGCTTCCTAGACATTTTTAATGCTCTCTAAAACATTTCTCAAGCTTTCTAGACATTTTTATATCTCACTAAACATTTTTATATCTCACTAACCATTTTCTTTTTGCCATTTAAGTTACCTGTTAGTACACAGAAGGTATATTGGCTTGCCGGAGGCTGTCTACCAATAAGCTAGCTACTAGGGTCTATTGGCTACACGCTCTTAACTCTAGAACACAACAGTATAACCTTACCTAGGTTACCTTTAATAAATATGTGCATTAATTTTTAGCTCGCAAGGGCACCTGCTGGCCGGGCAGGGCATCTCACACATGTAGAGAGAAATGAGTGTACATAACAGTGGCAGGAATTGGATAATGACTTAGGCTACAATTCCCAAAGTGTTTTTCTTAATGTGAGATATATTTTATTTTGGTGTACTAGGTTAGAATGAGATAAGTACTCTTTAAGTGATTTATGTGATGTACTATGTGTACAGATACTATTTGGAAGATCAGTCTTGGTATCTTAAGGGCAGTTTATCCTGAGACAGGTGCTAGTGATGGGTGACGGTAATGCTACTCTCAGAGAATCTGAGAGAGTCACCTTTAAGCAACTACTACAACACCTTTAAAATTTCTAGTGTATGTGTCAGGATTCGGCCAGCTGGAGGTGGATCCTCTGTGTCAGAGAGGGATTGGCGTGGACCGTGCCGGCGGACCAGTTCTAAGTTGCTACTGGTATTCACCAGAGCCCGCCGCAAAGTGGGATGGTAGCAACCAGGTCGTATCCACCGGCAACGGCTCAACCTCTCTGACTGCTGAGATAGACGTGGTACAAGGGATTAGGCAAGAGCAAGGTCGGACGTAGCAGAAGGTCAGGGCAGGCAGCAAGGATCGTAGTCAGGGGCAACGGCAAGAGGTCTGGAACACTGGCTTGGGATACACAGTAATAGCTTTCTCAAGGCACAATGGCAACAAGATCCGGCAAGGAAGTGAAGGGGAAGTGAGGTTATATAGACAGGGAGCAGGTGGAGGCTAATCAGACAGATTGGGCCAGGCACCAATCATTGGTGCACTGGCCCTTTAAATCTTAGAGAGCTGGCGCGCGCGCCCAAAGGAGCGGAGCCGCGCACGCCAGGACGTGACAGCCGGGGACCGGGACAGGTGAGTGACTTGGGATGCGATTTGCGAGCGGGCGCGTCCCGCTATGCGAATCGCATCCCCGCCGGCAGGGTCATTGCAGCGCTCCCGGTCCAGCGGGTCTGACCGGGGCGCTGCAGAGAGAGGAACGCCGCGAGCGCTCCGGGTAGGAGCAGGGACCCGGAGCGCTCGGCGTAACAGTACCCCCCCCTTGGGTCTCCCCCTCTTTTTGGAACCTGAAAATTTGTGAATTAGGTCCTTGTCGAGAATGTTATCCTCGGATACCCATGACCTCTCCTCAGGACCGCAATTCTCCCAATCTACAAGAATTTTTTTTTTACCACTGAGCGTCTTAGACGCGAGAATTTCTTTAACCGAGAAGACATCTGAGGACCCGGAGACAGGAGTAGGAGCAACAACCTTGGGAGAGAAGCGGTTAAGGATAAGCGGTTTAAGGAGAGAGACATGAAAAGCATTGGGAATAGGGAGAGAAGGGGGAAGAAGGTGTTTGTAGGAGACAGGATTGATTTGGCACTTGATTTTAAAGGGTCCAAGATAACGTGGTCCCAGTTTATAACTGGGGACATGGAAGCGGATATACTTGGCGGAGAGCCACACTTTGTCTCCAGGAACAAAGACAGGAGGAGTTCTTCTTTTTTGTCGGCATGCTTCTTCATCCAGGATGAGGCCTTTATGAGGGATTTTTGAGTCTCTTTCCAGATGGTGGAGAAGTCCCGGGAAACCTCATCAACAGCAGGCAAACCAGAAGGCGTGGGAGTGGGGAGGGGGGGAAGAGGGTGAAGCTTTGCACGGGGCAGAGTGTTACCAGGACGGGGGCTATGAGGAGGAGACACAGCATAGCCCTGATAGGCCTTGGGGGGACCAGGTAAAGGAGGAGACACTGAGGTTTGACTGACGGGACTGGGAGCAGACGTGAGGCATTTTTTGTGGCAAGAAGCACCCCAGCTCTTGATCTCCCCCGTGGTCCAGTCAAGGGTAGGAGAGTGGCGTTGGAGCCATGGCAGACCGAGGAGGACTTCAGAGGTGGAGTTGGGCAAAACAAAAAGTTCAATTTTTTCGTGATGCAGTCCAATGCTCATGAGCAGGGGTTCTGTGCGGTAACGCACAGTGCAGTCCAATATTACTCCGTTGACCGAGGAAATGTAGAGTGGCTTGGAGAGACGGGTCACAGGGATGTTGAACTTATTAACAAAAGAGGCCAAAATAAAATTTCCTGTAGAACCAGAGTCCAAGAAGGCCACAGCTGAGAAGGAGGAGTTGGCAGAAGGAGAAATCCGTACGGGCATAGTGAGACGTGGAGAAGCAGACTTCAGACCAAGAGACGCCACTCCCACGTGAGCTGGGTGCGTGCGTGCGTTTCCCAGACGTGGAGGAAGAATAGGGCAATCCACCAAGAAATGTTCGGTACTAGCGCAGTACAGACATAAATTTTTATCTCTGCGGCGAGTCCTCTCCTCATGGGTCAGGCGAGACCGATCCACTTGCATAGCCTCCTTGGCGGGAGGCACAGGGGAAGATTGCAAAGGATACTGTGAGAGAGGTGCCCAGAGCGGTGTGGCCCATGACTGGGCCTTCCCAAACAGGAGACCATGGCAGAGTCTAGAGTCCCCATCAAATTTGTCCGGCAGGGACAAGCGGAGGTTAGGAGCCGGCGGAGGAGATGGTTGCTGCTGTAGCTGCTGCTGTAGCTGTGACTGAAGTAGCTGAAGCATGGTGGTCAAGTGCGACAGCTGATGACCTTGTTGGGCGATCAGTCGGGATTGCTGGGCGACCACCGTGGATATGTCAGCGAGACTTGGCAGCGGCACCTCAGCGGGATCCATGGCCGGATCTACTGTCAGGATTCGGCCGGCTGGAGGTGGATCCTCTGTGTCAGAGAGGGATTGGCGTGGACCGTGCCGGCGGACTGGTTCTAAGTTGCTACTGGTATTCACCAGAGCCCGCCACAAAGCGGGATGGTCTTGCAGCGGCAGTAGCAACCAGGTCGTATCCACCGGCAATGGCTCAACCTCTCTGACTGCTGAGATAGGCGCGGTACAAGGGATTAGGCAAGAGCAAGGTCGGACGTAGCAGAAGGTCAGGGCAGGCAGCAAGGATCGTAGTCAGGGGCAACGGCAAGAGGTCTGGAACACTGGCTTGGGATACACAGTAATAGCTTTCTCAAGGCACAATGGCAACAAGATCCGGCAAGGAAGTGAAGGAGAAGTGAGGTTATATAGACAGGGAGCAGGTGGAGGCTAATCAGACAGATTGGGCCAGGCATCAATCATTGGTGCACTGGCCCTTTAAATCTTAGAGAGCGGAGCCGCGCGCGCCAGGAAGTGACAGCCGGGGACCGGGACAGGTGAGTGACTTGGGATGCGATTCGCCAGCGGGCGCGTCCCGCTATGCGAATCGCATCCCCGCCGGCAGGGTCATTGCAGCGCTCCCGGTCAGCGGGTCTGACCGGGGCGCTGCAGAGAGAGGAACGCCGCGAGCGCTCCGGGGAGGAGCAGGGACCCAGAGCGCTCGGCGTAACAGTGTGTACATGTATACAAGAATTATTTACATTTTACCTTTTGTGTACACGTGCATTTAAGCAGACATTTTTCTGTGTACAACAACTACTTACATTTTTATATACACAGACACAAGGCTACTTTTCTGTGTACAATAACCATTTACATTTTCTTATACTAGCAGAAATATTTATTAAGACACTCCAACAGGGTTCAGGTGCGTACACCTGATAAGTGCAATTTTTAGCACGAAATTCTTCCGTTACTAAGGAGGTATGGGATATACACGAAACTGGCATGTAAGGATCAGCAGTCCACCTACACTAGGAGTCTTTTAGAGGTACATACACAAAACTGGCGTGTAAGGATCAGCAGTCCACCTACACTAGGAGTCTTTTTAAACACGGCCTTACCATAATCAGCCGGGCACAAATCTTACGAATCTCCTGCAGGCTAGGAGTCTCTTGACCAGAGGGTCAGGCATAAGCTTAATGGTTACAATGCAAAACTTGGAACAGTCTTAGCATAGTCCTGCTAGGCACACTTTCTTGAACGTGGTTGTTGCTGAAAAAACAAAGAAGTTAGCAAAAAAACAAATTAGCAGATGTCAGTCCCTTAGAAGACATTCCTTCGAATTCTTCCTACTCCTCTTTAGGACTCCCTAGCTCTTCCAACATCAGGAGCTGGCTGGGAGTTGATATAACTCTCCCACACCACATTGGTGAGAGTAGAGTGAGACACTGAGGGATTCAAATTGACCAGGGGACTACTGGCCGCTGTGGTAACTGGTATCATGGTTGGTGCTGGATGATTCAGCCTCCTCTCCATGTCAGGAACGGGCCGCAGCACTTTAGTTGGTACCTGTGAAGAAAGCCAAATCTCCACGTCGGGAGGGGGCCTAGGTACTGTCGTTGGTGCCCGAAGTTTAGACTTCATCTCTTTGTCGTTAGCAGGCCTGGGCACTTCGCTGTACTCAGAAAGAAGTGGCTGCTGCTGTAGTAGATCTCTCTCTACAGACTCTTCAGCGTAGGTAGGAGGAGCAGGCCACGTTGATCTCAGCTTGAAGGGATCGAACTCCCAATCAGTTGAAGGGAAGTACTTGAAGGGTATTTGAGTAGGAGCTGCTGGCCTGGTCACCACCGCAGCCCATTCTTCACAAAGACCCCAGACAGGGGTATATTCCACAATCTCACCCACCTCCAGTGAGTGAAACCTTTTTTCAATGTAAAGCCTCTGTACAGCTCCCCGGTTTACGAGGAGGGTTTGCCCTGTGTGGCAATCCATAAGTGTCCCGTACCCTATGACCTTGTCAAACTTTGTTACAGTGGCTCTACGTCTTTTCAAAGGTTTCTCCCCTTCTCGAGGGTAGTCCCACATTCTGATGTAATGCGCCTCCATTTCTTTTGTATTTTGTTGATAGCGCACTTGCTCTTCATAGGGCAGATGAACATGTCTAGGTGCATACAGTTCCCTGTGTCGGGCCTTTAGTTGTGCCATCAAATCAGCCATTTCAGCCTCCTGACGGCCCTTTCTCTTTGAGCAGTGGGAACCGGAGGGAGTGGCTTCCCAGGTTTGGGTTGGAGTACAGCATGCATGTACTCGATTAACTCCGGCTCATCTCCAAAAACCCACTTAGGTAGTTTCGGTGAGCGTGGTTGTGCACTCTGCAAACTGGATAGAGGTACCTCAGGTTCAGGGCTGGAGGAGGAAGAAAAGGCCGCCTCTGGCGGGGTACTCACTGATGACTCCTCCGATGGGATCTCGGTCCATGAGCCCCAGGTCCTATAGTGAGGGGACAATCTCACCGCTGATGCACCTCCAGGTGTCCCAGCGCCTTCTCCTGGAGGTGTGTCCGGCCAGTCATCATTGTCGTCGGGCAGTGGGGGAAGATTGCAGGCCCCGTCTTCATCCAACGACAACCGCTGCAGGCGGTTGGCGAGGTTCTGGAACAGTTAGGCTGCGACCGCCACAACTTTCCGCTGTTCTGGTGCCGTCTTGATGCTTTCACCCCGAGGAACACTGCTCTCCTCCATGTCTGTACTCTCCGGCTCTCTGTGCAGACTGAAGAGGTCGCTTTGCAGGGTTTCTTTTATACTGGGCTTCCCCAAAATGGCTGCCGGCAGGAAGAACATCATCGGTGCAGCCCCGACTTCCGGTCCTCCCTGGGACAACGTCTGTGCATTTAAGTTCCCTTTCGGCTGCGATACATTAACTTGGCAGCCACGCCCAGGGGCAGGCCGTGGCGCGGGACGTTTTCGCGTGCTTCTCTGGCAGCAAGTTAACTCTTGGCATGCTGCCCAGACTGGAGGATTGTAGCATAAATTCGCCTCTCTCTTTACACATTTGCGCAGCAAATAAATCTTCGCCTCCCCCCTTACTTTTCGCATGGCCCCCTTGTATTGTACACCACACGCACCGCTCTTTTACATGGAAATGCAGTCTACAGCACACGAACACAGTCTCTTATATGAACACAGTCTCTTATATGGGGGGAGTACACTTGCACTGGTGGCAACAGCAGCTGGCACACACCAGTATCCTGTTCGTGAGACGCCAAAAAGGCTTTGTGGTGCCTTGGGGGGGGGGGGGTTTATGGCAGTTGGGGTGTTGCTGTGAGGTATATCACGAGTATAATTAACTCTTGTCAGTCGTGACGCCAGGGTGAGGGTTAATACTGTGATGCTTGGCCTATAGCCACCCTTTCCAAAAGCGATAGGGAGATGTAGAATATATGCAATGTCCACAACCAGAGCTTTGCTGAAAACTTTTGGAAACTTTACTGAAGATTTTCTGTAACATGGGATAACAGGAACAGCGCAGCTGAGATTGATGTATGGTTGGACTTCTGTAAGTTCTTTAGATTAGTAGGATTTTGTAAACATAGATCCGCTGGATTTAGGGGTATGTTTAGGTTCAGAGGTCTCGCTAGCATAAGCGAGGAAGTTGTAAGAACTCACTGTTTCGTTTCAGGCCGAGGCCGGCAGTCGTTGTAAGTTGCGGAGGTCTGTCCTCATGAAGTGTCAGCAACCCAAGAAAGCGACTATTGGCTGCAGCTCCCTTATATGGGCAGGGGCTGGCCGTTTTAGGATTGGTCCAGACATCTGTCAATCAGCTTTACAAAGGATTTTGGGTAATCACCTGACCCATGAACCTCCAAAGGTCCTTTTACCTACCATAGAGTACTAACCCGAATCACATGACCTAAGGTCCTGCGACGCCATGAAGGTAAGCATACATATAATATACAGCATTTACATATTATTTACTAGAATATTAACTATTTGAGGGGTGACTAGGGGATGACTAAAGAAGTGGAACCCCACAGTTACTAGGAACTCTGACTTTGGGGACCCCTAACCAAAGTACGGTATGCAATACGGTATCGGGACAGCACATATGCATGTACCTTGTCGGGCTTACCGCCCCCTCCCCTTTTTCTTTATGTCATTTGGTGGTCTTTTTGAATATAAATAGGAGCCGTCTCCATGATATATCACACATCTGCAATTGAGAAAGGGTAAGATTCTACCCGAAACGCATCTTGCCCATGGTTGTACATGCAGACTACTTTTATCAAATAAAGTATAAGTCTTGCTTAACCCATCGAGCCATCATTTCATTTTATTTAATTTTATTTTATATAATTGAAATCCATTCAATATATGCCATATGGAATAGCGCCCTTGCTTTGAGCCCCTTTTCTTGCTTCTCTGCATATCGTGTCACCGGACCTCCTGCCAGAGCCTCCGGTTAAGCTCCATCGGCCTGCCATTCCTAAAGACCACCCCTTTGCTAGGGGTTATGTGACCACTTTCTGCATTCATCAGGTGTGAGTCTCCAAGACAGCTGCTCACCTTATTCCCTGTGCAGCCGCAGGATTATACGAGGCGCTGCCCTCCTTCTTTTTCTTTTTGTCTTCTCTATGGAGGAGGCTTGATTATGTTTTGGGGCTACTTTCCTGCATGGTGTCTTGAATCTGCACAGGGTCCAATGAAATCGTAAAGGAGTAGTGTACTGTAAAGAAATTCCACTCCGTTGTGTCCGGGCTGCAAAAAAAAAAGAAAAAAAGAAAGAAAATAAACTTTAATTCTCCTTCCTCCGTTTCCTCCGTAGCGCCGCTACAGCTGTTCTCCTGTCCGGTCTTCTTCCTTCTTCCATGTGCACGGATCATCACAATGCGCTCAGCCTATCACTGGCCACAGCGATGTCCCACCTTGGCCAGTGATAAGCTGAGCGCAGTGTGATGGAAGAACGAAGAACACCGGACAGGAGGACCAAACAGCTGTAGCGGCTCTACGGAGGAAGGAGAGTTAAAGTTTATTTTCTTTCTTTTTTTTTTTTTTTGCAGCCCGGGCACAACGGAGTGGGATTTCTTTTCAGTACACTACACTCCTTTAAGATTTCATTGGACCCTGTGCAGATTCAAGACAAGGAAGACCGGTGAGTTAGGTGAGTTAAAGTTTCCACAGAGTGGAATTTCTTTTCAGTACACTACTCCTTTAAGACTATTAAGGTATTTTGGAGCAAGATGTACCATGCAACATCAGGAAGCTTGGTCTCAGTTGAAGGTCATGGTGCCTCCAAAAGAATAATGATTCAAAGCGAAAAATAGCATAGAATGGTTAAGATCAAAGGCCTCTCTTCATTATTTTGTTTTTGAAATTATTCTGTTAATTTTCAGTGAATTTGTATTCTTTATTACGTTTGTCAATTTCAAGGTATTTCAGAAAGCATTGTGAGTTTTTCTGTACTAAAATTTTTTTGTGTATAATTTGCTACTCATGTTAGACACATATCTTTATGCTACCTCAGGGTTTGTTTAGAAGATGGGCCAATCATTTTACATCATTATTCAATAGTCTTTTTATAAATCTCCTGACATGTTATAGAGAAGTTGAATGTCTAGTCTAGTTGCACATTTTCTCCCCTCAGCGCTTCAGATCTCCACCCTCGGAGATGGGCTCTTGCAGTGCAGAAGTGATGGCCTGCTCAATCACCAGCCGAAGTGGTGATTGGCTGAGCAGTCTGTTACTCCTGTTCACCCCGAGCACGCCTCCAAAAGTTGGGCTCTGTGTGCTGAGGGGAAAAGACGAGTCTGGGTAAGTTGAGTCCGCAGAGATGGGGGTCCATTCAGGAGATCGCGGAGGTTCCCAGTGGTCGGACAACCATAATATGGACCTATCCTTTGGATAGGGGATAAGTTTTATTAAGTGGAGTACCCTCTAAAGAAAAAATGACCACATTAGCAACAAGATAAATATCTACAGAACAGCTGCACTGATTTTCACCTGGGAAGAAGCATTAGAAACAGGGTAACCCGCACTATCTACCTGTATATTCAGTTTAGTGTGGCAATCCTGCTGTCATTCCATTTAACAAAAGTTTAAATTTTTATCAAAGTAGTAAAATAAACCAAAAACTATAGAAATTGGCTATCACTGTACACGTACTGACCCAGAGGAAAAAAACTGTGTAAATTCGAAAGCCCCTAAAACATGCAAACATTTGATTTTGTACTAACCATATAATCCCTTTCACGTTAGGTTAATTGGGGGGGGGGGGGGGGAGGGCACAGCACCATGAGTTTCTGCCCTTGCCACTATGAGGCAACACTAGGTAGAAAAAAAGAGTGTTGACTCTGTCTAGGCAGGCTATACCAGTAAGTAGGCTGTGCAAAAGCAGTAAGAAGGCAACAAAAAGAATGCGAACAATAACCTGATCCTGGAAAGAAGAACCTAGAACAACACAACAAAGCCATCAAGAAACCTGCATAGCACACAACAGCTTGAAGCACATTATGGCCCAGACTGACGTTAGAGGAAGCCATAGTATGGACCTGGTAGCACTTAATAAAAATGTGCACCCAGGCCCAGGTGGCAGTCCTGCAGATCTGGGCAGCAGATGCCTGATGGTGGACCACCCAGGAAGTTTTCAGAGCCTGGGTAGTAAGCAGTGACCTGAAAGGGGGGGATCAGTCCATGATGGCAGGCTTGATCCAGCGAGTGATTAAACCCTTTGAAGCAGAAAGGCTCCTGTTAGGACCTTCCAGAATTACAAACGAGGAGTCAGAGCATCTGAAAGATGCCATGGCATCAAGATAGACGTGAAACACCCGGGCAAAGTTCAGGCAATGAAGGGCTTGTTTCGAAAGATTGGAGTGGAAAGGGCAAAAGGAGAGGGAAAGTGGAGTGGAAAGGGTAAAAGCAGACACCACCTTTAGAAGGAAGGGACTGGTCTCAGAACAACTTTGCCCCTGTGGACAACCAGGTAGGTAGACTTGCAGTAAAGTGCCACCAATTCAGAGACCCAGTGAATAGAAGTGACAGGTTTCCTCTGGAGACCAGCTCCATGGACCGGGAAAGAATAAAAAACCACTCCCCATCCAAAGAGGCTGGGTGGGGAGCTAGAACTGTAGAAGGAGCATCCCACCATGGCAAAATTCTGTGAAGAGGAATCTCAAAAAGAGCAAAATATTCTGTTTCTGCCTGAAGCCTGCTGGCACTTGGGAAGACTCTGGGAAGTACTCTTGCTCTTGGGGGCCTCAGAAATAGCAAGACCCATAAGGTCCTACCTTGGGGCATCAGCGGCAAGGCCCTGTTAAAGCTGTGTGGCCCAAGCTGATCCAGGAAGAAGTGAAAGCTGGGTGCAGGGCAGAGCCCACGGCCAGAAATACCAACTTGGGAAAAGAGAGGCACCATCCGCTAGTAAAAGGGTGGTACTCTTGAAAAGAGGAGACACAGGGGGACCGACCGATGGGGAAACTGGCCAACTTTGTGATCAGTTCTTAAAAAAAAACAGGAATATGACATCTGTCCTCATGGAGGAGGCTATGAGCTGATTAGGGTGCCTCAATTCCTCCCCAAGCAGACCCTGGTCTAAAAAAGATCAATGACACAGGCTCAGAGTCCGAGGGATCCCCGAAGGAGACAGACTGGAATTGCAAGGAAGCATTCTCACGAGCAGTGGTCCTATCTGGAGACTGGTCTGTCAAATGGTGCTATGACCATGGACAGCAATGTATTCCGCGCAGAATTCCACCTAAAGAGTGAACATTCTTTTGGTGGCGTGCAGAATTTCAATTTCCACCATGTGTACAGAGCAGCAGAATCCTGGTAATAAAAATGGGAGTCTGCTGCATGTGGGTACAGGCTCAGAATAATTCAAAGTGAAACTTTGTGAAACTATGTGCACACCGAGGAGTATCCTTCCTGGACCCACCAAAAGAATAAACAATGGATGAAGCAAAAGCACTGCATTGCCTTCAATGGTGACCTGGCATCCCTAGGCAGTCCTAGCACAGATTGATATCAGTGGCTCCTGCTGCACAAGCGAATTTGCACATACACTTAGGCTAGGTTTCCATTTGTTTTTGTTTTCCTGCCACAAAAACTGCCACTGATTTTCCCTGCGTTATGGCTGTTTTTCTGGTGTTTTTACCTTTCTGTGGAAATAGCATTCTTGGCCCCTTAACGACCTGCCCCATATATATATATACGGTGCGGCCGTGTGGCAGGTCTATGAAGCGAGCTTCTGGCTGGCATTAACCCTTTAGACAGCGCAATCAAAGTTGATCAAAGCATCTAAAATGCCAAAAATACACTCCCGGCAGCTCAGCCAAGCTGATTGGGATCATCGCAGGGAAATATCGATGTCCCAATCAGCTGAGAGGACGACGGGAGGGCTCTTACCTGTCTCCTCACCACCGTACAGCAGGCTGGAGCAATGGAGCACCGATAACACTGATCAATGCTATGCTATGGCATAGCATTGAACAGTATATGCCATCTAATAATTGCATGTAATATTTCCCTATGGGGACAAAAAAAATAGTGTAAAAAAGTAAAGAAAATAGTTAATAAATGGGATTTAACCCCTTACTTAATAAAAGTTTGAATCACCCCCCTTTTCCCATTTAAAAAAAATATATATGTTAACGAAAATAAACATAAACATATGTAGTATCGCCATGTGAGTAAATGTCCAAACTGTTAAAAATATAACGCTAATTAAACCACAAAGTCAATGGCGTATTTGTAAAAAAAATACTGAAGTTCAGAATTGCATATTTTTGGTCACTTTGTATACCTAAAAAATGTATAAAAAGCAATCAAAAAGTCCCATCCAAACAAAAATGGAACCGAAAAAACTACAGACCATGGAGCAAAAAATTAGCCCTCATATAGCCCTGTGTTAGGAAAAATAAAAAAGGGGTCAGAAGAGGAAATTTTTAAACATGCAAATTTTCTTACAAAAAGTTATATTTTTTTAAAAAGAAGTAAAGCAAAATATAACCTATATAAGTTTGGTATCATTTTAACCATATAGAGCAACAGAATAAAGATAAGGTGTCATTTTAACTGAAAAGTGCACTGCATAGAATCGGAAGCCCCCAAATAATTTTTTTTTCCGGTTGATGAAATGTATGATGTCATTACAAAGTACAATTGGTGATGCAAAAAACAAGCCCTCATATGGGTCTGTAGGTGGAAAATTAAAAGCGTTATGATTTTTAGAAGGTGAGGTGGAAACAATAAAAGTTCAAAAATGAAAAAACCCTGTGTCCTCAAGGGGTTAAGGTCCCCGCCCGCAGACATAAATTGTTCCCTGCTTAAAAAAAAAAAATTATTCAAAAAAATTGAATATTCGTTCCCTACAATTTTTCTGAATGTTTTTTTTTATGTTAACCTACGAAATGTAATCAAAAAAGATAACTCCATCCCTTTTTTAGATTGCCAAATTAAAAAATAGAATAAAAAACGCCAGCAAAAACACCAATGTGAGTTTTTTCACTCTCATAGACTTCTCTGGGAGAAAAAGATTTCTGTGAAAACCAGCCTCAACATGATTCCAAGAACAAAGGCAACAGCTCACACATCCAACTTGCACACCTTGAGCACGGAAAAGGCTGGCAGCACTTCATCTGGCCTTCATGAAGCGCATAGTGATTAAGTGAAACCGCCGGCAGTCGCCTTTTCTGAGCGCTCCACATCTGAGATGCCCGGTCGTTGTTTGGAGGCACTGGGTGAGTGCAGGTGTGAATTTGTTCTTCATATATGCTATTCTTTGACTGTTACCTGTTTCACCTAGCACCGCCGATGGGACCGATTTGTACAAGTATACCTGTTTGATGTACACCTCAGGCGTGTATCCTTTTCAGAATAGACCCTACGTTTGCTAGCAGTGCCACACTTTTCTATCTCTGCAACCGTAAAAGATCAGTGTATGCAGTGTTATAGCCCCATATGGGAGCTATAACACTGCAAAAAAAAAAGTGGAAAAAAAAAGTTAATAAAGGTCATTTAACCCCTTTCTTAATAAAAGTTTGAATCACCCGCTTTTCCCATTAAAAAAACGGAGTAAATAAAAATAAACATATGTGCGATCGCCGCGTGCGGAAATGTCCGAACTATAAAAATATATCATTAATTAAACCGCACGGTTAATGGCGTACGCGCAAAAAAATTCCAAAATAGCGTATTTTTGGTCACTTTTTCTATCATGAAAAAATGAATAAAAAGCGATCAAAAAGTCTTATTAATACGAAAATTGTATCGTTAAAAATTTCAGAAGACGGCGCATAAAATGAGACCTCATACCGGCCCATACTCGGTAAAATAAAAAAGTTATAGGGGTCAGAATATGAGAATTTTTAACTTATATATTTTCCTGCATGTAGTTATGATTTTTTTCAGAAGTACAACAAAATCAAACCTATATAAGAAGGGTATCATTTTAACCGTATGGACCTACAGAATAAAGATAAGGTGTAAGTTTTACCGAAAAATGCACTGCATAGAAACGGGAGCCCCCAAAGTTACAAAATGAAATTTATTGTCAGGATCCGGACTGGTATGCAGCGAGGACACTGGAGGTGGATCCTCTGTGTCAGTGAGGTGATGGCGTGGGCCGTACCAGGGGAACGGAATCTAAGGGGTTACCGGTTTTCACCAGAGCCCGCCGCAAAGCGGGATGGACTTGCAGCGGCAGGTAACCCCCAGGTCGTTCCACCCGATAGCGACTCAACCCCACTGACAGCTGAGACAGGGGCGGTACACAGGGACAAGGCAAGAGCAAGGTCGGACGTAGCAGAAGGTCAGGGCAGGCAGCAAGAGTCGTAGTCAGGGGCAACAGCAGAAGCTCTGGGTACACAGGCTTGGGAACACACTAAACGCTTTCTCAGGGCACTAAGGCAATAAGATCCGGCAGGGAAAGGAAGGGGAAGTGGGTTTTTAAAACAATGGAACGGGACAGGTGAGTGGATTGGGATGCGACCCGCGGGCGGAGACAGTGCAGCGCTCCCGGTCAGCGGGTCTGACCGGGGCGCTGCAGAGAGGAAAACGCCGCGATCGCTCCAGGCAGGAGCAGGGACCCGGAGCGCTTGACGTAACAGTACCCCCCCCTTTGGTCTCCCCCTCTTTTTGGAGCCCAGGAACCTATGGATGAGCTCCTTGTCGAGGATATTGTCCTCGGGCTCCCAAGACCTCTCTTCGGGGCCACAATTCTCCCAGTCAACAAGAATTTTTTTTTTACCTCTAACAAACTTGGAGGCGAGGATTTCTTTTACCGCGAAGACATCAGAGGAGCCAGAGACAGGAGCAGGAACGGTGACCTTGGGGGAAAAGCGGTTAAAA
Source organism: Hyla sarda (assembly GCF_029499605.1). NCBI lineage: Eukaryota > Metazoa > Chordata > Amphibia > Anura > Hylidae > Hyla > Hyla sarda. The sequence goes on from NC_079189.1 coordinate 262,246,888, forward strand.
ACGAGAGGTTTGAGAAGGGAAACATGAAAGGAGTTAGGAATACGAAGAGAAGGAGGAAGATGAAGCTTGTAGGAGACAGAGTTGATTTGACCTTTGACTTTAAATGGTCCAAGGTAACATGGACCCAGCTTGTAGCTAGGAACACGAAACCGGATATATTTGGCAGAGAGTCACACTTTGTCACCAGGTGCGAAGACAGGAGGGGTTCTTCTCTTTTTATCTGCATGTCCCTTCATACGAGACGAGGCCAGTAGGAGCGACTTTTGAGTCTCCTTCCAGATAACAGAGAAGTCCCGGGTTACTTCATCTACGGCAGGAACTCCAGAAGAAGTGGGAATGGGGAGGGGGGGGCAGAGGGTGATGGCCGTACACCACAAAGAATGGGGATTTGGCGGAGGATTCAGAATTTTTGAAAGTGTACGAGAATTCAGCCCAGGGCAGAAGGTCGACCCAATCATCTTGGCGGGAGGAGACAAAATGTCGCAAATAGTCACCAAGAATCTGGTTTACTCTCTCTACTTGTCCATTGGATTGGGGGTGATAGGAGGACGAGAAATTTAATTTGATTTTTAATTGATTACAGAGAGCTCTCTAAAATTTTGACACAAATTGAACGCCTCTATCCGAGACGATATGCGTGGGAAGCCCGTGAAGACGAAAAATGTGCAGAAAAAATTGCTTTGCCAACTGTGGCGCAGAAGGAAGGCCTGGAAGCGGAATGAAGTGAGCCATTTTGGAAAAATGATCAACGACCACCCAGATGACGGTATTGCCATGGGATACAGGAAGATCAGTAAGTAATGAGACTACGGTGGAGAAGTGGGAAATAAACTGTCGGTAATAGTTGGCAAATCCCAGGAAGCATTGGATAGCGCGGAGTCCAGAAGGGCGTGGCCAATCCAAAACCGCCGACAGTTTATCTGGATCCATTTGAAGCCCTTGGCCAGAGACTAGGTTGCCTAGGAAGAGAAGACTGTTGCATTCAAAGAGACATTTTTCTAATTTAGCGTACAGGTGGTTTTCACAAAGTCTTTGGAGCACTTGGCGGACATGACGATGGTGTTCCTCTAAGTTAGAGGAAAAAATCAAGATGTCATCCAAGTAAACCACAACACAGGTATACAATAAGTCCCGAAAGATCTCATTAACGAAGTCCTGGAAGACTGCAGGGGTGTTGCAGAGCCCAAAGGGCATGACTAGATATTCAAAATGTCCATCTCTGGTATTGAAAGCGGTCTTCCACTCATCACCTTTCCGGATGCGAATAAGATTATACGCGCCCCTTAAGTCCAGTATGGTGAAGATACTTGCTCCGCATAGACGGTCAAAGAGTTCGGAGATCAAAGGCAGGGGATAGCGGTTTTTGATGGTAATTTTATTTAAACCGCGGTAGTCAATACATGGTCGTAAGGATCCATCCTTTTTTGAAACAAAGAAGAACCCCGCTCCAGCAGGGGATGAGGACTTCTGAATAAAACCTCTCTTTAGGTTCTCCTGGATATACTTTGACATGGCTTGAGTCTCTGGGGCTGACAGAGGATACATCCTGCCACAGGGCGGAGTGGTACCAGGAAGGAGGTCAATGGGACAATGATAAGGTCTATGAGGAGGTGAGATCTCTGCTTGCTTTTTGCAGACAACATCTGAAAAGTCCTGGTAAGCCTTGGGAAGGCCCGGTAGAAGTGAAGCCTCAGGGGTTTGACAAGTGGGAGCAGATGTGAGGCATCGCTTGTGACAAGAAGGACCCCAACTTTTGATCTCACCGGTGGTCCAGTCGAGGGTAGGAGCATGACGTTGGAGCAACGGCAGGCCGAGAAGAACTTCAGAGGTGCAGTTAGGCAGAACGAAAAAAGTCCAATGCTCATGGGTAGCGCACAGTGCAGTCCAATTTCTCTCCGTTAACAGAAGAGATAAAGAGCGGTTTGACAAGACGGGTTACTGGGATACTGAACCTATTAATGAAAGAGGCCAAGATAAAGTTTCCTGCAGAACCTGAGTCTAAGAAGGCCACTGCTGAGAAGGAGGAGTTGGCGGAAGGAGAAATCCGCACAGGTACAGTCAGACGTGGAGAGGCAGAATTCACACCAAGAGTCGTTTCACCCTTGTGAAGTAGATGCGTGCGTTTCTCCTGATGCGGAGGGCGGATAGGACAGTCTTTTACGAAGTGTTCGGTACTTGCACAGTACAGGCACAAATTCTCATTACGGCGGCGAGTCCTCTCTTGTAGGGTCAGGCGAGAACGATCCACTTGCATAGCCTCCTCGGCGGAAGGCACAGGAACAGATTGCAAAGGTATTTGGAAGAGAGGAGCCGGGGAGAGAAACCGCCTGGTGCGAACAAGATCCTTTTCCTGTCGAAGTTCCTCGCGTCTTTCCGAGAAACGCATTTCGATGCGGGTGGCCAAATGGATTAGTTCAGACAGATTTGCAGGAATTTCTCGTGCGGCCAGGACATCTTTGATGTTACTGGATAAGCCTTTCTTGAAGGTCGCGCAGAGGGCCTCATTGTTCCAGGATAGCTCAGAGGTGAGGGTACGGAACTGAATGGCGTATTCGCCCACAGAAGAACTCCCCTGGACGAGGTTCAGCAAAGCAGTCTCGGCTGAGGAGGCCCGGGCTGGTGCCTCAAAAACACTACGTACTTCTGAGAAGAAGGACTGGATAGTAGCGGTGGCGGGATCGTTGCAGTCCCAGAGCGGTGAGGCCCATTCCAGCGGTGTGGCCCAAGGCCTTTCCAGACAGGAGGCTGACCACGAAAGCCACCAGTAGGGAATTGGTCCGACATCATCTCCAGGTGTAGGGAACACTGGGACAGGTGTTTAGAGTCCCGATCAAACTTGTCCGGTAGAGACAGGCGGAAGCTGGGAGCAGCCACTCGCTGCGGAGGAGATGCAGGAGCTGGCGGAGGAGATGATTGCTGTAGTTGCGGCAGAAGCTGTTGCAGCATAACGGTCAGTTGAGTCAGCTGCTGTCCTTGTTGCGCGATCTGTTGTGATTGCTGGGTGACCATCGTGGTTAGGTCAGCGACACTAGGCAGCGGGACCTCAGCGGGATCCATGGCCGGATCTGTCAGGACTGTCAGGATCCGGACTGGTATGCTGCGAGGACACTGGAGGTGGATCCTCTGTGTCAGTGAGGTGATGGCGTGGGCCGTACCAGGGGAACGGAATCTAAGGGGTTACTGGTTTTCACCAGAGCCTGCCGCAAAGCGGGATGGACTTGCAGCGGCAGGTAACCCCCAGGTCGTTCCACCTGACTCAACCCCACTGACAGCTGAGACAGGCGCAGTACACAGGGACAAGGCAAGAGCAAGGTTGGACGTAGCAGAAGGTCAGGGCAGGCAGCAAGAGTTGTAGTCAGGGGCAACAGCAGAAGGTCTGGGTACACAGGCTTGGGAACACACTAAACGCTTTCTCAGGGCACTAAGGCAACAAGATCCGGCAGGAACAGGAAGGCGAAGTGGGTTTTTATAACAATGGAAGTGATTGACACTGATTGGGCCAGGCACCAATTAGTGGTGCACTGGCCCTTTAAATCCCAGAGAGCCGGCGCGCGCGCACCCTAGAGAGCGGGGCCGCGCGTGCCGGGACGTGACAGCCGGGGAACGGGACAGGTGAGTGGATTGGGATGCGACCCGCGGGCGGCCGCGAACCACTACGCGGATCGCATCCCCACCGCCAGAGACAGTGCAGCACTCCCGGTCAGCGGGTCTGACCGGGGCGCTGCAGAGAGGAGAACGCCGCAAGCGCTCCGGGGAGGAGCAGAGACCTGGAGCACTCGGCGTAACATTTATTCTTCAATTTTGTTGCACAATGAATTTTTTTTCCGTTTCGCTGTGAATTTTTGGGTAAAATGACTAATGTCACTGCAAAGAAGTATTAGTGGCACAAAAAATAAGCCATCATATGGAATTTTATGTGCAAAATTTAAAGCGTTATGATTTTTAGAAGGTGATGAGGAGAAAATGAAAAAACTGAAAAATGTTGAGTCGTTAAGGGGTTAAATCAACTGGTGCCAGAACGTTAAATAGATTTGTAAATTACTACTATTTAAAAAGCTTAACCCTTCCAGTACTTATCAGCAGCAGTATGCTCCACAGGAAGTTATTTTCTTTTAAAATGTATTTTCTGTCTGACCAAAGTGCTCTCTGCTGACACCTCTGTCTGAAATACCTTTGTCTTTACACAGATGAATATGCTGACAACAAAATCACACAATAATTAGGAATCAAAATCAAATTTATCAACCCATGCAGGTCTGGATATGGAGCCACACTCAAAATTAAAGTGGAAAACCACACTACAGGCTGATCCAACTTTGATGTAATGTCCTTAAAACAAGTCAAAATGAGGCTCAGTAGTGTGTGTGGCCTCCACATGCCAGTATGACCTCCCTACAACACCTGGGCATGCTCCTGATGAGGTGGACAGTCTGTGAGGCAATGTGGCTGTTAGGATTAAGCAGGCTGGATGTGGATCATCTGTGTCAGAGAGGGATTGGCGTGGACCGTGCCGGCGGACCCGTTCTAAGTTGCCACTGGTATTCACCAGAGCCCGCCGCAAAGCGGGATGGTCTTGCAGCGGCGGTAGCAACCAGGTCGTATCCACCGGCAACGGCTCAACCTCTCTGACTGCTGAGATAGGCGTGGGACAGAAGGACTAGGCGTACCTACCTAACAGCCTAACCACTGATATACAAACTAACAGGCAGTCTGAGTTGTGCCATATACTGCCGCGTGTAGGTACACCTGAATAAAATAGAGGGCAAAACTTCAATATTTGAAACAAAAACGCTTTATGAAATAAGACAACATTACAAAACCAGAAACTGGAAAGCATGGGACCTTCCAGACTTTGGATACGGGATGGGCGCATGTATGAGCTAGAATTCAGCGACTCAAATTACGAATCACACGGGCTGGCATCCCCTGACGTGACGCTGATGAGGTGGCACCGATGCGAAGGGGGTGTCCAGATATCACAGTTGAGTCACCCCCCAAAGCCTATCACTAAAATGCGTACTTTAACGAATTGCGGAGTGGTGAGAGCAAAACCTCAGAATAATAATAACGGCTGCGACCTACTGGCTCCCTGGCGTGTGAACAACAGGTCACGTAGCAGACGAACCGGGCACTACCTATGAAATGAAATGTGGAAAAGCAGCAGATGGTAACGCCTTGCCCGGGTAACGATGTTTTAGTAGCGCTCAACTCAAGCTAATAGTGATTGGAATTCCATATCAGTTGGCTCAGTCTCCAACAAATATCATTTTACGTTTTACTAGAGAACTCACCAGGTCTGAGGAAGCCATAGTAACCCAGAGATAAAGCTGCTTTCCAACACAGACTATCTTTGTAGCTGAACGGGGGTCCTGTCTAGAACATCTACTAACTGTCTGAACGAGTCGGCCGACAAAGGCTGACGGGAAGAAGGCTTGGATCCTTAGCGCACCTTTCAGCGCCGCTTTAATTGTATTGAATGAAACAAGGAGGCCAAGTCGGAATGTGCCAATGAGATGTGGAGCTGAACCACCGCTAGGTATGACTTAATCGTGCTTGATGAAGAGAAGAGTGGCAAAAACCCAATAAAACCAAGTAGGAAAGTAAAGTGTGTGTGTAAGCTCCTCCGAGTACATGCTACAAACCAAACCCTGACCGTATGCTTAATCCCAAGTGCATATGTACAGAAAACATAACTACCTAGTCGTCAACCTAAAACCGTGTTAGGTTGTGACTGTAACCGACCTGTGGACGTGACAGGTGATGACACCACTCATGCGGCAAGCCTGATCATGACACTCAACCAATGTATAACCAAAATAATGATCAACCTGAAGCTAAGACAGCCCAAACTCCAACTGAAATCAAGCTATATGCATGACCCTGATGCTAAATGACCTTGTGAGAACACATAAGATTGTCGTCAACCCGAAGCCGTGTCGAGTAGTAACTGAACCGACCTGTAGACGTGACAGGTCTGAAAACTCAATTAACTATGAAACAAAGTATCACCACCAAGCCGCGACAGATCGTAACAATGATTGACGTATATACGTGGCCCCCGATGCTAAATGAACTTGTGAAAACACATAACATTGTCGTCAACCCGAAGCCGCGTCGAGTAGTAACTGAACCGACCTGTAGACGTGACAGGTCTGAAAACTCAATTAACTATGAAACTAAAAGTATCACCGCCAAGCTATACCTGTAGCCTGAACCAACTGCTACCTAAACACAAAGTATGTGATGACACTGTCGCCAACCTGAAGCCGTGACAGGTTGTAACCGGACCGACCTGTAGACGTGACTGGTCAATCCGCAATTGAAAACCTCAACCAAAGTAACGTATGTGCTGAATGTATATGAACATGTACCGAGTATGAACACCGTAAGCGTATACCAAGCATAACTCCTTGGCACATATGCTGCACATGAAACTGAACGTGGGCCCGGCAAACCAACCAGACCATGTGTTGATCAATAATACCCAGACCACATGTCCATACCAGACACCTAGACCGTATACACCGACCAAACTATATGAGAGCCTGTGCCGCACAAACTATAAGAACGCGAGCTGGACACGAGTGTATGCACCAAACTATCAAATATGTACATAACAATAACTACTAGCAGAAACATTGAACAACTTAACCAATTACCAGAGCAAGTCCACGGAAAAGACTAAGTAAGTGAATGCACAAGACTTTATGAGCGAGTGCGCTTGGCAACTACATAAGCGTAAGCACAGAACAAACTATTTGCGGGTATGCACAGGACTAACTGAGTGAAGGTATGCCAGAACAAACTATGAGTGTGTCTGCATGGGCTAACTAAGTAAGCGTATGCCGAAACCACTATGCGCATATGCATAGAACTAAGTGAGCATGCCGAGAACGAACTGTGTGCGCGTATGTACAGCATGAGTCTATGACCGCAAAGAACAAGCTATACGGGCATATGCACAAACGAACTATGTGAACATGCAGGGAACAAACTATATGTTGGTATGTACGGAACACACTATGTGAGCACCTAACAATTATGTGAGCGTATGCACCGATCAAATTGTATGCGCGTGTGCAGAGAATGAACCATACGGACGCATGGCTGAACCACTGCACGTGTCCACCGAATGACCTGTATGCATAAGCGAACTACATGCACAGAACGAACTGCTTAAGTGAACACCCAGAACAAGTTATATGAGCGTATGCACAAAACTATATGGCCTCTAACAAACTGGGCAACTGTCCAAACCAACTGGATGAACATATGCACAGGACAGACTATATGAGTGTATGCACAGAAACCCTGAGCGTATAAACCGAATGAACTAAATGTGTGTACACGAACGCCCAGAACAAACTATATACGTAAGCCCGGCCCCACTATACACAGATATGTACGGAACAACTATGTGCATATGTATAGAACTGTGCCGTCTAACAGCTATGAGTGACTCAACCAACAAACGTGATGAACCTATACTCAGGCCAACTATATGCGCAAATGCACAACCAAACTGCATGTGCGTATGGCCAATGACAACCGATAACCAATACACGCATGCAGTAATTCTATGACCACATGCCCATGCACAGAACAACACTACATGCGCTGTACGAGCACACGCGCGGCACAAACGCTACAAGCGCAAGAGGAGGTGGATCCTCTGTGCCAGAGAGGGATTGGTGACTGTCACGATGCCGGCTGGCAGGAGGTGGATCCTCTGTGCCAGAGAGGGATTGGCGTGGACCGTGCTAGTGGACCGGTTCTAAGTCACTACTGGTGTTCACCAGAGCCCGCCGCAAAGCGGGATGGTCTTGCTGCGGCGGTAGTGACCAGGTCGTATCCACTAGCAACGGCTCAACCTCTCTGACTGCTGAAGATAGGCACGGTACAAGGGAGTAGGCAGAAGCAAGGTCGGACGTAGCAGAAGGTCGGGGCAGGCAGCAAGGATCGTAGTCAAAAGGTAATAGCAGGAGGTCAAGTACACAGTATGGACAAACACAGTATCGCTTTCACTAGGCTCTAAGGCAACAAGATCCGGCAGGGGAGTGCAGGGGCAGAGATCAGATATAGTCTGGGAGCAGGTGGAAGCCAATTAAGCTAATTGGGCCAGGCACCAATCATTGGTGCACTGGCCCTTTAAGTCTCAGGGAGCTGGCGCGCGCGCGCCCTAGAGAGCGGAGCCGCGCGCGCCAGCACATGACAGCAGGGGACGGGAACGGGTAAGTGACCTGGGATGCGATTCGCGAGCGGGCGCGTCCCGCTGTGCGAATCGCATCCCCGACGGCCATGACAGTGCAGCGCTCCCGGTCAGCGGGACCGACCGGGGCGCTGCGGAGAGAGAGACGCCGTAAGCGCTCCGGGGAGGAGCGGGGACCCGGAGCGCTAGGCGTAACAGCCGCACAAGCACCGCAAGCGCATGCACATGACGTATGCCACGAGCACATGAAGAGCATGGTTCTCATGAGCACATGTACAATACAACCGTACGAGCCTGCACAGTATAGTTCCTACGAGCGAGTGTGCAGCACAGATCCTACGAGCCCATGTACAGCACAAATCCTACGAGCGCGTGTACTGTATAAATCCTACGAGCGCATGTACTGTATAGATCCTACGTACAGCATGGATCCTACGAGCGTGTATAAATCCTACAAGCGAGTGCACAGTATGTATCGAGCGTACAGTATATATCCTACAAGGGCATGTACTGAAAAAATCCTACGAGCGTGTGTACAATATAAATCCTACAAGCGTGTGTACAGTATAAATCCTGCAAGCATGTGTACAGTATAATTCCTACAAGCGTGTGTACAGTACAAATCCTACGAACGTGTACCGTACGAATCCTACGAGCGCGTGTGCAGAATAAATCCTACAAGCACGTGTGCAGGATGATCCTACAAGCCTGTGTACAGTATAAATCCTACAAGCGTGTACAAGCGTGTGTACATTATGAACCCCCAGGAGCGCGTGCACAGAATATATCCTACAAGCGCGCGTGCAGCACAAACCCCACACGCACGTACCAGCGTGCACAGTTTAAATCAGCAAATGCATGCACAGTATGGCTCCTACGAGTGTGTGCAAGTGTTTGTACAGTAGGAATCCTATGAGCGAGTGTACAGCATGAATCCTACAAGCGTGTACAGTATAAATCCGACACACGAGTGTACAGTATAAACGCTACCACCGTGTGTACAGCATAAATCCTACAAGCGTGTGTACGGCATAAATCCAACAAGCATGTGTACAGTATAAATCCAACAAACGTGTGTGCAGTATAAACCCTACCAGCGTGCATACAGCATAATTCCTACAAGTGTGTACAGTAAAAATCCAACAAGCGTGTGTACAGTATAACTCCAACAAGCATGCACAAGCGTGTGTACAGTATAAACCCTACAAGCGTGTGTACAGCATAACTCCTACAACCGTGCGTACAGCATAATTCCTACAAGTGTGTACAGTATATATCCAACAAGCGTTTGTACAGTATAACTTCAACAAGCATGTACAAGCGTGTGAACAGTATAAACCCTACAAGCGTGTGTACAGTATAAATCCTACAAGCGTGTATATAGTATAAATCCAACAAGCGTGTGTACAGTATAACTCCAACAAGCATGTACAAGCGTGTGTACAGTATAAACCCTACAAGCGTGTGTATCGCATAAATCCTACAACCGTGCGTACAGCATGAATCCTACAAGTGTGTAAAGTATAAATCCAACAAGCGTGTGTACAGTATAAATCCAACAAGCATGTACAAGCGTGTGAACAGTATAAACCCTACGAGCATGCATACAGCATAAATCCTACAAGCGTGTGTATAGTACAAATCCAACAAGCATGTGAAAGCGTGTGTACAGTATAAACCCTACAGGCGTGTGTACAGCATGAATCCTACAAGCATGTACAGGCGTGTATACCGCACAAACACTACAACCGTGTGTACAGCACAAACGCTACTACCGTGTGTACAGTATAAACCCAACAAGCATGTGTACAATATGACACCAACAAGCGTGTGTGCGGTATAAACCCCACAAGCGTGTGTACAGTATGAATTCTACAAGCGTGTAAGGCATGAATCCCACAAGCACCTGTAAGGCCTGAATCCCACAAGCGTATGTAAGGCACAAATGTTACGAACGAGTAAACAGAAAAATGCCATGAGCGTAATCAACGTGCGCGAGTGCATGAATCGTACAAATACCATGAGTGCATGTACAGAATTACCAGCGCCCATACTACATGCGCCTGAACTGCACCAATGCTACCAGTGCATGTGCCTTGACAAACACATGAAATACTCTCCTTGTGATCAGGAGGGCCGTGTCGTAAACCTTGAATAAACTAAAACGTGTACGTATATATACATATATAATCATATACATGGAGCAAATGAAGGGGGGCGTGTACAAGGAACCAATTATATGGTCGTATGCGTAGAATAATTATAGGGGGGGGGGGATTTCCCTTTTTTTTTTTTTTGAGCCTGCACAGATCAACTATATGACCGTGTATGAGGAATAAATTATAAGAGTGTGAACACCAACAACTACATGACCGTATGCGTAGAAAATGAATCGTGTGCTCGGCATAACTATCTGATCGTATGCGTGGAAGGAATGAGTGCATGGAATAACCTTTATTTTATTTTATTTTTTTTTATTTTTATTTTTTAATATCCCTTACTGTAATACACCGAGCGGAGCAGTCGAGAGTGTGCTGGCATATAATAACCCCTTATAGTAAAATGCAGAGCTGAGCAGCCAGAGAACGTGTCGGCATATAATTAACCCCTTGTAGTAAAATGCAGAGCTGAGCAGCCAGAGAATCGAGCCGTCATATAATTAACCCCTTGTAGAAAAATGCAGAGCTGAGCAGCCAGAGAATCGTGCCGTCATATAATTAACCACTTGTAGTAAAATGCAGAGCTGAGCAGCCAGAGAATCGTGCCGTCATATAATTAACCCCTTGTAGTAAAATGCAGAGCTGAGCAGCCAGAGAACATGCCGGCATATGACTAACCCCCCCCCCCCCCTTCCCCCGTTGAGAACGAACCCGGTAACCGACACACACAATATACACTACATAACCATGACAGGTGGCGGGGGTATGATGATAGCCTATAAGCTCCCCGATACCACAACAGGGGCCAGTACCTGGCAGAAAACCCTAAGGTGACAGCACCGACCCGGCTGTAGAAATGCCGGTACCGTACTGCCACGCGGGTTCGTGGGGGAGCGAGGACTCGCGCAGCCATCCCAACACAATAGCCGCAGCATGCCCCCGTCACGGGTCCCACTGCCGGAGGGGCCGTGCCAAACCCGCCGGAGGAAGAGAACGGGCCACGTGTCCCACTGTTAATGAAACCGGGGCCGGGGCCTGGCCGAGGGTACACCCCCGGACTCCGGCTTACCTCCGGAGAGGTGGTTGCGGAGAAACGCCGCCACCAAGGCCAGCCCCGGCCACTTACCCGTACCGCACCGCCGGAAACTGCTTCCGGTCAGCTGACTGGTGTGTCAGCTGACCTCTCATCACGTGAAGAACCCGCGGCGTACTGTGCTAGGGGCACCGCGGGTTCTTATAATGATTAACCCCGCCCCCTCTCACAAATACAGGCTAACTGCGTTAGCCTTCACACTTATAGGAGATGGCTCATTATTGTCATAAACTCCCACTCGTTCATTCTCATTTTTAGCCTGCTGATTATTATTTTTAGGATTAATATGGTTTTATCTGTTTTACTAGTATAAATGTTCATATACAGCAAACTGTTTCCGATGTGATTCCGCCACACCTGCCCCAGATGGACAAATGATTTTCACGGGCAAATATGGCATAAAAACCGTTATTGTTTCTGCTATCTAATCAGTGGACCTGATGAAGAGGGTGTCCCCACAGCATCCTCAATTCCACAGTTTCTGACCGTCGGAAGGACGGGACCTGATGCCGGCTGCAATCCATACCTCTTAGCCACGTTGCTGGCTGCATGCCCATACTGGTGTTGTGCTCACAGTACAACACATCAAGGTAAGCGTACCCCGATACATGACAGCATCTGCTCCCAAAAGGAAATAATAGCACATGGTTGCACTCTTGCCGGAACTGCTGATATACTCCAGCCACATGAGGTTGATCATTTTCTTGCATTAGGAGGAACCCAGGGCCAACCGCACCAGCATATGTGTTACGCCGAGCGCTCCGGGTCCCCGCTCCTCCCCGGAGCGCTCGCTTCACTCTCCCCGCGGCAGCGCTCCGGTCACGTCCTCTGACCCGGGGCGCTGCGATTCCGTTGCCAGCCGGGATGCGATTCGCGATGCGGGTAGCGCCCGCTCGCGTTGCGCACCCCGGCTCCCCTACCTGACTCGCTCTCCGTCTGTTCTGTCCCGGCGCGCGCGGCCCCGCTCCCTAGGGCGCGCGCGCGCCGGGTCTCTGCGATTTAAAGGGCCACTGCGCCGCTGATTGGCGCAGTGGTTCCAATTAGTGTGTTCACCTGTGCACTTCCCTATATCTCCTCACTTCCCCTGCACTCCCTTGCCGGATCTTGTTGCCTTAGTGCCAGTGAAAGCGTTCCTTGTGTGTTCCTTGCCTGTGTTTCCAGACCTTCTGCCGTTGCCCCTGACTACGATCCTTGCTGCCTGCCCCGACCTTCTGCTACGTCCGACCTTGCTTTTGCCTACTCCCTTGTACCGCGCCTATCTTCAGCAGCCAGAGAGGTGAGCCGTTGCTAGTGGATACGACCTGGTCACTACCGCCGCAGCAAGACCATCCCGCTTTGCGGCGGGCTCTGGTGAAAACCAGTAGTGGCTTAGAACCGGTCCACTAGCACGGTCCACGCCAATCCCTCTCTGGCACAGAGGATCCACTACCTGCCAGCCGGCATCGTGACAGTAGATCCGGCCATGGATCCCGCTGAAGTTCCTCTGCCAGTTGTCGCTGACCTCACCACGGTGGTCGCCCAGCAGTCACAACAGATAGCGCAACAAGGCCAACAGCTGTCTCAACTGACCGTTATGCTACAACAGTTACTACCACAGCTTCAGCAGTCATCTCCTCCGCCAGCTCCTGCACCTCCTCCGCAGCGAGTGGCCGCTCCTGGGATACGCTTATCCTTGCCGGATAAATTTGATGGGGACTCTAAGTTTTGCCGTGGCTTTCTTTCCCAATGTTCCCTGCATCTGGAGATGATGTCGGACCTGTTTCCCACTGAAAGGTCTAAGGTGGCTTTCGTAGTCAGCCTTCTGTCCGGAAAAGCCCTGTCATGGGCCACACCGCTCTGGGACCGCAATGACCCCGTCACTGCCTCTGTACACTCCTTCTTCTCGGAAATCCGAAGTGTCTTTGAGGAACCTGCCCGAGCCTCTTCTGCTGAGACTGCCCTGTTGAACCTGGTCCAGGGTAATTCTTCCGTTGGCGAGTATGCCGTACAATTCCGTACTCTTGCTTCAGAATTGTCCTGGAATAATGAGGCCCTCTGCGCGACCTTCAAAAAAGGCCTATCCAGCAACATTAAAGATGTTCTGGCCGCACGAGAAATTCCTGCTAATCTACATGAACTTATTCACCTAGCCACTCGCATTGACATGCGTTTTTCCGAAAGGCGTCAGGAACTCCGCCAAGATATGGACTCTGTTCGCACGAGGCGTTTCTTCTCCTCGGCTCCTCTCTCCTCTGGTCCCCTGCAATCTGTTCCTGTGCCTCCCGCCGTGGAGGCTATGCAGGTCGACCGGTCTCGCCTGACACCTCAAGAGAGGACACGACGCCGTATGGAGAACCTCTGCCTGTACTGTGCTAGTACCGAACACTTCCTGAGAGATTGTCCTATCCGTCCTCCCCGCCTGGAAAGACGTACGCTGACTCCGCACAAAGGTGAGACAGTCCTTGATGTCTACTCTGCTTCTCCACGTCTTACTGTGCCTGTGCGGATGTCTGCCTCTGCCTTCTCCTTCTCTACAGTGGCCTTCTTGGACTCTGGATCTGCAGGAAATTTTATTTTGGCCTCTCTCGTCAACAGGTTCAACATCCCGGTGACCAGTCTCGCCAGACCCCTCTACATCAATTGTGTAAATAATGAAAGATTGGACTGTACCATACGTTTCCGCACGGAGCCCCTTCTTATGAGCATCGGATCTCATCATGAGAGGATTGAACTTTTGGTCCTCCCCAATTGCACCTCGGAAATTCTCCTTGGACTTCCCTGGCTTCAACTTCATTCCCCTACCCTGGATTGGTCCACTGGGGAGATCAAGAGTTGGGGGTCCTCTTGTTCCAAGAACTGTCTAAAACCGGTTCCCAGTAACCCTTGCCGTAACTCTGTGGTTCCTCCAGTAACCGGTCTCCCTAAGGCCTATATGGACTTCGCGGATGTTTTCTGCAAAAAACAAGCTGAGACTCTACCTCCTCACAGGCCTTATGATTGCCCTATCGACCTCCTCCCGGGCACTACTCCACCCCGGGGCAGAATTTATCCTCTCTCTGCCCCAGAGACTCTTGCCATGTCCGAATACGTCCAGGAGAATCTAAAAAAGGGCTTTATCCGTAAATCCTCCTCTCCTGCCGGAGCCGGATTTTTCTTTGTGTCCAAAAAAGATGGCTCCCTACGTCCTTGCATTGACTACCGCGGTCTTAATAAAATCACGGTTAAGAACCGCTACCCCTTACCCCTCATCTCTGAACTCTTTGATCGCCTCCAAGGTGCCCACATCTTCACTAAATTGGACTTAAGAGGCGCCTATAACCTCATCCGCATCAGAGAGGGGGACGAGTGGAAAACGGCATTTAACACCAGAGATGGACACTTTGAGTATCTGGTCATGCCCTTTGGACTGTGCAACGCCCCTGCCGTCTTCCAAGACTTTGTCAATGAAATTTTTCGTGATCTGTTATACTCCTGTGTTGTTGTATATCTGGACGATATCCTAATTTTTTCTGCCAATCTAGAAGAACACCGCCAGCATGTCCGTATGGTTCTTCAGAGACTTCGTGACAACCAACTCTATGCCAAAATTGAGAAATGTCTGTTTGAATGCCAATCTCTTCCTTTTCTAGGATATTTGGTCTCTGGCCAGGGACTACAGATGGATCCAGACAAACTCTCTGCCGTCTTAGATTGGCCACGCCCCTCCGGACTCCGTGCTATCCAACGCTTTATGGGGTTCGCCAATTATTACAGGCAATTTATTCCACATTTTTCTACCATTGTGGCTCCTATCGTGGCTTTAACCAAAAAAAATGCTGATCCCAAGTCCTGGCCTCCTCAAGCAGAAGACGCCTTTAAACGACTCAAGTCTGCCTTTTCTTCGGCTCCCGTCCTCTCCAGACCTGACCCTTCCAAACCCTTCCTATTGGAGGTTGATGCCTCCTCAGTGGGAGCTGGAGCTGTTCTTCTACAAAAAAATTCTTCCGGGCATGCTGTCACTTGTGGTTTTTTCTCTAGGACCTTCTCTCCAGCGGAGAGGAACTACTCCATCGGGGATCGAGAGCTTCTAGCCATTAAATTAGCACTTGAGGAATGGAGGCATCTGCTGGAGGGATCAAGTTCTCCTGTTATTATCTACACCGACCACAAGAACCTCTCCTACCTCCAGTCTGCCCAACGGCTGAATCCTCGCCAGGCCCGGTGGTCTCTGTTCTTTGCCCGATTTAATTTTGAGATTCACTTTCGTCCTGCCGATAAGAACATTAGGGCCGATGCTCTCTCTCGTTCCTCGGATGCCTCAGAAGTTGAACTCTCTCCGCAACACATCATTCCACCTGACTGCCTGATCTCCACTTCTCCTGCCTCCATCAGGCAGACTCCTCCAGGAAAGACCTTTGTTTCTCCTCGCCAACGCCTCGGAATCCTCAAATGGGGTCACTCCTCCCATCTCGCAGGTCATGCGGGTATCAAGAAATCTGTGCAACTCATCTCCCGCTTCTATTGGTGGCCGACTCTGGAGACGGATGTTGTGGACTTTGTGCGAGCCTGCACTATTTGTGCCCGGGATAAGACTCCTCGCCAGAAGCCCGCTGGTTTTCTTCATCCTCTGCCTGTCCCCGAACAGCCTTGGTCTCTGATTGGTATGGATTTTATTACTGATTTACCCCCTTCCCGTGGCAACACTGTTATTTGGGTGGTCGTTGATCGATTCTCCAAAATGGCACATTTCATCCCTCTTCCTGGTCTTCCTTCTGCGCCTCAGTTGGCTAAACAATTTTTTGTACACATTTTTCGTCTTCACGGGTTGCCTACGCAGATTGTCTCGGATAGAGGCGTCCAATTCGTGTCTAAATTCTGGAGGGCTCTCTGTAAACAACTCAAGATTAAATTAAATTTTTCTTCTGCATATCATCCCCAGTCCAATGGACAAGTAGAAAGGATTAACCAGATCTTGGGTGATTATTTGCGACATTTTGTTTCCTCCCGCCAGGATGACTGGGCAGATCTCCTCCCATGGGCCGAATTCTCGTATAACTTCAGGGTCTCTGAGTCTTCCTCCAAATCCCCATTTTTCGTGGTGTACGGCCGTCACCCTCTTCCCCCCCTCCCTACTCCCTTGCCCTCTGGTCTGCCCGCTGTGGATGAAATTTCTCGTGACCTTTCCATCATATGGAGAGAGACCCAAAATTCTCTCTTACAGGCTTCATCACGCATGAAGAAGTTCGCGGATAAGAAAAGAAGAGCTCCCCCCGTTTTTTCCCCTGGAGACAAGGTATGGCTCTCCGCTAAATATGTCCGCTTCCGTGTCCCTAGCTACAAGTTGGGACCACGCTATCTTGGTCCTTTCAAAATTTTGTGTCAAATTAATCCTGTCTCTTATAAACTTCTTCTTCCTCCCTCTCTTCGTATCCCTAATGCCTTTCACGTCTCTCTTCTCAAACCACTCATCCTCAACCGTTTTTCTCCCAAATCTGTTCCTCCCACTCCTGTTTCCGGCTCCTCGGACATCTTCTCGGTCAAAGAAATTTTAGCTGCCAAAAAGGTCAGAGGGAAAAATTTTTTTTTAGTGGACTGGGAGGGTTGTGGTCCTGAAGAGAGATCCTGGGAACCTGAGGACAACATCCTAGACAAAAGTCTGCTCCTCAGGTTCTCAGGCTCTAAGAAGAGGGGGAGACCCAAGGGGGGGGGTACTGTTACGCCGAGCGCTCCGGGTCCCCGCTCCTCCCCGGAGCGCTCGCTTCACTCTCCCCGCGGCAGCGCTCCGGTCACGTCCTCTGACCCGGGGCGCTGCGATTCCGCTGCCAGCCGGGATGCGATTCGCGATGCGGGTAGCGCCCGCTCGCGATGCGCACCCCGGCTCCCCTACCTGACTCGCTCTCCGTCTGTTCTGTCCCGGCGCGCGCGGCCCCGCTCCCTAGGGCGCGCGCGCGCCGGGTCTCTGCGATTTAAAGGGCCACTGCGCCGCTGATTGGCGCAGTGGTTCCAATTAGTGTGTTCACCTGTGCACTTCCCTATATCTCCTCACTTCCCCTGCACTCCCTTGCCGGATCTTGTTGCCTTAGTGCCAGTGAAAGCGTTCCTTGTGTGTTCCTTGCCTGTGTTTCCAGACCTTCTGCCGTTGCCCCTGACTACGATCCTTGCTGCCTGCCCCGACCTTCTGCTACGTCCGACCTTGCTTTTGCCTACTCCCTTGTACCGCGCCTATCTTCAGCAGCCAGAGAGGTGAGCCGTTGCTAGTGGATACGACCTGGTCACTACCGCCGCAGCAAGACCATCCCGCTTTGCGGCGGGCTCTGGTGAAAACCAGTAGTGGCTTAGAACCGGTCCACTAGCACGGTCCACGCCAATCCCTCTCTGGCACAGAGGATCCACTACCTGCCAGCCGGCATCGTGACAATATGGTCTCACATGGGGTCTAAGGATCTCATCTCAGTACCTAATGGCAGTCAGGCTACCTCTGGCAACACATAGGGGGCCGTGCGGACCCCCAAAGAAATGTCACTCACACCATTACTGACCCACCGCCAAACCGGTCTCCATGGCATCTCCAGACTCTGTCACGGCTATCACATGTGCTCAGTTTGAACCTGCTTCCATTTGTGAAGAGCACAGGGCGCCAGTGGCAAATTTGACAATCTTGGTGTTCTCTGGCAAATGCCAAACATCCTGCACGGTGTTGGGGTGTAAGCACAACCCCCACCTGTGGATGTCGGGCCCTCATACCACCCTCATGGAGTCTGTTTCTGACCGTTTGAGTGGACACATGCACATTTGTGGCCTGCTGGAGGTCATTTTGCAGGGCTCTGGCAGTGCTCCTCCTTGCACAAAGGCGGAGGTAGGGGTCCTGCTGCTAAGTTGTTGCCCTCCTACGGCCTCCTCCACATCTCCTGATGTACTGGCTGGTCTCCTGGTAGCGCCTGTCATACTACGCTGACTGCTCTTGCCACAGCTCGCTTTGATGTGCCATGCTGGATGAGTTGCACTACCTGTGGGTTGCTACCACTAGAGTAAAAGCACCGCCAGTATTCAAAATTGACCAAAACATCAGCCAGGAAGCATAGGAACTGAGAAGTGGTCTGTGGTCACCACCTGCAGAACCACTCCTTTATTGGGGGTGTCTTGCTAATTGCCTATAATTTCTACCTGTTGTCTGTTCCATTTGCACAACAGCATGTGAAATTGATCATCAGTCAGTGTTGCTTCCTGAGTGGACAGTGTAATTTCACAGAAGTGTGATTGATTGACTTGGAGTTAGTTTTTCCCCCCATTTAGGGTCCATTGTTGCTGCTTGTAAACAGATTACAAACAGTTGCATGTCAATGGGATTTTTTTTACAAACCTTTCACATCCATTTGCACCCATCTGCACTCATTTTTTACAGGAGAAAAGACGGTGCATGCAGTATTTTTTCTCCAGTCAAAAAAACGGAAGAAAAAACGGATACAGTAAATTTAACATTGAAGTCTATGGAAAACGGATGAGCCTTTAATGCTGTTTGCATCCGTTTCTTCAATTCTTTTTTGGTCTGTTTTTACTTCTGAGCATGCTCAGAACCAAAACATTTTTTTTTTTTTGGTTTATTAACCGAACAATAACGGATACAAACGGAAAACATCTGTTTGCATCCGTTTATTGTCCGTTTTTTTAAAGTTTGTTTTTATTTTTGATGAGAGAAGAACAGGACAGGTCTAGACGGCCATGTGAACGCAGCCTAACTGTAACACTCATGTTTCAGAAGACAAGAACTCCGGTGGATGTGGAGCTGCTGGACCTGTGTGGCAGATGACTCGGACCGTACCAGGGAGCAGAGTCTAAGGTGCCGCTGGTTTTCACCAGAGCCGCCGCAAAGCGGGATAGACTTGCTGCGGCAGGCGGCACCCTGGTCGCTACCCCAGGCTCAGCTGGACCACACAGGTGGCTGAGGAGATGCGAGGCACAGGAGGGATAAGGCAGCTTGTAGTCAGGATAGCCAGTGGCGTTGCGACCGGGGTGCGGGGGGGTGCGGCCCGCACCGGGTGACACCATCCTGATGGGGTGACACCAGGTACGCCCCCGCTCCTCACTTGCGCTGCCTCTGTAATAGCACCCCTCACCCTCTCCCCCGTCCTCACTTTTTCGCTGTCTCACTTGTCTCCGTAGTAGCAGAAGCACCCCCCCCGTCACCTGCACAGTGAACCGGCCTGCACCCCCACGTTTTCTGTTGCGCCGGCCCGCCGTCACTCTCTGTGTGTGTGTGACTCTGTGTGTGTGTGTGTGAGACTCTCTGTCTTTGTGTGTGTGTGTCTCTCTGTCTGTGAGTGTGTGTCTCTGTGTGTATGTATGTGTGTGTGTGTTTGTGTGTGTCTGTCTGTCGCTATCTCTGTCTGTGTGTGGCTCTCTGTCTGTGTGACTCTCTGTCTGTGTGTGACTGTGTGTGTGTGACTGTGTGTCTCTCTGTCTGTGAGTGTGTGTATCTCTATCTATCTGTGTGTGTCTCTGTGTTGTGTGTGTGTGTATTTTTTTTTGTATGGGGGAGGGGGGGTTGTTTGAAACAGTGATCTAATGTGGGGAGACTTTGACCTATTGTGGGGAACATGCAAGGGAACCTGCGGCCTAATGGGGGGGGGGGGGAACTACTACCAAATGTGGGGAATCTATGCTACCTAGTGTGAGGAAACTGCTACCTAATGTTGGAAAACTGCTACCTAATGTGCGAAAGCTGCTACATAATGTGGGAAAACTGCTACCTAATGTGGGGAATCTGTGCTACCTAATGTGTGGAATCTGTGCTACCTAATGTGTGGAATCTGTTCTACTTAAGGTGTGGAATTGGTGCTACCTAATGTGGGGTAACTGGTACCACATGTGGGGAATCTATGCTACCTAATGTGGGGTAACTGCTACCTACCTAATGTGGGGGAACTGCTACCTACCTTAAGTGGGGGAACTGCTGCCTACCTAATGCTCCCCCCTGGCAGTAGCACCCTCATCATCCACCAGCAAACCCCCCCAGCAGCACCTCCATCAGCAGATCCTGATGGTGGATAATGGCGGTGCTCCTGCCAGGAGGACGATCCTGCAGATGGATGATGGGGGTGATACTGCCAAGGGGGATGGCCAGTAGCACCCTCATCATCCTCCAGCAACACCCCCCCAGTACTAGCACCCGCATCATCCACTAGCAACACCACCAGATTTATATTCAGAGGGTACAGTATGTGGCAGATTTATATTCAGAGGGTACAGTATGTGTTGGTATTATATTCAGAGAGTACAGTATGTGGCAGATTTATATTCAGAGGGTACAGTATGTGGCAGTATTATATTCAGGGGTACAGTATGTGGCAGATTTATATTCAGAGTGTACAGTATGTGTTGGTATTATATTCAGAATGTACAGTGTGTGGTAGTATTATATTCAGTGGGTATGGTGTATGGAAGGTTTATAATCAGAGTACAGTGTATAGTAGTATTATATTTAGAGGATACAGTGTCTGGCAGGTTTATAATAATACTTGTTTTCATATAGAGGATGAGAATACGCTGACATAGTGAGGAGACGTCTGGGCGTCACATTCTGCAGAGAGAAGTTTTAGCTGGACCCTGTGGTATGTACCATCTGAATTAGATAAGGGAAGACTATAGAGGAGACGTCACCTGTAGTCACTGATATCATTGTGTATTCTCCTCATTATAGAGGAGACGTCACCTGTAGTCACTGATATCATTGTGTATTCTCCTCGTTATAGAGAAGACGTCACCTGTAATCACTGATATCATTGTGTATTCTCCTCACTATAGAGAAGACGTCACCTGTAGTCACTGATATCATTGTGTACTCTCCTCACTATAGAGAAGACGTCACCTGTAGTCACTGATATCATTGTACATTCTCCTCACTATAGAGAAGACGTCACCTGTAATCACTGATATCATTGTGTATTCTCCTCACTATAGAGAAGACGTCACCTGTAATCACTGATATCATTGTACATTCTCCTCACTATAGAGAAGACGTCACCTGTAATCACTGATATCATTGTGTATTCTCCTCACTATAGAGAAGACGTCACCTGTAATCACTGATATCATTGTACATTCTCCTCTCTATGTCCTATCAGAGCTGTAGTCGCTTGTCAGTTCTACAGTTAGGTCAGTGAATCTCAACTCCCAGCATAACCTCACCACTGCATAAAGGGGTACTACTGGAAAAAAATGTAATCAACTGGTGCTACAAAGTTAAACATATTTATAAATTACTTCTACTTAAAAATCTTAATCCTTCCAGTACTTATTAGCTGCTGTATAAGCAATTCACAGAAAGTTCTTTTCTTTTTTAATTTATTTTCTGTCTGACCACAGTGCTCTGTGCTGACACCTCTGTCCATGTCAAGAACTGTCCATAGTAGGAGCAAATCCCCATTGCAAACTTATCCTGCTCTGGACAGTTCCTAACATGGACAGACAGAGCACTGTGGACAGACTGGAAAGAACTACACAACTTCCTGTGGAAAATACAACAGCTTATAAGTACCGTAAGGATTAAGATTTTAAATAGAAGTAATTTAAAAATCTGTTTAACTTTCTGGCACCAGTTGATATAAAAGTAAAGGTTTTCCAGTGGAGTACCCCTTTAAGTAATTCTGGGAGCTGTATATTTAAATGGTGAAAACTTCTTTAACACTTTCCCATTCTGTAGCAACTGGTATATCTGATTATTATACTGAAATTTCTCACAATGCGCTACAACAGTGGTGTCTGTCAGAACAGGCTAAAAACTTACTGAGGGGGGGGGGGAAGGTATGGGGGTGACACCATTTTCTACCGCACCGGGTGACACCAACCCTAGCAACGCCACTGAGGATAGCAGAAGGTCAAGGCAGGCGGCAAAGTAGCGTAGTCAGGACGTAGCAGGAGGTCAGTAGGCAGGCGGCAGAGGAGCAAGGTAAAGTAACAGAGCAAAGGATCAGATACACGGTAAGGCAACTCTCAGGAATGCTTTCTCTCAGGCACAAGGCAACAAAGATCCGGCAGGGTAGTGAGTAGGGTGGAGGAATTTAACAATGAGCCACAGGTGAATTACACTAATGAGCGCACTGGCCCTTTAAATCTTAAAGCTCTGGCACGCGCGCGCCCTTGGGGACAGGGACAGGCGCGCCAAAGCAGAGAGGCAGAGGCTGCGGCAGGAGAAGCACCAGGTGAGTGACGGACTGGGGCTCACATGCGGGCGCGTCCTGTGATGTGAGACCCAGTCCAGCAAGTAATGGGACCATGCGCTCATGGCCAGCGTGTGCGGCCGGAGCACATAGCATAACATTAACATTGTGTTGTTTAAGTGTTCCCATTATATTTTTGAGCAGTGTATTTTGCTTCTGAGCTAATTTTTGGCCCCGTGATCTGTAGTTTTTATTGTTACCCTTTTTGTTTTGATGGGAATTTTTGATCACTTTTTATTACATTTTTTTTTCTGGTATATGAAGCGACAAGAAATTTGTAAACTTGTTATTTATTTACTTATTTTTTACGTTTCTGTCATGGACCATGCGGCTTCATTAATATTATATTTTAATAGTTTGGACATTTACACACGTGGCAATGCCATGTATTTTTATGTTTATTTTTGTTTATTTTATTTTTAAAAATGGGGTAAAAGGGGGAGATTTAAACTTTTATTAGGGGAGGAAGTTATTGACATTCATTACCTTTTCTTTTAAAATTTTTTTTTTTTTACAATTTTTTATTCCACATAGGGCAATGTTTTCCAAACAGTGTCTCTCCGGTTGTTGCAAAACTACAACCCCAGTCATTTCAAAACTACAACTCCCAGCATGCCCGTACAGCCAAAGCCTGTCCGGGCATGTTGGAAGTTGTAATTTTGCACCAGCTCCTGAGCTCGCTTCATACACCCTCTGCACAGCTGAGCCGTATGCATGAGGTCGCCAGTCCAGAATCACGTCAGCTGATGTAAGCGGCCGCCGATCATCTTAGCCGTCAGAGGAGGATAACAGTCAGATTGGCAGCTGCGCCAATCCTCCTCTGAAGTCGCCGCCACGGAAGTCCCTGCCACCGTCCCCGAAGCCACTGCGAATGCTGCCACAGCAAGTAGTCGCATGATCTCAAGGAACGTAACAAGGGGTCCGCTGAGCCTTAACACCCCACAGGTGTTTGACGACTTTTCGTTAAAGTTGGATGTGTAAATGATTTTTTCTTTTTTTTTTCTTCACTAAAATGCTAGTTTTCCACCAAATTTTACATTTTACAAGGGGTAATAGGAGAAAATGCCCCCCAAAATTTATAACCCCATCTCTTCTGAGTATGAAAATACCCCATGTGTGGGCGTCAAGTGCACTGTGGGCGCACTACAATGCTCAGAAGAGAAGGAGTCACATTTAGTATTTGGAAAGCACATATTGCTGAAATGGTTTTTGGGGGGCATGTCCCATTTAGGAAGCCCCTATGGTGCCATAACAGCAAAAAAAAAAACAACACATGGCCTACTATTTTGGAAACTACACCCCTCAAGGAACGTAACAAGGGGTTCGCTGAGCCTTAACACCCTACAGGTGTTTGACGACTTTGGATATGTAAATTATAATTTATTTATTTTTTTACTAAAATGCAGTTTTTTCCCCAAATTTTACATTTTTAAAAGGGGCAATAGTAGAAAATGCTCCCCAAAATATGTAACCCCATCTCTTCTGAGTATGGAAATACCCCATGTGTGGGCGTCAAGTGCACTTTGGGCGCACTACAATGCTCAGAAGAGAAGGAGTCACATTTACTAATTTTGCTGAGATTGGGGGAGGGGGGGGGGGCAGGTCGCATTTAGGAAGCCCCTATGGTGCCAGATTCAGAAAACAAAAAAAGAAAAACTCCAAACTTGGCGCTGTTCCAATGAGGGCAATGTTCAGTTCTTATCAAGTAAAACCATATTTATTAGTCAAAGACAATTTTACAAGCACATCGGAGGCAAGACGCGTTTCGGGTCACTGCGTACCCTTTCTCAATTGCAGATGTCTGCAATTGAGAAAGGGTACGCAGTGACCTGAAACGCGTCTTGCCTCCGATGTGCTTGTAAAACTGTCTTTGACTAATAAATATGATTTTACTTGATAAGAACTGAACATTGCCCTCATTGGAACAGCGCCAAGTTTGGTGTTTTTCTTTTTTTGCTTTCTGAATTTGCCTAGCTCTGGATCCGTTTCCTGGTATCCAGCATTCACTCCTTCGGCCTGCAGTTCCTTGGTACCCCGTGAATTGGGGTGATATGCATAAAATCAAGAGGTGCTACAGGTGAGAGTCCACCTTCTAGACTGTCACCCTCCCTCTATATCCGCAGGATTACACGAGGCGCTGTCCTCTCGTTTTTCTTCTTTTCTCTTATCCTATGGTGCCAGGACAGCAAAAAAAAAAAAAAAAAACACGTGGCATACTATTTCGTAAACTACATCCCTCAAGGAACATAACAAGGGGTACAGTGAGTCTTAACACCCCACAGGTGTTTGATAAATATTCATGAAGTGGGATGTGAAAATGAAAAAATTAGATTTTTTTACTCTAAAATGCTTGGGTTACCCAAAATTTTTCATTTTCACAAGTGGTAAAAGCAGAAAATGTCACCGTAAGTTTGTAAATACATTTCTTTGGAGTAAGGACATACCTCAAGTCTGGGCGTAAACAGCTTGCACACTGGTCTCAGAGGAGCAGGTCGCATTCAGGGGCCTTGAGCTTCTGCGTTGCGGCCTATGGAGCTAGAACAGTGGGACCCCCCCCCCCCCTCAAGGGGCATTACATGGGGTAAATAACTGGGGTACACTAAATAACTAAAATGGGGTACAGTGGGACATAAAATTATAAAACAGGTTGTGTTCCCAGAATGATGACCCAGAGCATAGCCAAAACTAAAAAATATGCTTGCCCCAAACCCTGTGCTCTGAATCATCATTCTGAGAATGTGACGTGTGTGGCCGTCCCTAACCTGTTGCCTCAAATGCGCACCCCGCTCAGGTGGAGAGAGCGCTGAGCATTTGAGGCAACAAAAAAAGTCCCCGATTATAGTGACTCAGTGACCCATGACCCAGAGAAAAAAATACCCCCAGAGGTCTTATCAGTTTTTTTTTTTTTTTTTTTATGAGAGCTTTTTGGGCAATTTAGTGGTTTAATGGGGTTAAAATTTTGAATGTACTCTGGACTTGGTACATTGGGGTCAAATTATGGAAAATTAAAATGAAAAGGGAAAATTTTGTACTGCATGGAAGTGTGATACTCCATGAAGCAGTTTTTAATACAGAAGCCCGGATGATCGGGGCAAGTGTCACACTGAGTGGTGGTATCCTTCCGTATCGCCCTCCTGTTACACACTCTGCATTTTTTCTGGGATCGTCCCTTCTTTCCAGTGTGGGGGACCTCACCTGGAAAGTGTTGGCCTGGGATGATCCTGGCACCTATAACTCCAGTTTCTTGGGAAGTCCGGCCTGCTCTTTCCCGGTCGCCAAAGATCAGGACCTTTAGGACTTCTTCTTGGAACTGGAGGAATGTCCCTGTGTTGCCAGCGTGCTGGGTCAGTACAAAAGCGTTGTACATGGCAACCTGTACCAAGTAGACCGCAACTTTTTTGCACCATACCCGTGTTTTGCGCATGGCCATGTATGGCTTGAGGACTTGATCAGAAAGATCAACTCCCCCCATATACCGATTGGAGTCCAGAATACAATCGGGCTTGAGGACCGGTGTTGTGGTACCTCGCACAGGGACAGGTGAGCTGCCGTTACCATGAATAGTGGTCAGCATAAGGACATCCCTCTTATCCTTATACCTGACCAGCAACAGGTTTTCATGGGTAAGGGCACGGGATTCACCCTTGGGCATAGGTGTCTGCAGAAAATTTAGAGGGAGGCCTCTATGGTTTTTCTGCACGGTCCCACAAGCGGGTGTGGATCTGGCGGCAAGGGATGTGAACAGAGGGATGCTGGTATAAAAGTTGTCCACGTACACGTGGTAACCCTTATCCAGCAAAGGGTGCACAAGCTCCCAAACGATTTTCCCAATAACAACCAGAGTGGGGGAACAACCTGGGGGTTCAATACGGGAATGTCGTCCCTCATACACTCTAAACTTGAGAGTGTACCCGGAGGTACTCTCACAAAGTTTATAGAGCTTCACGCCATACCGCGCCCACTTCGAGGGAATATACTGGCAGAAGATGAGTCTCCTCTTAAAACTGATAAGAGACTCATCGACCGAGAGCTCCCTGAGGGGTACGTAGGCCTCCAAAAATTTGTCCCCAAAGTGATCGATGACCGGTGATTTGTAAAGACGGTCATAGGTGGGATCACCTCGGGGAGGACATGCCTCATTATCTGCATAATGGAGGCATTTCCGAATGGCCTCGAACCACCTCTGTGCCATGACCATACTGTAAAGCGGGGTCTGGTAGAAGATGTCCCCACTCCTGTACTGTCTGACACTTGGTTTTTTGACCAGGCCCATATGCAGCAAGAGGCCCCAAAATGTCCTCATCTCTGCTGCATCAATGGCGTACCATTCACTTTTTTTTACACTTTTTTTTTTACTTTACTGCTTAACCCTACCTGTCCCTGGGGCTGTACTCTCTCCCTGCTCTAAGGGGGGTTTTCCTATGTGAGGGGCTCCGATCTTCACAGAGGTGGGGTCCCTGGCTCCTTCTCGCAGCTCTGCCCGCTGAATGAACTCAGGGAGCAAGCAGAGCTGCGAGAAGGGGTCGTTAACCCCTCCCCTGCCGGCTGCTATTGGCCGGACAATAGCACCGATCCTGGCACGATTTGCTCCGATTCCGGGTCATTACGGGTCTATGGTGACCCGGTGACCCGGAATATAAGGGGGATCGCGGTTGTCTAAGACCCCTCCTATCACTGCTATTGGTGGTCTAGACGCGACCACCAATAGCAGATCGGGGGCGGGGGGGGGGGTTAACTTTCGTTTTCCCCGTCCTGCCCACCCACAATAGGCGGGGCAGAACGGGGAAACCGGCGGGAACCGGCGCCGAAGATCCACTTACCAGTCCGGAGGCAGCGGGTAACGGAGATCGGCGGGCGGCGATGACGTGCGGCAGAATAGGACAGCTCCCTGGATCCTACGAAAGTCGGTAAGTTGCCTAGCAACATCTGGAGGGCTACAGTCTGAGACCATTATACAGTGGTCTCTAACCTGTAGCCCTCCAGATGTTGCAAAACTAAAACTCCCAGCATGCCCAGACAGCTGTTTGGGCATGCTGGAATATGTAGTTTTGCAACAGCTGGAGGGCTACAGTTTGAGACCATTATACAGTGGTCTCTAAACTGTATCCCTCCAGATCTTGCAAAACTACAACTCCTAGCATGCCCAAACAGCTCTTTGCTGTCTGGGCATGCTGGGATTTGTAGTTTTGCAACATTTGGAGGGTCACAGTTTGGAGCAGTGGTCTATAAACTGTAGCCCTCCAGATGTTGCAAAACTGCAAACATCTGGGAGTTGTAGTTGAGTACCTCCCTTCGGCAATCAGTACATGCTGGGAGTTGTAGTTTTGCAACAGCTGGAGGCACACTGGTTGGAAAATACTGAATTAGGTAACAGAACCTAAATGAAGGTTTTCCAACCAGTGTGCCTGCAGCTGTTGCAAAAGTATAACTCCCAGCATGCACGGTCTGTCAGTACATGCTGGGAGTTGTAGTTTAGCAACAGTTGGAGGCACAATGGTTGGAAAATACTGAGTTAGGTAACAGAACCTAACTGAAGGATTTCCAGCCAGTGTGCCTCCAGCTGTCGCAAAAGTATAACTCCCAGCATGCACGGTCTGTCAGTACATGCTGGGAGTTGTAGTTTTGAAACAGCTGGAGGTTTGCCCCCCATGTGAACGTACAGGGTACATTCACACAGGCAGGTTACAGTAAGTTTCCTGCTTCAAGTTTGGGCAGCGGCAAATTTTTCGCCGCAGCGCAAACTCCTAGCTGGAAACTCACCGTAAGACGCCAGTGCGAATGTACTCTTAAAAACACTATACTAACACAAAATAAAGGGTAAAACACTACATATACACCCCCTTACACTGTCTCTCCCCCCCCCCCCCCCCAATAAAAATGAAAAACGTATTGTACGGCAGTGTTTCCAAAACGGAGCCACCAGCTATTGCAAAACAACAACTCCCAGCATTTCTGGACAGCCAGTGACTGTCCAGGCATGCTGGGAGTTTAGCAACAGCTGGAGGCACCCTGTTTGGGAATCACTGGCGTAGAATACCCCTATGTCCACCCCTATGCAATCCCTAATTTAATCCTCAAATGCACATGGCGCTCTCTCATTTTGGAGCCCTGTCGTATTTCAAGGAAACAGTTTAGGGCCACATCGGGAGAAATTGCACTAAAAATTTTGGGGGGCTTTTTCTCCTTTTACCCCTTATGTTGGAAAAGTTGGGGGTTAAACCAGCCTGTTAGTGTTTTATTTTCACAAGCAGTAAAAGGAAAAAAAGACCCCCAAAATTTGTAACGCAATTTCTCCTGAGTACGGAAATACCCCATATGTGGGCGTAAAATGCTCTGCAGACGCACAACATGGCTCAGGATTGAGAGTGCACCATGTACATTTGAGTCTTAAATTGGTGATTTGCACAGGGATGGCTGATTTTACAGCGGTTCTGACATAAACGCAAAAAAAATTAATACCCACATGTACCCGATTTTTGGAAACTACACCCCTCACGGAACGTGACAAGGGGTATAGTGAGCCTTAACACCCCACAGGTGTTTGACGAATTTTCATTAAAATTGGATGGGAAAATGAAAAATAAAATAAAAAATTCACTAAAATGCTGGTGTTACCCTAAATTTTTCATGTTCACAAGGGAAAATAGGAAAAAAGACCCCAAAATTTGTAACCCCATTTATTCTGAGTAAGAAAATACCCCATGTGTGGATGTAAAGTGCTCTTCTGGTGCACTACAATGCTCAGAAGAGAATGAGCGCCATTGGAATTTTGAAAAGAAAATTTGTCCTGAATTAATGGCTACGTGTGTTTACAAAGCCCCCATAGTGCCAGAACAATGGACCCACCCCCACATGTGACCCCATTTTGGAAACTACACCCCTCATATAATGTATTAAGGGGTGCAGTGAGCATTTACGCCCCACAGGTGTCTGACAGATTTTGGGAACAGTGGTCCGTGAAAATGAAAAATAAAATTTTTCATTTGCACAGCCCACTGTTCCAAAGATCTGTCAAACGCCAGTGGGGTGTAAATACTCACTGCACCCCTTATTAAATTCTGTGAGGGGTGTATTTTCCAAAATGGGGTCACATGTGGGGGGGGGGGGTCCACTGTTCTGGCACCACTGGGGGCTTTGAAAACGCACATGGCCCCTGACTACCATTCCAAACAAATTCTCTTTCCAAAAGCTCAATGGCGCTCCTTCTCTTCTGAGCATTGTAGTTCACCCGCAGAACATTTTACGTCCTAACATGGGGTATTTCCATACTCAGAAGAGATGGGGTTACACATTTTTGGGGGCATTTTCTCCCATTACACTTTGTAAAAATGGTAAATTTGGGGAAAAAACGGCACTTTAGTGAAAACATTACATCCGATTTTTACGAAAAGTTGTCAAACACCTGTGGGGTGTTAAGGCTAACTGGACCCCTTGTTACGTGCCTTGAGGGGTGTACTTTCCAAAATGGTATGCCCTGTGGGGTTTTCTGCTGTTCTGGCACCATAGGGGCTTTCTAAATGTGACATGCCCCCCAAAAACCATTTCAGCAAAATTCACTTTCCAAAATCCCATTGTCGATCCCTTCTGAGCCCTCTACTGCGCCGGCCGAACACTTGACATACACATATGAGGTATTTCCTTACTCGAGAAAAATTGGGTTACACATTTTGGGGGGCTTTTTCTCCTATTACCACTTGTAAAAATTAAAAAACTGAGTCTACAAGAACATGCGAGTGTAAAAAAATGAAGATTTTGAATTTTCTCCTTCACTTTGCTGCTATTCCTGTGAAACACCTAAAGGGTTAACACACTTACTGAATGTCATTTTGGATACTTTGATGGGTGCAGTTTTTATAATTGGGTCATTTGTGGGGTATTTCCAATATGAAGGCCCTTCAAATCCACTTCAAAACTGAACTGGTCCCTGAAAAATTCAGATTTTGAAAATTTTGTGAAAAATTGGAAAATTGCTGCTGAACTTTGAAGCCCTCTGATGTCTTCCAAAAGTAAAAACATGTCAACTTTATGATGCAAATATAAAGTAGACATACTGTATATGTGAATCAATATATAATTTATTTGGAATGTCTATTTTCCTTACAAGCAGAGAGCTTCAAAGTTAGAAAAATGCAAAATGTAAAACATTTTCATAAAATTTTTACATTTTTCACCAAGAAATGATGCAAGTATCGACGAAAATGTGCCACTACCATGAAGATGGGTGCAGTTTTTATAA
The DNA here is from genome assembly GCF_029499605.1 of Hyla sarda. Taxonomy (NCBI): domain Eukaryota; kingdom Metazoa; phylum Chordata; class Amphibia; order Anura; family Hylidae; genus Hyla; species Hyla sarda. The sequence goes on from NC_079189.1 coordinate 262,277,759, forward strand.
TTGGGTCATTTGTGGGGTATTTCTAATATGAAGGCCCTTCAAATCCACTTCAAAACTGAACTAGTCCCTGAAAAATTCAGATTTTGAAAATGTTGTGAAAAATTGGAAAATTGCTGCTGAACTTTGAAGCCCTCTGATGTCTTCCAAAAGTAAAAACATGTCAACTTTATGATGCAAATATAAAGTAGACATATTGTATATGTGAATCAATATATAATTTATTTGGAATGTCTATTTTCCTTACAAGCAGAGAACTTCAAAGTTAGAAAAATGCAAAATGTAAAAAATTTTCATTAAATTTTTTAATTTTTCACCAAGAAATGATGCAAGTATCGATGAAAATTTACCACTACCAAGAAGATGGGTGCAGTTTTATAATTGGGTCATTTGTGGGGTATTTCTAATATGAAGGCCCTTCAAATCCACTTCAAAACTGAACTGGTCTCTGAAAAATTCAGATTTAGAAAATGTTGTGAAAAATTGGAAAATTGCTGCTGAACTTTGAAGCCCTCTGATGTCTTCCAAAAGTAAAAACATGTCAACTTTATGATGCAAATATAAAGTAGACATATTATATATGTGAATCAGTATATAATTTATTTGGAATGTCTATTTTCCTTACAAGCAGAGAGCTTCAAAGTTAGAAAAATGCAAAATGTAAAAAAATTTCATAACATTTTTTTATTTTTCACCAAGAAATGATGCAAGTATTGACGAAAATTTACCACTACCATAAAGTATTGTGACAAAAAAAAAAAACAATCTCAGAATCAAATTTATAAGTAAAAGCATCCCAGAGTTATTAATGCTTAAAGTGACAGTGGTCAGAATTGCAAAAAATGCTCCCGTCCTTAGGGTCATAATGGGCTCCGTCCCCAAGGGGTTAAACTATTTTTGCATGTTGCATTGGCTGCTAAGACCCTTATAGCTAAATGTATTCATGAGATTCAGTCTCTTGAGTCTCCTACTGCTTCTCTCAATAACTCTGTACCCGTTTCTCACTGTCTGGGATCCGTGGGACCGTTTCTCTGACCACCAACCTCCCTGACCTCTCTCGGGCTCCTACTTTTCTCTCCTTTCTCCCTTTCTTTTCCTATTTTCTCTCCTTTCCTCCCCCCCCTCCCATCTTGTTTCCTGTTGTATGTGGCAGGGATCGACCGATTATCGGTTTGTCCGATATTATCGGCCGATATTCATGATTTTGGACATTATCGGTATCGGCAAATACTTTGGCGATAATCTGATAATGCACTGCCCCACCACCACCGCACCACCCAGAGACCACCGCCACTGCTGCCCCATTGCCTCCCCCATCCCCAGTTTAATAATTACCTGTTCCCGGGGCCCGCGCTATTTCTGGCTCCTGCGGCGTCCTGTGTAACGCTGTGTGCTGCGCAATGACAAGTGACATCCTCAACACGACCTCATTATCAGTGCGCACAGTGACAGCTCAGGAGGACGGCGTCGGGGCCAGAAGTAGCGTGGACCCCGGGAACAGGTAATTATAAAACCGGGAATGGGGGAGGCAATGAGGCAGCGGAGGTGGCGGTCTCTGGCCGGGGCGGTGCAGTGGGGGGTGGTGCGGTGGGGCGGTCGCGGTGATAGTGATAGGACTCCGGACCCCCGGACAGGCAGGGGGAGAGAAGCGTGTGGCGGCGGCTGTCACTGGCACTGCAAAAGCCGCTGCAGTTCAATGATTTAAAGCGCCTGCTTTAAATCAATGATCTGCAGTGGTGTCGCCGGGGGGGATTAATAGCCGTTAACTTATACTGGAATATCGGTATAAGTTGTCGGCTATCGGTCCTAACCTCCACATAGTATCGGTATCGGCCCTATAAAAACGATATCGGTCGATCCCTAGTATGTGGTATTTGTTTTTGTGGTGTTTTTCTATGTTGGTTATTCAGCGGTTGCCCTGAAGTGCCTTTTGAATACTTCTGCTGATAATAGCTATACTGTGCTGCAGTTCATGAGTCTCTGCTCATTCTAAGAATATTGATTATGTTTTTGTATTACATACCTTTATTTGCACTTGGCCCTTCGGACCCTGTATGACCGTTGCGTTCTTGTCCATATTTTGTATTATAAAATGTTTCAATAAATATTTACAGTTGTACAGTTGAAAAAAAAAAGAAAAAGTTGCAAGTTCCATGCCCACAAACCTCTAATATCCATTCTATAATCAGCCTCCCAAACTAACTCACTTTACCCTCTTTGTCATATTTTCACCTCTTCTTCGGTGCCTACCCCCCCCCCCACCCCCCTTAGCCTCAATATTCTACCTTTTCCTCAGCCTCCATGCTCTCACAAGCCTTAGCGTCTCTCATTTGTTCAAATTAATGTTTTGGTAAAATTATGCTCTCACAAGCCTTAGCGTCTCTCATTTGTTTAAATTTATGTTTTGGTAAAATTTTGGCTTCACAAATGCACTGACAAAACAAGGCTGGCATCGCATGCTGGGAGTTGCAGTTTAACAACAGCTTGGAGGCACAGTAGTTGGGAAACACTGCTCTTTGCCCTCAACTCTGTTAGTCTAAGTTCAAAAGGAGGATTATCCATGTGGTAACCAGCCTGAATTGTAGGCTAGGTTTACACCATGGAGATTCAATTCCGAAATCCGGATAGTAAATTGGCACAAAGATTCCGCTGCAGCAGAGTCACATTTAATTCAACATGACTGTAGAGTGCTCAGTGCACACAGTAGAATTTCCATGCCAGATCTTTCCAGAGTGGAATTTTTTTTGTCTGTGTCCGCACAGAACGAACGCGGTTATAACGGTCTATGAGACAAAGCATTCCTGTGCGGTAAAGCGCTGGAATATTCTGCCAGCGCAAGAACTGTACAAACTGTGCGCTTAGAGATTCTCCGTGTGGACATTCCGATGTGAGAACATAGCCTTAGGCATAGTCATTATTTAGCAGCATAGTGTCATGGAATTCAAAGGGGGGAGATTGATGGCAACATGTGTAGAGAAAGAGTGGTGCAGTTGACCATAGCAACCAATCAGATTGCTTTTTCATAGGTCACAACTAAATTTAAATAATTAAAGAAGGAATCTGATTGGTTTCCATGGGAAATTGCACCACGCTTCCACTACATGTTTTGAGAAATCTCCAAAGAGACTAAATTGCACCATGCGCATGGCATAAATTCATATGCTTTCTTCAAATCAGCTTCAAAAGTGAAATTGGAGCACTAAAATATAGAAAACTAAAACAAAAAAATAGTTACATAGTTACATACATAGTTACATAGTTAGTACGGTCGAAAAAAGACATATGTCCATCAAGTTCAACCAGGGAATTAAGGGGTAGAGGTGTGGCGCGATATTGGGGAAGGGATGGGATTTTATATTTCTTCATAAGCATTAATGTTATTTTGTTCCATGAGTGTATCTAATCCTGTTTTAAAGCTGTTAATTGTTCCTGCTGTGACCAGTTCCTGAGGTAGACCGTTCCATAAATTCACAGTCCTCATGGTAAAGAAGGCGTGTCGCCCCTTGAGACTAAACTTTTTCTTCTCCAGACAGAGGGAGTGCCCCCTCGTCCTTTGGGGGGGTTTAACCTGGAACAGTTTTTCTCCATATGTTTTGTATGGGCCATTAATATACTTATATACGTTTATCATATCCCCCCTTAAATGTCTCTTCTCAAGACTAAACAATTGTAACTCCTTTAATCGCTCCTCATAGCTAAGATGTTCCATGCCCCATATTAGTTTAGTCGCGCGTCTCTGCACCCTTTCCAACTCCGCAGTGTCCCTTTTATGGACAGGTGCCCAAAACTGAACAGCATATTCCAGGTGAGGCCGTACCAATGCTTTATAAAGGGGGAGTATTATGTCCCTGTCCCTTGAGTCCATGCCTCTTTTGATACATGGCAATATCCTGTCGGCTTTGGAAGCAGCAGCCTGACATTGCATGCTATTCTGTAGTCTGTGATCTACAAGTACACCCAGATCCTTCTCTACCAGTGACTCTGACAGTTTAATCCCCCCTAAGACATACGATGCATGCAGGTTATTAGTACCCAGATGCATAACTTTACATTTATCCACATTGAACCTCATTTGCCAAGTGGATGCCCAGACACTTAGTCTATCCAAGTCATCTTGTAACTTATGCACATCCTCTATAGACTGTACCGTGCTACAAAGCTTGGTGTCAAGATAGAAACAGAGCTGTTAATACCATCCTTTATATCATTGATAAATAAATTAAACAACAGCGGGCCCAGTACTGAACCTTGGGGTACACCACTAATAACCGGGGACCAATCAGAGTACGAATCATTGACCACCACTCTCTGGGTACGATCCATGAGCCAGTGTTCAATCCAGTTACAAACTAAAATTTCCAAACCCAAAAGACCTTAACTTACCTGTCAGACGTCTATGAGGGACAGTATCAAACGCTTTAGCAAAATCCAGAAACACTATATCCACAGCCATTCCTTTGTCAAGACTTCTACTCACCTCTTCATAAAAGCAAATTAGATTGGTTTGACAACTTCTATCCTTAGTAAACCCATGCTGGCTATCACTTATAATACAATTATCCCCTATGTATTCCTGTATGTAATCCCTTATAAGTCCTTCAAACAATTTACCCACAATGCACGTTAAATTTACCGGTCTATAGTTTCCTGGGGAAGACCTAGAGCCCTTTTTGAAGATTGGCACCACATTCGCCTTGCGCCAGTCCCTTGGCACAATACCAGACACCAGAGAATCTCTAAATATCATGAACAGGGGTACAGATATTACTGAACTTACCTCTCTAAAAACTCTTCGGTGTAGTCCATCCGGCCCTGGGGATTTGCTAACATTTATATCACTTAACTTACCTTGTACCATCTCTACATTAAGCCAGTTCAGTACATTACATGATGTGTTACCAGCACTGACCTGGCCAATGTCAGCTCCTTTTTCCATAGTGTATACAGAACTAAAGAACCCATTCAGTAGCTCCGCTTTCTCTTGATCGCCTGTGACAACCTCCCCATTATCATTATTAAGGGGTCCTACATTCTCTGTCCTTGGTTTTTTTGCATTTATATATCTAAAAAAATATTTAGGATTAGTTTTGCTTTCTTTGGCCACCTGTCTCTCGTTTTGAATTTTTGCTGTTTTTATTACATTTTTACAGATTTTATTAAGCTCTTTGTACTGTTTAAATGTTATCGCTGACCCATCAGATTTGTATTTTTTGAAGGCTATTTTTTTTGTTGTTTATTGCTCTTTTAACATCATGTGTCAGCCATGTAGGATTTAGTTTTAATCGTTTATATTTGTTCCCCTTTGGTATATATTTAGATGTATAGTTATTTAGAGTTGATTTAAAGATGTCCCATTTACCTTCTGTATCAGTATTTGACAACACCTCCCCCCAGTCTATGTCCTGTAGTGCAGATCTCAGCCCAGGGAAATTTGCCTTTTTAAAGTTATATGTTTTTGCCTTCCCCGCCTGTCCTTGTTTTCTACATTTTAAGTCAAAAGTAACTATATTGTGGTCGCTATTACCAAGGTTTTCCCGCACAGTTACATTACCAACCAGCTCTGCGTTGTTGGAAATGATCAGATCCAACAAGGCATCACTTCTTGTTGGGTCCTCCACAAACTGGCCCATAAAATTATCCTGCAATAAATTTAGGAATTGTCGCCCCTTTGTAGTTTTAGCCAACCCCGGACCCCAATCTATATCTGGATAGTTAAAATCTCCCATTATTACCACTGTACCTGCCCGGACGGCCCTCTCTATTTGTTTATGAAGCCGAACTTCTATCTCTTCAGTGATATTAGGGGGTCTGTAGATTACCCCAAATATTATTTTCAGTATTTCCCTCCTTTTGTAATTCTACCCACAGTGATTCCACCTCCTCAAAATCATCACACACTATGGCATCGTTCACACTGACTTTCATACCACTTCTTACATACAGACAGACTCCACCACCTTTTCTGTTCATTCTATCCTTGCGAAACAATGTAAACCCCTGCAGATTGACAGCCCAGTCATGCGAGGAGTCCAGCCATGTCTCAGTGACCCCAACTATATCAATATGTTCCTCCAGTATCAAGGCCTCAAGCTCCCCCATTTTATTTGCTAGGCTTCTGGCATTTGTGAACATACACTTTACATTTCCATTCTTTATGTTATTGGGGTTAATGGGATTCAAGGGTGTAAGTTTTATTTTCCTATGAAGCCTATTCCTATTAACTATTCTAACCCCTCCCTCCGCTCCACCCCCAGGTACATTTATAATTCCCACCTCTCTATCTTCCCCCTCTTTGCTGTAGGTTCCCTCCCCCCAAGTCCCTAGTTTAAACACTCCTCCACCCTTCTAGCCATCTTCTCCCCGAGCAAAGATGCACCCTCCCCATTGAGGTGTAGCCCGTCCCTATTGTAGATCCGGTAACCGACAGCGAAGTCAGCCCAGTTCTCCATGAACCCAAACCCTTCCTTCCTACACCAGCTTCTGAGCCACTTGTTTACCTCCCTGATCTCCCGCTGCCTCTCTGGTGTGGCTCGTGGTACTGGTAGTATTTCAGAAAATACTACCTTGGAGGTCCTTGCCTTAAGCTTGCGGCCTAAGTCCCTGAAATCATTTTTAAGGACACTCAGACATCAGACATCTACATCTGACAGGTATATTATTGAAAAGCTTTGGAATAAGCATCAGACATCTACATCTGACAGGCAGCATATTACTGAAAAGCTTTGGAATACTAATACTAAAAATAAAAAAAAATTTATGTATTAAATAAATAAGTAAATAAAAAAACATAAAGGGTAGGGTAACATGGAGAGCATCCACACTGTATTTCACATGGAGGATGCGCAGCCAGTAGCGGGCTCACTGCTGCGGCTGGATAGCTCTGTGTGTCAGTGGATTTCCCGCTGGCAGTTAGGAGCAGACACACTGAGCAGCAGTAAGCTTGCTCTTGTGACTGCCGACAGTGCTTCTGCAGTGTGAAATATGCTGTGTGATAGAATTGGGTAGAGGAGACTCCATTTTGTGTTAAGAGACTCCATATTCTCGGTCGAAGTGACTGTATTCTATCATTCTTGTTTTTCTACATAATTCCTGAAATTATGGACTAGAGATGATTGGTGTCTTATCTTCAAGGCTACAGAACACAGGATGCAAAACTTTTATCTTTTTCTACCACAGATGTCTCCTTGAAACAATGGGTCATTATATTTCAGCTTAGCTATGTATTTTTTGTATCCAAATTTCTGCTGACTATGCAAATGATTTAGGGTTTCCTGTGTTTCAGACAATGTAAAGTTTACTGCGCATGTCATATTGAAAATCAGGTATATAAGAAAATACACTTGAGAAGAGGTTCCAGTTTTTTTTTTTACTGCCCTCGACTTAGCTACAGCAACTTGTGTCTGTGTCTTCATTTGAGTGGCAGGGTGGTGTTAGAAGGAAAGTAGGGTGACTGCAGCCCCTTACAAGCTTTCCACGCACTAATTGGGAATCCACCAACAGAAGACGTCTCGACCTTTGGGGTCGAACCTAACACTGTGGATGCCCTCCATGTGACCCTACGCATATTAAATATAATTTTACAAAGACCTTGTTCATACTGTGTTTCTACAGAATATTAAAGGTATCCGTCACTATCACGTCAAAAGTGATGCTGACGTATACTGTAGCAGCTCCATTCATTTCCTTGGCCCGAACAAAGTGACCTAGTGTCCCTGTTAGGGGCGCTTTCCGCTAGTCTACGCTAATTTAACTGTACAATAGCATGGTCTGCTGTGCTATTTAGGACTGCCAAATTAGAGTATATTAGCGGAGTTACTAGGAGACTCAGTTTTGGCCGCCAAAATGAATGATGCCGCCACAGTATACACTGGCATCCCTTTTTTAACATGACGCCAACGGACTCCTTTAACATACTGTAGAATGCAGCATGCATGTGGACTACCCCCCCCCCCCTGAACAAAATAAGTAAATCAGTTTTCTAGTTTTCTTTATGATTTTCTTTTTTACAGTCGATGGATATATTTGCCATGAGCGTGTGATTATTCCAACAACATGACGGATATATCCATTAGGAACGGCAACTATTACAGACAACTGCGCATCACTACTGGGCTGACCAAGGAGCGATCAGAGCAGTCCCTGTTCCAGCTAATACATATTTCTTTCTGAGACAAAAATCTTGTGGTCCACATGAGGTCACTTTAGAGCTGGGCGGTATGACCAAATATGTGTATCACGGTATTTTTGTAACTTATGGCGGTTCCATGGTATATAACGTCATAAATCTAAAAACAACAAAAAGCAGAGCTCCTCATAGGACAGTACGTTGTAGACAATGTAAAAGTAGGTGAGTACAGGAATCACAGCCGTTTTAGTGGTCCTCTCACCTGGTACGGTTGTGTAATTGACACAACCACACAAGCGCATGAAGATAGTGGTGCAGCCTCCCGGTATCGGATCCAGCGATGAGCAGGCCGATTCAGAACGAAATGTATGAATATAGAGGAAAAAAAACCTGGTTCCACAGCGCAGTCCACAAATTCAGTCAGAAGATGATGATGGATGTATATGATATTTATTAAGCCAGGGTGCAACGCGTTTCGGGGCTTAGGATCCCCTTCGTCAGGCAGATAGGCATCACCTGGTATATAGACATCATCATGGTATATAACGATATTTCTTTCTTCCCCCCCAAAATCACGTGACCCGCGAGCGATGTTCTACTTCCCCCCCCCAAAATCATGTGACCCGCCAGCGCTGTTCTGCTCCCCCCCAATTAATTATCAGCCCAGCGGGGTACTACTCACATATGTCAAGCACTGCCCTCCTCCTCTTTGTTGGGGGCCGCTGGCGCTGGAACTCACTGTACGCCAGTGGTCTCCAACCTGCAGACCTCCAGATGTTGCAAAACTACAACTCCCAGCATGCCCGGACACCCAACGGCTGTCCGGGCATGCTGGGAGTTGTAGTTTTGCAACAGCTGGAGGTCTGCAGGTTTGAGACCACTGCTGTATGCTGTATACCTATACCCGGGCTGCAAAGTAAAAGTTTATTTTCTTTATCTTTTGCAGCTCGGGCATAGGGATACAGCGTACAGCAGTGGTCTCAAACCTGCAGACCTCCAGCTGTTGCAAAACTACAACTCCCAGCATGCCAGGACAGCCATTGGTTGTCCGGGCATGCTGGGAGTTGTAGTTTTGCAACATCTGGAGGTCCGCAGGTTGGAGACCACTGGCATACAGTGAGTTCCAGCGCCAGCGGCCCCCAACAAAGAGGAGGAGGGCAGTGCTTGACATATGTGAGTAGTACCCCACTGGGCTGATAATTAATTGGGGGGGGGGGGAGCAGAACAGTGCTGGCGGGTAACATATGATTAGTTCCCCGATGTGGGGACAGCACAGCGCTGGGCTGATTCATTCATTCCCGAGGGGGAGAGGCCAAACTGGTATTGCGGTATGGGAAAAATTCATATTGTGCAGCCCAAAAATGTCGGTATTCGGTATGAACCGGTATACCGCCCAGACCTAGGTCACTTTTAGGGGTGCGGTATCATTCTGCCAGCTCCGATCCTTTGCAAGCATGCAGTAGGGTTTATAATTCATATAATGATGTCCTGAGGGTGCTCCTCTCCTTGTGGGTCCGGTCAGGCAACCAAATATGGCCTAAGTGGGGGTATTGCCCAACATGAAATGAACAGACCAATAAAATATGGGGCGCACTTCCTCCATTTCAGAACCGATGTACCAAAAATATGTCCCACAAATAAAGCATTTGTGAAAAAAAGAACATTTCTAATTTTTTCCACTGACTTTTCTACTCACTTTTGCCCTAGGGGAATACTTTAGGGGGCGTAGTTTCAAAAAATGGGGTCTCTTCTTGGGGTGCGGTATTGTTCTGACAGAATGCTTTGCAAGATGAGTGGGGCCTATAATTTGTATTATGATATTCTGAAGGCCAAATGGTGCTCCTCTTCTTTTGGGTCCCACCATGTGGCCAAGCAACCAAATATGGCCAAAGCGGGGGTCTAACCAAACACGGGACAAACAGCGTAATAAAATTTGGGGAGCATTTTTATTCATTTCTGAAGCTTTTTTTTTTTTTTTTTTTTTATGTATCCCACAAATGATGCATATATGAAAAAAGGCTAATTTAAATATTTTACACTGACTTATGCTAACACCATCAGCAAAAAAAGGCCTCAAAGAACACACTAATAACCCAAATTAATATCTTTGGGGGTGTAGTTTTTAACCCTTTAACGACGCAGGACGTATATTTACGTCCTGCGCCGGCTCCCGCGATATGAAGCGGGGTCGTGCTGCGACTCCACATCACATCGCGTTGGTCCCGGCGCTCATCAATGGCCGGGACCCGCGGCTAATACCACACATCGCCGATCGCGGCGATGTGCGGTATTAACCCTTTAGAAGCGGTGGTCAAAGCTGACCGTCGCTTCTAAAGCGAAAGTGAAAGTATCCCGGCTAGTCAGTCGGGCTGTTCGGGACCGCAGCGGTGAAATTGCAGGACACTGGGAGGGCCCTTACCTGCCTCCTCGGTGTCCAATCGACGAATGACTGCTCCGTGCCTGAGATCCAGGCAGGAGCAGTCAAGCGCCGATAACACTGATCACAGGCGTGTTAATACACGCCAGTGATCAGCATAGGAGATCAGTGTGTGCAGTGTTATAGTCCCTATGGGAGCGATAACACTGCAAAAAAAAAGTTTAAAAAAAGTGTTAATTAAGGTCATTTAACCCCTTCCCTAATAAAAGTTTGAATCACCCCCCTTTTCCCATAAAAAAAAATAAAACAGTGTAAATAAAAATAAACATATGTGGTATCGCCACGTGCATAAATGTCCGAACTATAAAAATATATCATTAATTAAACCGCAAGGTCAATGGTGTACGAGCAAAAAAATTCCAAGGTCCAAAAAAGCGTATTTTGGTCACTTTTTATACCATTAAAAATGAATAAAAAGTGATCAAAAAGTCCGATCAAAACAAAAATCGTACCGATAAAAACTTCAGCCCTCATACCGCCCTGTACGTGGAAAAATAAAAAAGTTATAGGGGTCAGAAGAGGACATTTTTAAACGCATACATTTTCCTCCATGTAGTTATGATTTTTTCCAGAAGTACTACAAAATCAAACCTATATAAGTAGGGTATCATTTTAACCGTATGGACCTACAGAATAATGATAAGGTGTAATTTTTACCGAAATATGCACTGCGTAGAAACGGAAGCCCCCAAAATTTACTAAATGGCGTTTTTTCTTCGATTTTGTCGCACAATGATTTTTTTTTCCGTTTCATCGTCAATTTTTGGGCAAAATGACTAATGTCACTGCAAAGTAGAATTGGTGACGCAAAAAATAAGCCATAATATGGATTTTTAGGTGGAAAATTGAAAGGGTTATGATTTTTAAAAGGTAAGGAGGAAAAAACGAAAGTGCAAAAACGGAAAAATCCTGAGTCCTTAAGGGGTTAAACAGGGGTCACTTGAGGGGGTACGGTATGGTCCTCTCATTCTGGGTCCCACCACGCGGCCAAAGCATTCAAATATGGCCTAAGCATGGTATTTCCTAACACATGACGATCAGCATAACAAAATATAGGGTGCATTTTCTCCTTTTAGACATAACTTACAAAAAATATGTCCCACAAATGATGCATTAGTGAAAACGAAAAAAAGAGAATTTCAATTTTTTCCTCTGACTTTGAGTCCATTTTATGTAGCTGGAATTGTTACAAAGTACTCACTTTTGGTCTATATGACTACTTTAGAGCAGTGTTTCCCAACCAGGGTGCCTCCAGCTGTGGCCAAACTACAACTCCCAGCATGCCCGGACAGCCAAAGGCATGCTGGGAGTTGTAGTTTGGCCACAGCTGGAGGCACCCTGGTTGGGAAACACTGCTTTAGAGGGTGTAGTTTTTAAAGTGGGTCACTTGTAGGGGTTTAGTTACTACACGGCTGATACACTGTAACAAACCACCTTCTGATTTAATCACTTTTCTACACTGTAGGAACCCCCAGCTTATCTAATTACCTATCTACTCCTCATGTATTTACTTTACTACTGTGGTGAGACACTGTAACAAACCTCCACCTTATCTAATCACCATACTAGACTGACACACTGAGGAGCAAAGAAACCTGTATATATATATATATATATATATATATATATATATACAGGTTTCTTTGCTCCTCAGTGTGTCAGTCTAGTATGGTGATTAGATAAGGTGGAGGTAAAGAAAGGTGGAGGTAGGGTGGAGGTGGAGGTAAAGAAACCTGCATATATATATATAAGGTGGAGGTAAATAATATATATATATATATATATATATAAGGTGGAGGTAAAGAATATATATATATATATATATAAGGTGGAGGTAAAGAAACCTGTATATATATATATATATATATATATATATATATATACAGGTTTCTTTGCTCCTCAGTGTGTCAGTCTAGTATGGTGATTATATATATATATATATATATATATATATATATATATATATATACCCCCAGTGAGCACGGTATCAACGACTAACCGCCCTGAGAAATGCCCTGAAATTAGACATGCGCATTCGCTCTTTTCCTACGTCACTTCCGCCCACTTGAGTTTACGCATGCGTAGAGCAGTAAAGGTTGTGCATCTCATTGTTTACAGGTGCATTCAGTACAACCGTGTGAGGGATTCCGTGCTGTACTGGCGTTGTACTCGTTTCGTTTCGTCTCGTCTCTCGAGGTAAAGCATGGCGGACGAGCAGCCTTCTTCTGATGCCGGTGCCAGCACCGAGGTAGAGACCAAGAAGCTGAGCGAGCTACGTGTGATCGATCTCAAGGCCGAGCTGAAGAAGCGGAACCTGGACACCGGCGGTAACAAGAGCGCCCTCACCGAGAGGCTGAAAAGGGTGAGAGGCTGCGTGCTACTAGGGAGGGTTCATTGCGTGCTTTAGGGAGCTTTGCGCGTCCTGCGGCCGTCGGGGAGTGGCGGGAAGGCCTTGCCTTGGAGCACATGGAGATCTAGGAGTCTGGCGGCGTGGCGCTGTAGGCCTCATGTCTTGGAACTCGCTTTGTAGTTCACTCGGCTACTCCCACCCCGCCTATTCCTTTCCAGTTCCCTGCGGTCGGGAAGCCAGAAAGAGCCGGAGCGGGGAAGTTACGCGATTTGCGTAACTCACATTGAGAAGACACGAAAATAGCGTAGCTCGTGGCGCCACGCCACTTGCGCAACTCATAACGTCAACGGGCGTTACATAAAGTGCCCGCTTCGATTGTTTTCGGTTTTCCGACCGTCTCTGGCGGCAGCAAACAAGCCTGAGGGGACCAGAAAGCCATTAGGGGAAACTAGAGTACTCCTGTTAGGCCATGTTCACACGTCCTCAGTGGAATGCCGACGAAATCTCCAGCAGAGTCCCATTATATTCAGTGGCATTCTGCTACGCTGTGCACATGGCGGAATTTCTGCAAAAAAATGATCCTGTCTATTATTTCTGCATTGAATATGAGACGTCACATTGTGCCCGCAGTCTGTGGAATGTCCGCATGGAGATTCACAGTATTTTACCCTGAAATCTACAACGCAACCAAAACATTTAAAATGAGAAATTGATAAGAAACCCACAATTTTGCATCTTTTGGTGGTGTTTTGTTGTTACGCGGTGCACTTTTGTTACTACTAAACTAATACCCATCTTTACATGCTTTTCTATTATTGAACTGCTTCATAAAGAAGTGTTTAACCCCTTAAGGACTCAGGGTTTTTCCGTTTTTGCACTTCCGTGTTTCCTCCTTACCTTTTAAAAATCATAACCCTTTCAATTTTCCACCTAAAAATCCACATTATGGCTTATTTTTTATGCGCCAATTCTACTTTGCAGTGACATTAGTCATTTTACCCAAAAATGCACGGCGAAACTGGAAAAAAAATCATTGTGCGACAAAATCAGAAAAAAAACGCCATTTTGTAAATTTTGGGGGCTTCAGTTTCTACGCAGTGCATATTTCGGTAAAAATTACACCTTATCATTATTCTGTAGGTCCATACGGTTAAAATGATACCCTACTTATATAGGTTTGATTTTGTCGCACTTCTGGAAAAAATCATAACTACATGCAGGAAAATTTATACGTTTAAAAATGTCATCTTCTGACCCCTATAACTTTTTTATTTTTCCACGTACGGGGCAGTATGAGGGCTCATTTTTTTGCACCGTGATCTGAAGTTTTTATTGGTATGATTTTTGTTTTGATCGGACTTTTTGATCACTTTTTATTTATTTTTTTTAATGGTATAAAAAGTGACCAAAATACGCTTTTTTGGACTTTGGAATTTTTTTGCACGTACGCCATTGACCGTGCGGTTTAATTAATTATATAGTTTTATAGTTCGGACATTTACGCACGTGGCGATACCACATATGTTTATTTTATTTTTTACACTGTTTTATTTTTTTTATGGGAAAAGGGGGGTGATTCAAACTTTTATTAGGGAAGGGGTTAAATGACCTTTACTAACACTTTTTTTACATTTTTTTTGCAGTGTTATAGGTCTCATAGGGACCTATAACACTGCACACACTGATCTCCTATGCTGATCACTGGCGTGTATTAACACGCCTGTGATCAGCATTATCGGCGCTTGACTGCTCCTGCCTGGATCTCAGGCACGGAGCAGTCATTCGTCGATCGGACACCGAGGAGGCAGGTAAGGGCCCTCCCGGTGTCCGATCAGCTGTTCGGGACGCCGTGATTTCACCGCGGCGGTCCCGAACAGCCCGACTGAGCAGCCGGGATACTTTCAGTTTCACTTTAGAAGCGGCGGTCAGCTTTGACCGCCGCTTCTAAAGGGTTAATACCGCACATCGCCGCGATCGGCGATGTGTGGTATTAGCCGCGGGTCCCGGCCCTTGATGAGTGCCGGGACAGAAGCGATATGATGCAGGATCGCGGCGTGATCCCGCTTCATATCGCCGGAGCAGGACGTAAATATACGTCCTGCGTCGTTAAGGGGTTAAAATTGTCCCCTTCTGAACCCTATAACTTTTCTATTTTTATGTATACAGCCTCTTTTGTGATCTGTAGTTTACATCAATACCACCTTTGCCTATATGTAACGCTGCTTTCACACTAAAAATGCACCCGTTATGAAAAGAAGTCGGCAGTTATACGGACGGTACAAAATCACTAACGGTTATTAGAAAATCCTATTGTAGTCTATGGGATTCTTCT
The DNA here is from genome assembly GCF_029499605.1 of Hyla sarda. NCBI lineage: Eukaryota > Metazoa > Chordata > Amphibia > Anura > Hylidae > Hyla > Hyla sarda. Next base: position 262,293,000 of record NC_079189.1, read on the forward strand.
AATAGTCGTTTTAACCTGTTATCGCCCGTTATTAATAATGGATGTTATTTTGTGACTGGAGAAATAGTGCATGCACTAATTCTCCCGTGACGATTTCTCCCGTTCATTTGCCCGTCACAAAATAACGTTTGTTATTAATAATGGGCGATAACGGGTTAAAACGACTATTAGAAAAATCCCGTAGACTATAATGGGACTTTCTAATACTCGTTAGTGATTTTGTACCGGCCGTATAACTGCCTACTTCCCCTCTTTTTATAATGGGTGCATTTTTTATAGCGTGAAAGCACCCTAACTTACTGAACACTTTTTTTTTTCTTTATTTCTGGGATGTAGCAATTTTAGACTTTAGTATTTATTTTTTTGTTACATTTACACTTCACTGTACAGAATCAATAACATTATTATTTAATAGTTCACACATTTCAGCACATGGTGATACCAAATGTTATTTTTTATTTTTTTTGAAAAATGGGAAAAGGAGTTTCCTTTTACAGGGAACTAGATTTTGCATAGATCATTAGATTGCAGATACTGATCAGTGCTATGCTTAGCCGATTAGCCACTGGAACTGCTGCAGAAGCCATAATCAGTAATAATCATGACATCCAAGGGGTTAATGGCTGACATCAGCTTGATTGTGGATGTCTGCCATTACAGGCGGGTCCCTGTCTGCTGATAGCAGCCAGGACCCAGGGTCTTATGATGCAATCACCCTGTGGTCTTCAAACTGCGGACCTCCAGATGTTGCCAAACTACAACTCCCAGCATGCCTGGACAGCCAACGGCCGTCTGGGCATGCTGGGAGTAGTAGTCTTGCAACATCTGGAGTTCCGCAGGTTGAAGACCACTGCAATCACCACTCCTGCACTCACTTCATAGCTGCAGCAGGACTCGGGAAGTACAGATACGTCCTGGTGCACTAAGTACCAAATGCCCATGATGGCGTACCTGTACAACCACTGTCTTCTACTGGTTGAAATTGCCTTATTCTGGCCCCTAAACTTTACATTTTTTTCCCTATTTGGGGCTGTAGGAGGGCTCATTTTTGCACTATGATCTGTAGTTTGTAACAGTACCATTTTTTTTTTTTTTTTTACTTTTCCGATAATTTTTCATCATGAATGCATGGCAATGTGTTACAACGCATCATAACGCATTGGTCCCCCTGGTCCATAAGCAATCTTCTTCTAGTCGTGTCTGCTTGGACTGTTATCACAGTAGGAAAACCTAGCTAATTTCTTACAAAACAAGCACCCCTTCTGTCCGTAGGTTGTGCCTGGTATTACAACTTTGCTCCATTTGCTTCATTAGAATGCAGTTTCAAACCCATACACAACCTGAGGCCAATTTTTTTCCCTATGCTAGGTAACTTTAACACACCCACCTGGATTTACATGTATGCAAGTTTTAATTTGTGGTGTTAGTGTGGCTTTTTGTAGCTTCACAGTTCTAGGTTTGATGCTACGTGACAATTGAAGATCAGTTATTTTTATGCTTTATAAGAGACTAAAAATGCATTTATTTTAAAGGCTATTGAGGAAGAGGGTGGTAATCCAGATCAGATACAATTAACCAGTGACACTCCTAGCAAAAAGACTCCTAAACGCAGCGGAAGAGGTGAGTGCAACACAACTTTCCCCTTTATGGGAAGTTTTTTTTTTTCTGGCAAAGTGTTTTCTCACTTCTGTGTTTTAGTGCTTTTACTCTAAGCAGGAAAGGGCTGGTTTAAAGAGGTACTACGTTTGAGACATTATCACCTATTCAATGGATGGGGGATAAGATGTTACATCATGGGGGACCTTCCGCTGGAGAACTTTGTGATCTCCAGGCAGACAGCAGCATCCAAAATACGGAAGTTTGCAGCTTCTGCGTTCGTGACGCCACACCCCCTCCATTCATGTTTATGAGAGGGGGCGTGACGGCTGGTACATGGCCGTCACGCCTCCTCCCATAGTTGTGAATGGAGGGGGTGTGGTGACCCACATTGCCAGTAATCGGGCACGGAGCAAAGTTTGCTTCACTGGTGGGTGTCGTACTGGAGATCCACCAACCCAGTACCCAGCGGCGGGACCCCCGCAATCTAGCATCTTATGCCCTATCCTTTTGCATAGGGGATAAGATGTTTCCAGTGGAGTACCATTTTGATCCTACTTTTCTTGGTCTAACAACATAAGATTGGAGCCATTTGCGGTCTAAATAAATGTAATGTTCATACACAGAAGATATGTGGCTTAATTATATGTAACTTTAAAATTATGTCCCATACATTTGGTTTGGGTAAAAGAAAAAAAGAGAAACTTAAAGCCACAAGCTGTAAAAAAAAATAAAACAAAAAACATTTTTTTTTATATAAATCACTCAATACCAAATCCTGACCATGTACATCAAGTTTGTGTATCACCTTTATTTATTTTTTATTACACTTTTAATTTAGCTCACTAATCTGAATTCCTCTCAAAGGGAGGGGGTGTGGCCTCACTGTGCAGGTCTCCGCCCCCTCCCTCAGAATGCTGTCTGCTCACATCTCCCCTAGCATTGGCAGAACTACAACTCCCAGCTTGTCCTCACTGACAGTAGTGGGACACAAGCTGACAGTGGGAGGATTTTTCCTCCAGGTGTGAGCCCTGCGCTCACAGCTTTCAATCTATCCGTCCAACCAACAGCATATGGCCAGCTGTTTGGGCATGCTGGAATATGTAGTTTTGCAACAGCTGGAGGGCTACAGTTTGAGACCACTATATAGTGGTCCCTAAACTGTAGCCCTCCAGATCTTGCAAAACTACAACTCCTAGCATGCCCAAACAACTGTTTGCTGTCAGGGCATGCTGGGAATTGTAGTTTTGCAACAGCTGGAGGACCACAGTTTGGAGATCACTTTGGAGTGTTCTCTAAAACTGTAGCCCTCCAGATGTTGCAAATCCCAGCATGTCCAAACAGCAATCAGCTGTCTCGGCATGCTGGGAGTTGTAGTTGCGTACCTCCAGCTATTGCATAACTACAGTATGCCCTTCGGTGATCAGTACATGCTGGGAGTTGTAGTTTTGCAACAGCTGGAGGCAGACTGGTTGGAAAATACTGAGTTAGGTAACAGAACCTAACTGAAGGTTTTCCAGCCAGTGTGTCTCCAGCTGTTGCAAAAGTACAACTCCCAGCATGCACGGTCTGTCAGTAGATGCTGGGAGTTGTAGTTTTGAAACAGCTGCAGGTTTGCCCCCCCCATGTGAACGTACAGGGTACATTCACACAGACAGGTTTACAGTAAGTTTCCTGCTTCAAGTTTGGTCTGTGGCAAATTTTTCGCCGCAGCTCAAACTCCTAGCGGGAAACTCGCCGTAAGACGCCAGTGCGAATGTACCCTAAAAACACTACACTAACACATAATAAAGAGTAAAACACCACATATACACCCCTTACACTGTCCCGTCCCCCCCCCCCCCCCGCCCCCAATAAAAATTAAAACCGTATTGTATGGCAGTGTTTCCAAAATGGAGCCTCCAGCTGTTGCAAAACAACAACTCCCAGCATTTCCGGACAGCTACTGACTGTCCAGGCATGCTGGGAATTTAGCAACAGCTGGAGGCACCCTGTTAGGGGTATTCTACGCCAGTGATTCCCAATGTCCACCCTATGCGATCCCTAATTTAGTCTTCAAATGCGCATGGCACTCTCTCACTTCGGAGCCCTGTCGTATTTCAAGGAAACAATTTAGGGCCACATATGGGGTATCTCCGTACTTGGGAGAAATTGCACTACAAATTTTGGGGGGCTTTTTCTTCTTTTACCCCTTATGAAAAGGAAAAGTTGGGGCTACACCAGCTTGTTAGTGTAAAAAAATAAAACATTTACACTAACATGCTGGTGTTGCCCTATACTTTTTATTTTCACAAGCGTTAAAAGAAAAAAGACCCCCAAAATTTCTAACGCAATTTCTCCTGAGTACAGAAATACCCCATATGTGGGCGTAAAATGCTCTGCGGGCGCACAACAAGGCTCAGGAGTGAGAGTGCACCATGTACATTTGAAGCCTAAATTGGTGATTTGCACAGGGGTGGCTGATTTTACAGCAGTTCTGACAAACGCAAAAAAAATAAATACCCACATGTGATCCCATTTTGGAAACTATTCCCCTCACGTAATGTAATAAGGGGTACAGTGAGCATTTACGCCCCACAAGGTGTCTGACAGATTTTTTGGAACAGTGGTCCGTGAAAATGAAAAATTTTATTTTTCATTTGCACAGCCCACTGTTCCAAAGATCTGTCAAACGCCAGTGGGGTGTAAATACTCACTACACGCCTTATTAAATTCTGTGAGGGGTGTAGTTTCCAAAATAGGGTCACATGTGGGGGGGTCCACTGTTCTGGCACCACGCGGGGCTTTGTAAACTCACATGGCCCCTGACTTCCTTTCCAAACAATTTTTTCCCAAAAGCTCAATGGCACTGCTTCTCTTCTGAGCATGGTAGTGCGCCAGCAGAGCACATGATGCCCACACATGGGGTATTTCCATACTCAGAAGAGATGGTGTTACAAATTTTGTGGGGTATTTTCTGCTATTAACCCTTGCAATAATGTGAAATTTGGGGGAAACACACATTTTAGTGAGAATTTATTTATTTATTTATTTTTACATATGCAAAAGTCGTGAAACACCTGTGGGGTATTAAGGCTCACTTTATTCCTTGTTGCGTTCCTCAAGGGGTCTAGTTTCCAAAATGGTATGGCATATGTTTTTTTTTATTTTTATTTTTTGCTTTTCTGGCACCATAGGGGCTTCCTAAATGCAACATGCCCCCCCAAAACCATTTCAGAAATACTCACTCTCCAAAATCCCCTTGTCGCTCCTTCCCTTCTGAGCCCTCTACAGCGCCCGCCGAACACTTTACATAGACATATGAGGTATGTGCTTACTCAAGAGAAATTGGGCTACAAATATAAGTATACATTTTCTCTTTTTACCCCTTGTAAAAATTCAAAAATTGGGTTTACAAGAACATGCGAGTGTAAAAAATGAAGATTGTGAATTTTCTCCTTCACTTTGCTGCTATTCCTGTGAAACACCTAAAGGGTTAAAACACTTACTGAACGTCATTTTGAATACTTTGGGGGTGCAGTTTTTATAATGGGGTCATTTGTGGGGTATTTCTAATATAAAGACCCTTAAAATCCACTTCAAACCTGAACTGGTCCCTGAAGAATAGGGAGTTTGAAATTTTTTTATAAAATTGGAAAATTGCTGCTGAACTTTGAAGCCCTCTGGTGTCTTCCAAAAGTAAAAACTCGTCAATTTTATGATGCAAACATAAAGTAGACATATTGTATATGTGAATCAAATTTTTTTTATTTGGAATATTCATTTTCCTTACAAGCAGAGAGCTTCAAAGTTAGAAAAATGCTAAATTTTCAAATTTTTCATCAAATTTTGGGATTTTTCACAAAGGATGCAAGTTACCACAAAATTTTACCACTGTTAAAGTAGAATATGTCACGAAAAAACAATCTCGGAATGAGAATAACTAAAAGCATTCCAGAGTTATTAATGTTTAAAGTGACAGTGGTCAGATGTGCAAAAAAACGCTCTGGTCCTAAGGTGTAAAATGGCCTGGTCCTTAAGGGGTTAAAGTATAGTAGAAATATTTTTTTACCATAAGGAATGCAAAAGCCAAAAACTAGTTTTAATGAGTTACCCTTTAACCCCTTCTCGCTATTGGACGTATGCATACGTCCAGGCAAACTACACGTTTGCGCAAATGGACGTATGCATACGTCCAAGCGATCTCCTGCTCTGCCGCGGGCAGCGCAGGAGATCACGGGTGGGACTCAGCTATCAATCACAGCCGGAGTCCCACCGCAGCTGCCGGGGCCGTGATCGCGCCGGTCCCGGCAGCATTAACCCCATAGCTGCCGTGATCAGTTCTGATCACGGCATCTATGGTGTTTGCAGGGGGAGCGCTCTCCCCCTACCCATCAACGGCGGCGCCACGATAAAATAAGGGGGATCGGGGGTGTCCAAGACACCCTCGATCCCCCTTGAAGAGATAAGAGTGAGGTGGCAGGGTTGCCACCCCTCCTATCCCTGCTATTGATCGGCGGAGCGGCCGACCAATAGCAGACTGGGGGCGGGGGGTTAAAGTTCGGTTCCCCCGCGCTATGCCCACCCATCGGTGTCCGGGCACAGCGGGGGGAGAACCGTGTAATAGCGGCGGTCACTTACCCGGCAGCGGCTGTGATCATGGCAGCGGTGGAGGGGAGTATGGCGCCGCGTGTCCGGGAGTCTGTTGCCTAGCAACATCTGCAGGGCGACAGTTTAGAGAGTGGTCTCTAAACTTTGGCCCTCCAGATGTTGCAAAACTACAACTCCCACCATGCCTTGACAGCTGTTTGCTGTGTTGGCATGCTGGGAGTTGTAGTTTTGCAAGATTTAGAGGGGTTTAGGCTAGAGATCACTGACAGTGGTCTCTAAACTGTGGCCCTCCAGATGTTACAAAACTACAACTCCCAGCATGCCCAGACAGCAGTTTGCTGTCTTAGCATGCTGAGATTTGTAGTTTTGCAACATCTGGAGGGCCACAGTTTAGAGACCACTGTCAGTGATCTCTAGCCTGAACCCCTCTAAATCTTGCAAAACTACAACTGCGTGCCTCCAGCTGTTGCATAACTACATCTCCCAGCATTCCCTTTGGCAATCAGTACATGCTGGGAGTTGTAGTTCTGCAACAGCTGGAGGCACACTGGTTGGGAAATACAGAGTTAGGTAATAGGTTCTATTACCTAACTCAGTATTTTCCAACCAGTGTGCCTCCAGCTGTTGCAAAACTACAACTCCCAGCATGCACGTTCTGTCAGTGCAAGCTGGGAGTTGTAGTTTTGCGCCCCCCCCCCCCCCCCACCCCCCATATGAATGTACAGGTTACATTCACACTGGCGGCGGATTACAATGAGTTCCCCGCTTCAAGTTTGAGCTGCAGCCGCAGCTCAAACACCTAGCAGGAGACTCAGTGTAATCCGCCGTCAGTGTGACTGTAACCTAAAAACACTACACTACACTAACATAAAATAAAGAGTAAAACACTACATATACACACGTACACTTTTTTAAAAATGGGGTCACATGTGGGGGGGTCCACTGTTCTGGCACCACGGGGGGCTTTGGAAATGCACATGGCCAAGTTCTCTCTCCAAAAGCTCAATGATGCTCCTTCTCTTCTGAGCATTGTAGTTCGTCCCCAGTGCACTTCACGTCCACTTATGGGGTATTTCCATACTCAGAAGAGATGGGGTTACAAATTTTGTGGGGTATTTTCTGCTGAGTATGGAAATACCCCATAAGTGGACGTGAAGTGCACTGGGGACGAACTACAATGCTCAGAAGAGAAGGAGTCACATTTGGTTTTTGGAAAGCAAATTTTGCTGAAATGGTTTTTGGGTGGCATGTCGCATTTAGGAAGCCCCTATGGTGCCAGGACAGCAAATAAAAACCCCACATGGCCTACTATTTTGGAAACTACACCCCTTAAGGAATGTAACAAGGGGTACAGTGAGCCTTAACACCCACAGTGTTTGACGACTTTGTTAAAGTTGGATGTGTAAATGAAAAAAATTTCATTCTCACTAAAATGCATTTTCCCCCCAAAGTTTTTACAAGGGGTAATAGGAGAAAATTACCTCCAAAATTTGTAACGCCATTTCTTCTGAGTATGGAAATACCCCATGTGTGGACATCAAGTGCTCTGCTGGCGCACTACAATGCTCAGAAGAGAGGGAGCGCCATTGAGCTTTTGGAAAAATAATTTGTTTGGAATGGAATGTCAAGGGCCATGTGCGTTTACAAAGCCCCCTGTGGTGCCAGAACAGTGGACATGCACATGTGCCCCCATTTTGGAAACTACACCCCTCACATAATTTAATAAGGGGTGCAGTGAGCATTTACACCCCACTGGCGTTTGACAAATCTTTGGAACAGTGGACTGAGCAAATGAAAAATTATATTTTTCATTTTCACAGACCACTGTTCCAAAAATCTGTCAGACACCAGTGGGGTGTAAATGCTCACTGTACCCCTTGTTACTTTACGTGAGGGGTGTAGTTTCCAAAATGGGGTGACATGGGGGGGGGGGTTGTGAAAAATTTTAAAATTGGTGCTGAACATTGAAGCCCTCTGGTGTCTTCCAAAAGTAAAAATTTTATGATGCAAACATAAAGTAGACATATTGTATATGTGAAGCCAAAAAAAAAATATTTGGAATATCCATTTTCCTTACAAGCAAAGAGCTTCAAAGTTAGAAAAATGCTAAATTTTCAATTTTTTCATCAAATTTTGGGATTTTTCACCAAGAAAGGATGCAAGTTACCACAAAAATTTACCACTATGTTAAAGTAGAATGTCACGAAAAAACAATCTCGGAATCAGATTGATAAGTAAAAGCATTCCAGGGTTATTAATGTTTAAAGTGACAGTGGTCAGATGTGCAAAAAAGGGCTGCGTCCTAGAGGTGAAAATGGGCTGTGTCCTTAAGGGGTTAACCACATAGGGACCCAGGGCGTACAGGTACGCCTTCGCTCCCTGGCACTTAAGGACCCAGGGCGTACTTGCACGACTGTGGGAATTTCGCTCCCCGCTGCGTGCTGGACGGGGACCGGACCAGGGTGACTACTGATATCAATCAGCATGCACCCCGTGCACATGCCCGGGGGGGGGGGGGGGGGGTTTCATGGGAGCTATAATAGTGCAAAAAAAGTGTTAATAAAGATCATTTAACCCCTTCCATAATAAGTCAGTCACCCCCCCTTTTCCCAATAAAAAATAATAAAACAGTGTACATAAACATATGTGGTATCGCCGCGTGCGTAAATGTCCGAACTATAATAGTAATTAAACCGCACGGTCTATGGCGTACACATAAAAAAAAATTCCAAAGTCCAAAAGAGCGTATTTTTGGTCACTTTTTATACCATAAAAAAAGTCAAAAAGTGATCAAAATGTCCGATCAAAACAAAAAGGACACCAATAAAAACGGCAGATCACGGCACAAAAAAATTAGCCCACATACTTCCCCATTTGCGGGAAAATAAAAGTTACAGGGTTTAGAAGATTACATTTTTAAACGTATACATTTTCCTGCATGTAGTTATGATTGTTTCCAGAAGTATGACAAAATCAAACCTATATAAGTAGGGCATCATTTTAACCGTATGGACCTACAGAATAAAGAGAAGGTGGAATTTAAAAAAAAAAAATTGTAACCCCATTTCAAGTAAGAACATACTCCATATCCCCATATGTGGATGTAAAGCGCTCTGCCGGCGAACTACAATGCTCAGAAGAGAAGGGGCACCATTGGGATTTTGAAGAGAAAATTTGTCCGGAATTGAAGGCCACGTGTGTTTATAAAGCCCCCATAGTGCCATAACAAAGGACTCCCAACCCCCCCCCCCCCCATGTCACCCCATTTTGGAAACTACACCCCTCACGTAAAGTAACAAGGGGTACAGTGAGCATTTACACCCCACTGGTGTCTGACAGATTTTTGGAACAGTGGTCTGTGAAAATGAAAAATATAATTTTTCATTTGCTCAGTCCACTGTTCCAAAGATTTGTCAAACGCCAGTGGGGTTTAAATGCTGACTGCACCCCATATTAAATTATGTGAGGGGTGTAGTTTCCAAAATGGGGGCACATGTGCATGTCCACTGTTCTGGCACCACAGGGGGCTTTGTAAACGCACATGGCCCCCGACATTCCATTCCAAACAAATTATTTTTCCAAAAGCTCAATGGCGCTCCCTCTCTTCTGAGCATTGTAGTGCGCCAGCAGAGCACTTGATGTCCACACATGGGGTATTTCCATACTCAGAAGAAATGGCGTTACAAATTTTGGAGGTAATTTTCTCCTATTACCCCTTGTAAAAACTTTGGGGGGAAAATGCATTTTAGTGAGAATGAAATTTTTTTCATTTACACATCCAACTTTAACAAAGTCGTCAAACACTGTGGGTGTTAAGGCTCACTGTACCCCTTGTTACATTCCTTAAGGGGTGTAGTTTCCAAAATAGTAGGCCATGTGGGGTTTTTATTTGCTGTCCTGGCACCATAGGGGCTTCCTAAATGCGACATGCCACCCAAAAACCATTTCAGCAAAATTTGCTTTCCAAAAACCAAATGTGACTCCTTCTCTTCTGAGCATTGTAGTTCGCCTGCAGAGCATTTTATGTCCTAACGTACTCAGAAGAGATGGACTTAAAAATTATGGGGGGCATTTTCTCCCACTTTGTAAAAATGGTAAATTTTGGAACAAAAACTGAACTTTAGTGTAAGTTTTTTTTTTTTTCATTTACACATCCGACATTAATGAAAAGTCGTCAAACACCTGTGGGGTGTTAAGGCTCAGCAGACCCCTTGTTACGTGCCTTGAGGGGTGTAATTTCCAAAATGGTATGCCATGTGGGTGGTTTTCTGCTGTTCTGGCATCATAGGGGTTTCCTAAATGTGACATGCCTCCCCCCCCCCCCAAAAAAAACCATTTCAGACAAACTCACTCTCCAAAATCCCATTGTCGCTCCTTCCCTTCTGAGCCCCCTCTACTGTGCCCGCCGAACACTTGACATACACATATGAGGTAGTACTGTACTTGAGTGAAATTGGGTTAATAATTTTGGGGGGCTTTTTCTCCTATCACCCCTTGTAAAAATAAAAAAAAACTGGGTCTACAAGAACATGAGTGTAAAAAATGATTTTGAATTTTCTCCTTCACTTTGCTGCTATTCCTGTGAAACACCTACAGGGTTAACACACTTACTGAATGTCATTTTGAATACTTTGAGGGTGCAGTTTTTGTAATGGGGTAATTTGGGGGAGATTTCTAATATGAAGGCTCTTCAAATCCACTTCAAACCTGAACTGGTCCCTAAAAAAAAACTCCGATTTTGAAAATGTTGTGAAAATTTGGAAAATTGCGGCTGAACTTTGAAGCCCTCTGATGTCTTCCAAAAGTAAAAACATGGCAACTTTATGTTGAAAATATAAAGTAGACTTATTGTGAATGTGAATATATAATTTATTTGGAATGTCTGTTTTCCTTACAAGCAGAGCTTCAAAGTTAGAAAAATGCAAAATTTTCTATTCATCAAATTTTCTAATTTTTCACCAAGAAATGATGCAAGTATCGACAATTTCTAAATTTACCACTCACATAAAGTAGAATATGTCACGAAAAAACAATCTCTGAATCAGAATGAAAGGTAAAAGCATCTCAGAGTTATTAATGCTTAAAGTGACAGTGGTCAGATGTGCAAAAAAACGGCTGGGTCCTTAAGGTGAAAATGGGCTGGCTCCTTAAGGGATTAAGGGCCAGAATAATTTTATATTAGCATTTTCGTTTTTTCCTCCTTCTAAAAATGATAACTTTTCTATTTCCATCCACAGACCCATATGAGGGCTTGTTTTTTGTGTCAGAAATCTTACTTTGTAAGGATATCACTTATTTTACCATAAAATGTACGGCGCAACCAAACAAATATTACTTATATGGGAAAATTGAAAAGAAAACTGCAATTTAGCAAGTTTTGGAAGGATTTGTTTTCATGGTGTACACTTTATGGTAAAAATGTTTTCTTTATTCACTGGGTCAATACGATTAAAATGATACCCATATCATCTGCTTTTCTATAATTGTACTGCTTAAAAAAATCTCAAATTTTTTTTACAAAATTAGTATATTTGAAATTGCCCTATTTTGACCACCTATAACTCTCAAATTTTTCAGTATGCGGGTTGATATGAGGACTAATTTTTTGCACCGTGATATGTAGTTTTTATCGGTACCACTTTTGCTTAGGTTTTACTTTTTATTAATTTGTAATATATATATATATATTTTATTTTTATTTTTTTTGGGGGGGAATAAAATGTGACAAAAGCAGCAATTAGGGATTTTTGGGGGTTAAAATGGGAAAAGTTGATCATTAAAAAATTTTTTTTTGGGGGGGGGGGGGTGTTTCACTTCCGCGGCAGCGCTGTGGGTGATCCGATCACCCATTTAAACTACAGCACTGCAGCAGATTTTGTGATCTGAATTGATCAGGGCATCTGAGGGATTAATCCGCGTGATTGCGGATGTCCGCCGTTACCAGTGGGTCCCTGGCTGCTGATAGCTGCCGGGACCTGCCGGTGCTTGCGGTCATGGTGGAGTGTAAATGTAAGTCATGGTGGGTTAAGTTCCTCGGCACCATGACGTACATTTTACGTTCATTGTTAAGGGGTTAAAAAAAACTGCCACTAGGTGTCTCCCTATTTGTCCAGAGCACATTTCCCCCTATCTCTTGTAAAGACTAAGGACTCCTGCTGGCCTGGCAGAAGTCCAAAATCAGGAGATGATGATGATGGGGGGGGGGGGTGCAGCCTTATCCTATCATAGCTCCTCTCACACTGGGCTGTGTGTAGCAGAAAGAGAGGATGTTCTCCCCTGTATGGCTTCAGATGATGTCATGCCTGCTGGGGAATACCCCTATACCCCTTCCCAGTCTATGAATCTGAGACTGAGCAGAAAATACAGAGCAATATCAAGGTAGAAAATTAAAATAATAAAAATAAAGGCAGGGGGTGGTTTATGATGGGGGCAGTGAACTGGGAGGATTGTAAAATTTAACAAGATCATGACAGGTACTCTTTAACTGACCCCTCATTTTACAGCTCTCCACCCACACTATAACCCAGTATATTGGGTTTAGTTGCAGGTAAGCCAGCTTTCAGATTCTCTCTTATGAAGTTCTGATCAGAAGTTGTCCAGCACCTGTGGCCCACTGGCTTTCAGCGCTTGCAGGGGGAGGTGACAGCTTCCGTTCTCCGTCCTGCGCCCGTGGCTCCCAACTCATTCACTTCCAGCGCCCGCGGCTCACAGGAGGAGAAGGAGAGCAGCGCCTGCGGGTAACAGATTAGTCCCCCAATGTGGGGACATCGCTGCGACTGATTCGGTTCAGTTGGTGGGGGGGGGGTGAAGAAGGGGAGGAAAAGCAGAACAGTGCCAGCGGGTCATATATGATTAGTTCCCCAACGCACTGATATTTCATGATAATTCATTTGATTTTGGGGGGGGGGTGAAAGGGGGAGATGAGTGGGGTAAATCCAATACCGTGGAACTGCCATAAGTTGGAAAAATTCAGTGATAAACATTTTTGGTCATTCCGCCCAGCACTAGGTCCCTCATGTGATATCCAATAGCTATTACAGGCCTGTAATATCCGTTCTTATCAGGTTAATATCTGCTGGGCTTCTTTTCTTGAAACTGTATATGGGGGGCCGCTTTGTTTGCTTCTGTCACCTTGTACAGGACATGTTCTGGCAAATTACATTTAGTCAGTTCTACCTATTTTCTGCTTAGTTCTCACTCTGGGAGCTTTTGCGATCCTCCATGGCGGGTTGTTGCCAGGGATTCCACGGTCCCTTGGAAGTTCCTGGGGATACGGTCAGTGACTGTTCTTATCTGATGTGCCCTTGGACAAATTCCGGATCGACCCCCCCCCCCCCCCCCCCCCCCACTACCATGGATTGCACTGGCCGAATGCTCCCCCTGTCATGTACACAGGTCACCCATCAAGGGTGTTCTTGGTGTGTGCATACAATCTGTCCCTCCTTCACAGGTTGCCACATCCGCGGCTAGTGCTCCGGATCCCCACCTCCAGTGCAAGGCCTCCGTTGAAGCGTCCCTGCATGGGCAGGGATTGGACCGGATATCAATATGCCAGACAGTAGTCTCGCCTCTCACTCCTCTCGCAGCTGCCGCATCCACGGCTGGATTCCGGTACCCCACTGCTAGTGCGAGGTATCCACAGGAGTGACCAGTTGTCTGCTATGGACCCATACCATTAAGCCAGACAGTGGTCTGCTTGGTTTCTTCTGCCACCTGTCACTAATCACATGGCGGATGTATCTGTGGCTGGAGTTTCAGTACCCCATTGCTGTGCACGGAGTACGAAGGAGTGACCCAGCGTGTCCTATGGACCCTATAAGGGTTGATAGGGATACAATCCACTGCTCATCAGCTTCCATCCATCTAACAGGGTGGCATTGTTACTATCCATCGCTCCTAGGCCTCCCCTCCCTTCCACATGCACACTGATCACCTATCTGGCTGTCGACCCCTTTTCGCCTGCACCTGGAGGTGTACGTGTTCAGCCAGACTTGTCTGCACGGTTTCCGCCACTGTCAGTCTCCTCTCAGGGCAGCTGCGGGCATGGCCTAGTTTCCGGCTGGTGTGAGGGATCTAGATGAGGGTCCCTGCAGTTACATGGGACTGTTGCCAGTCAGCCAGACTTTCATCTGGTGGATCTCCTACACAGCCAGGTCGCCGTTTAGCTCGGTTGCACTCTGGTACCCAATTTTCCCTGGGAGGGTTCAAAGGAGTGATCCTATACCAGTCACCCAGACGGTTGCCTGCCTGATTTATTGCTATGTCGCGTCAAATACCATACACTTCCCACTCCGTGGATGGAAGTTCAGGTAACCCACTGTCTAGGTGTAGTTCTGAGTGTGTCCCCATGATGCGCTTTGGGCCTTATACAATGCACCATGTGCTGGCTTTACTACGTCCTTCTCTACATGCTTGCAGCTCTCATGGCTGAAGGCTGGTAACCACTTTCAATGTGTGGTTCTGCATGTGTGGCCATGGTCCTACGCCATGTAGCCGGACTGTCTGCATGATTTCTATTTCACTAGGTCACCTCCCCTTTTTCTGCCGATCCTGTGATCCCAGTGACTTTTTCTGAAGTTTCACACAGAATGGAGGAGTTCCAAACATCAGACTGTGCCTACTTGTTTCCTGCCCCACATATCTCATTCATCTCTTGCTTCTGCGACAGCAGTCCTGTTGTGTGACACCTTTTAGGAAATTGGATGTAGGCTTTTCCTACAGGTTCTATGGACTTTCACAGCAACAGCAGCACTCTGTTCCACATTGGTCTCCTAGGAGCATGGTTGTGACACACCGTTGGGTGCTAAGCCTGTCTTCCATACTTCTGGACTTCTGAATGTCTGCTGTCTTGGTACCCCACTATCCCGTGAGGTATCCATGTCTGTGTCCCTACATATTTTACAGTCCCTCTGCACGTGTAGAGCCCACCTTCCTTTCTGTGGGGTGTGCCTCAGGCCTTCCTGTAGTCTTGTTTCCACAGGCCTGCGGCTGTTTAGTATCTCTGTTCTGGCACGGGGCCTGGTAGGGGTTGTCAGTCAGTTCAGCTGCCCCCCCCCCCTCCATGCCTCCAGGTATTCTCCTAGATTCCTGTGCAGGGTTGCTCAGGCACCTGCTCTGTTGCCTTACACACTACCAGACTGGCTCCGTTGGCACCCATCTGCTGCTTCTACAGTGCCTTGGCATGGTTGGTGCCTGAGTTTCATCTCGATCACATCTGGTTTCCCCTCCACTAGGGGGACTATTTTGCTGGGCCTGAGATTGAACAATCTCTCTCTCTATCTCTCTTCCCACTATATAGGTGGGGTTTCTGGCTGGGCCCTTGTTTTTTGCTGAGCGCATTCAGAAGAGCTTTTTGCGCTCTCTGCCTTTGTGCTTACTGCCTACTATTGCAACCTGGCTCTGTTACTTGGTTATCTACTGCTGCTCATGCAGCCTTGGCACTCTCCTCTGTTGGGAGGGGTTTATGCAATCATGTGTGGCTCGGTGATGGCCTGTCTTGCCACAGTCTGTCGTTTGGGTCCTGCCAATGCTCTCCTCACCCCTCGGCACAATCTCCCTGGTAGGGTGTGTTCCTCCCTCCTTACTTTTGACTATGACAGTTGCGCTACACTGACACCAGAGACATCTTCTGGAGTAACCTTCCTGTGTTAAGAGCCTGGGAGTTTCACCCGGGTTTTCTTTTGTTTCCCCCTCCATTCCCATCCTGACGGGTTGTCGTTCCGGAGTGCTCTGGTCCGCTTGGATCGCTGGGGTCCAAGACCGGTTAGACTCCTAGTCTTGGACCCTATTCTGGGATGCTGTGGCGTGCCTTTTTTTTTTTTTCTAGGTCGACCCTCCTGGTTATCTGGGCCTTAGTGATGGTTGAGGTCTTGGGCATGTGTAGCGGTCCTGCCCAGACTTCTTCATGATCCCATTTATGGGGCGGTCTTTCTGTACCGCACTTTTTTGTCTTGGCACAGATGTTTGTCACCTGGAGTGTTTTGCGGACGTTGGGTTTACTTACTATCGGAAGAAAAATCCGGGCTGGGATTATGTATTAAATGAGAGCACGCTTGGGACGACTGATGTGGAAAAAGGACTTGGGAGTCTTAATGTTTTTAAATTTAGCTGTAGTGACCAGTGCATCAATAGGGGCATAGATGCCCACAAGGAAATAATTCTACTGCTGAACAAATCACTAGTCAGACCACGCATAGAATACGGTGTACAGTACTGGGCGCCAGTGTACAAGAAAGATATAGTGGAGCTGGAGAGGATTCAAAGACTGGCAACCAGAGTAATACGGGGAATGGGAGGACTATGGTACCCAGAAAGATTATCAGAATTAGGGTTATTTAGTTTAGAAAAAAGGCTTAGGGGAGACCTAATAACTATGTATAAATATATAAGGGGACAGTACAGAGATCTCTCCCATGATCTATTTATACCCAGGATCTATAACAAGGGGGCATCCTCTACATCTAGAGGAAAGAAGGTTTCTACACCAGCACAGACGGGGGTTCCTTACTGGAAGAAGTGAGACTGTGTGTAATTCTCTGCCTGAGGAGAGGTGGTCATGGCGAACTCTGTAAAAGAATTTAAAAGGGGTCTGGATGCATTTTTTGGAGAATAACATTTCAGGTTGTGGACTATAGATCTTTAGGAACAGAAGGTTGATCCAGGCTTCTATTCTGATATATTTGTAGTCGGAAAGAAATTTTTACCTAGAGTAGAAGTGTTTTTTGCCTTCCCCTAGGCAATAGCTTGAACTTGATGGACTCTGGTCTTTTTTTAAACCTTATTATGAACTGTTACTATGTAAGTCTTCCAGGAGACTTGAGAACCTCCAATTCCCATTTTGTCCGCTCCGGTGTTCTGGAATGCCCCTTTTCTGGGCATTCCGCTCCTTTTTTGGCCGTTATTGCCTTGAAGGGTGTTCCAGTTGTCTGGATTATACCAGTCAAGCTATTTCGCCTCCCGAGGGCTTGGGGTGAACCCCTGGATGGGAGTTTTGGATCTTCAGATCTCCTGCACCAGGCCTCTCTAGAGGTTTCTGTCTCTTTACTTTTTCCAGTGTTTTTTTGGTCTCTGCCTTCTGCTCAGGCGTACGCTGCTCTTCCAGGTGTTTTCCCCTCATGTTCTCTTGAATCGGTTGACTCTGGATGAGGTTCTCTTGTTTTCCTTTTTTTCCATTTTTGTTTTCCAGCGGGGCTAGCCCTCTGTCTGGTTCTGTGTTCCTTGGAGTTGATTTCCTACCTCCTTCTGGGATGTTCCAGCCCATCTGGCTTCCTAATCTACCTTTTCTTGTCTCTCTCTATGAACCCCGTAGGTTGAGTCTCTGAGAAGGACGATCCCTTTCTTTGGCATCCCAGTCCATCTCCATGGATGGGGGAACTTCTGAGAGCTCCGTTTCTGGGCCTCTGTCATCACTGACCTGGGTTCTTGTCCTCAGGCCTTACAGACGATTTGGATTGTTTGTACTCACTGTAAAATCTTTCTGGTAGCCTTCATTGTGAGACACCGCACCACCCATTTCTTCATTTTTATTTTTTTTTCTGTCTGGATATTCTTTTCCGGTTATTGTTTTATTTTTTAAAATTTTTATTTATTTATTTATTTTTAATCCGGGATTCTTTTCTAGGGTCCTTCGGATATATTTCTTTGTTGGCTTCTCCTGCTCCTTTGTGACAATTTGGGATAGTTTTTATGCAGTGCACTTTACGGTAAAACAGACGACATGTTCTTTGTTCGTTGGGTCAGTATGATTAACCCTTTAACGACCATGGATGTAAATGTACGTCCTGGTTTGGCGGGACTTTCCGCACCAGGACGTACATTTACGTCCTATGTATGACCGAGCATCGGAGCAGTGCTCGCGTCATACACGGCAGGTTCCGGCTGCTATCGGTGATCGTGCGGATGTCCGCCATTAACCCCGCAGATGCCGTGATCTGTACAGATCACGGCATCTGTGGCAGTGCTGTACTTTGAATGGATGATCGGATCGCCCGCAGCACTGCCACGGCAATCCGATCATCCAGCATGGTGGCTGGAGGTCCCCTCACCTGGCTCAGTCTCCTGCTCTGGTCTGAGATCGAGCAGACCAGAGCAAGAGATAGCCGATAATACTGATCAGTGTTATGTCCTATACATAGCACTGAACAGTATTAGCAATCAAAGGATTGCTATAGCTAGTCCCCTATGGGGACATAAAAAAAAAAAAAAAAAAAAAAAAAAAAAAAATCCCCTCACCTAATAAAAATAAAATAAAAATTGTCAGTTTTTCCCATTTTACCCCCGAAAAGCGTAACTTTTTTTTATAAACATATTTGGTATCGCCGCGTACGTAAATGTCCGAACTATCAAATATAATGTTAATGATCCCGTACGGTGAACGGCGTAAACGTTAAAGTCCAAAAATGCAGTTTTTTTTGTCACATTTTATAAAAAATAAATTATAAAAAATGATATACATTTTATATTTGCAAATGTGGTATCGATAAAAAGTTGATGACAGCGCAAAAAATGAGCCCATAAACCGCCCAATATACGGAAAAATTAGTTATAGGTGGTCAAAATAGGGCGACTTTAGATTACTGATTTTGTACAAAAAGTTTTTTTTTTTTTTTTTATGCGGTACAAAAATATAAAAGTATCTAGCCATGGGTATCATTTTAATTGTATTGTCCCACAGAATAAAGAACACGTCATTTTTACCGTAAATTGTACAGTGTGAAAACGAAACCCTTCAAAATGTGCAAAATTGTGGTTTTCATTTACATTTCCTCCCTAAAAAAAAATATATTTTGGGGTTCGCCGTAAATTTTATGGTAAAATCAGAGGTTTCATTATAAAGTTTAAAATTTTTGTTTATGGCTCTATAGTCTATATTTATCTATCATGATACCTCTTTATTAGCCCAAGTGGTGGGATTTTCAGGGGCTGTTTTCTCTATAAAATATTGTAAATTACAAAAGGTTTATTTTCTTTCTTACAGTGCCAAAGCATGAGGAAGTTGATGACAACGGCGTAGAGGATGATTCTGGTGATAGTCAGGTATATAAATGCAGTTGTTCTCTCAGATAACTGAAGGATGTCATTTCTATGAAAGAAAAGGAAGGGACCTTCACTTTTTTTTAGCCTAGGTGCATTCAACTAACAGCATGTATACATTCTACTGAGCCTAGTGGCTAAATCCCTCACCTGTAGTAGAGGGAATACGCAAAGTAGTGATGTTTTAATAGACGTCTCTGTAAAAATTGAAGCAATAAGGATGAGTAAAGCTTGAGGACTACAGTGAAATTATTTTTTATGCACTTTGCCTGGGCTATTGGAATAAAATATTAAACTTTAACTTACTTTCCACTGCTCTCCTGGTGCCACTGATATCTGCGCCCTGTCTACCGACCCCGGTCGTCTTCAGGCTTTTGATGCCTGACACAACACATGGGGGGAGATTTATCAAAACCTGTGCAGAGTCAAAGTTGCCCATAGCAACCAATCAGCTTGCTTCTTACATTC